>NW_026057582.1:9105010-9166458 GCF_023721935.1 Panthera uncia | reverse complement strand
CCCTTCCTGATCCCACCACCGGAGGGGTGAAAAAAGCATAAACGAAGCGAAAGTAAAGTAGCTAACTCCGGGTCTGCTCCCAGTCTCCCAGAAACGGCTGCAGACTTTTTTTTTTTTTTTTTTTTTTTTTTTTACAGGCCTCTTTTGTGTCTGTTGAACTGTTGCTCCGTCTTGCATAAAATCTCTTGCAATAGAAGCCCTCAATTAAAGTCACCTGCTGGTCTTTGTCAGCTGAGGTTGACGTTGTCAAATCGTGCAGAGCTCCTTAAGCCAATACAAGTCATTAAGGAGGAGGTGAATCAGAGATCCGACATGGCGGACAGGAGCCATCCATAATCAATTGATATCTTCCTCTGCTGGAGGCGGGGTCTCGGGGAGCCCTTTCCCCCCCCCCCCCCCCCCCCCCGCACCCACCCTCAACTCACCTCATCCACAGGGGCCGCTACCCCTGGATCTAATTAGGCTGAGTCTCAGCAGGTCCGAGGCTGCGCTGAAAGGCCATCAGTAGGCGAGCCCATTAATAACTCGCCGGTGCCCTGCGTATTGTAATTGTCAGGCTGCAATTTACAGTAATCCTCCAATGCAAGAGCCCGAACTATTGCAGCTGATTGGAAATGCATACGCCCATTTGAAAGAGAAAAAAACACAAGATGCACGGGTTAAAAGGTCAGAGCATGCAAGTGTGTGTGCTGAGTGACAGGCATTTTAGTACTAGCCTGGGACCATATTTTAAAAGGTCACTGAAAACTCTTGGCTTGGGCCCTCTGACAAACAATGAACGTTCCATATATTTATTTGCCATCTCTTTGTTTTTACAGCAAGCAGAATAAATGAGTTAAATGACGTTGTGCGGGCCTGCATATTGTCAGCACAGGTTATAAGTCATTATTAAACTCCATCAAATCAAACCGAACCCGGTCAAGGCAATGAGACTAAAAGTTATTTGCATTCCTTCTGTCATAAAAAATCATATCCCCTTACTCAAGACTTTCGTTTCTTTATTAAATGCAGCCACAAGAGTATTTCAGGTCTGGCAATATAAGCTCAGGAAAACCTTCTCGGTATAACTCAGTGTAACAGCTTAGACCCGATTCCACTAAAAAGTCCCAGCTGAGCGTATCTGGGCACTCAATCAAGACATACATATTACTTTTAAATAAGATTAGCCTTTATATTTTGCTGCTTAAGTTAAAACTTTTCATGTCAGTCTCTACTTTTATGTAAACTCCAACATAATTCTGTTTTAGCAAAACACTTCAAACAAATTAAAAACCTCAAGTCCAACGTGTCCTTAACGAAAACTTTCTTAATGGCATCGCAATGTGTTTGCTGACACTAAAACACTTTTAAATGAGATGGATTTTCCCTCCACTTCCCTGCCTTTGTAATTACGGCTGCTGCGGGGAGTGCGCCTTCGGTTACAATGGCAAAAGCAGTTATCTGTGCTCCAAATAGTATTTGACCGATAGCTTGCCGGCGACCCACGGCAACTGCGTAAAAAACGTGTCTTCCCCTATCTGCCTCTGGCCGGGGTCACGTTGGTTGAGAAATGGAAGGTGACCGACGGGGACCGTTTGGGAGAGGGGTGCCGGGAAGCCAGGGGGTAGGCAGGGAGGAGGGGAGAACCCGTCCCACCGAATGGCCCTTCTATGGTAAGTCACAGAGTTGTTGAGGTGTCGTCAGCCGAAGCAGAACCGTGGCATTAGTGGCACCCCCCACACCTGGCCCCTCCTGCCTGCCCGTGGCACCTGGCACACAGCACCTGAGGCTCCCCAGCTTACTCCACGTTCTCTCACGGAGGCCACCGAGATCCTTCCAAGACACGTAGGAATCACCACCCCTACGGAGGGCTGAGGGTTTGACAGCCCTCAAAGGGGAAGCGCCAAGAGGTACAGAAACTTGCGGAAGGTCACATCTGTGGTATGGCGGGCAGAATTCTCAGATGGCCCCTAAGACTCCCATCCCCTGGTGTGTAAGCTGTAAATAACACCCTCCCCTTGAGTGTGGGTAATACGATGGGATGTCACTGTCATAGGTTATGGTATACGATCAAGGAGAAATTATTTTGCAGATGTAATTAAGGACCCTAATCAGTTGACCTTAAATTAATCAAAGTGGGCATCATCCTTGGTGGGCTTGACCTAATCGGGTGAACTCAAGAAAAAAAAAAAAAAAAAAAAAAAAAGGATCCAAGCCTTCCCTGAAAAGAGACTGAGGGGGGAGGGCAGCTCTCCTACCAGCCTTGAAGAAGAAAGCTTCCGGAAGTTCTGCACCTGCAAGACGTGAATCCTGCCAAAAACCATGTGAACTTGGAAGGATCCCAGGCCAGATGAGACCACGGCCCAGGCAACACCTTGATCGTCACGACCTTGTGAAGCCCTAAGCAGGGAACCCAGCTAAGCTGTGCCTAGACTCCTGACCCACAGAAGCCTGGGGGGTAACAAATGTGTACTGTTTTGACCCATCGAATTTATGTGAATCTGTTGCCCAGCAATAGAAAATAAGTCCACATGGCTAACGATGTACTCAAGGCCTCGTGGCCATCAACCCAGTAGGCTCGCCCCAACATCCACACTGCGGCCATATTTCAACCCCACATGTATACTCCTTTCTAGTGTTTGCGGTCTAAACATCAAATGTATGCTTATTTTTAAGTGGTTTGTGTCTTATCGTTTTCTAATCCTAAAGTATAGTCTTAAATACACTAATATCTACTTCTTGATTTGGCTATTACTGCCAAATGTTCGGAGAGCTTTCCTAGAATACAAAAAGCAAGAGCCCGCGGTGCCTTTTCCTTTTTCATTTCCAAGTCCCACAAACGGCAGCATGGGTGACACCAGTATGAAATTTTCTTGCTGAGCCCATAAAAATTAGTACCTTATGAGAAAAGCCGTACCTTTAAAAACACCTGACTAAATATTTCATAAACGCAACGTACAGCAAATTCCTACAGTAGATTCACTGGATTTACAACCATCAAACTATATTAAACTTACAATATCAAGATTTATCACCTATTAAATGGAGTCTCGTTTTAGTAATATCTAGCATTTGCTCCCAAAGGATCTCAAATACCTTCGACCCTTCACCAGGGCACTCCACCGTAATTCATAACGAGGTAATAGAAACCCTCGCCGTAAGGCCGCTGCTGCCGCGTTTGGGGATTAGCTCACCTATCAGCGAAAAGGTAGCCAGAGCTGGGCTGGACGGCGGCCGCTTTACAGAGTGCGGAAACGGTACCGAGATCCAGACCGTGGGGGGAGAACCCCACAGAGAACCACAGACGGCCAGTCGCAGGGTCCTAGCAGGCTTGTGTCCCAGTGGTTCTCCAACATCAGTTTTTGGCAGTGGAGCCCTTTCTTCCCACGCGATGTTGTAAGAAAGCTCAATAAATAAAACAGATAAAACGGGAACAGCTCTGGCTGAGCTGGGAAGGGGGCCCCCGGCCCCCCCCCGGGCCTTCCGCAGCACACACAGCGGGGGACAGTTTCCACTCCCGCGGTTCCTTGCCTGGGCCTCTCAGCTCCCTGAGATGCTGATTTTGTTGCGATTCTAACTCACATTTGCTGGTGCGGCTGAACCCCCACCTTATGTTTGAGGAACCCGAGACTCAGAGCGGGAGAGACGAGCTTACGGAAGTCAAGGCTTAAAAGCACAGCCCGGAAAAATACAGCTTGCCCTCAGAACGTGTCCAGGGATGTCATCATCCGTGTTGAAATCATAAACTAGGGGTAAAATGTGAGTTAATTTGGAAGATTTAGAATTCCTTACCTTAAAGAACTCAAAATCAGGGCTTTATGATATAGGCAGGTGTCATAACAAAGGAATAACAAAGAATGACGTGCTCTACTGAAAAGACTGCAATGTCTACGGCACCACAGACCAACGACCACTATAGTGAGATGTTCTGTAAGAACTTCTATTCATCCCTCAAAACCCCAGCTCAAGTACTACCCTGTCAGTAAACCAGCCCTAAGCGTCCAGGCTTTCTTCTACTGTGCCCCAGTCAGTCCTTTATCAGGGGGAACACCGGATTGAAACTGATTACACACAGCCATTGCCACTGGAACTTGAACCCTGAATATAGCCTCTGTGTGTTGTTGGCTCTCAGGGATGTCTTCAGAGTCCCGGCTTCTCTTTACTCGTCTGTAAAATGAGAGCAGCGGTCATACCTACTCTGACCTGAAACACAGGGAAAGTGCTTAGGACAGTAAGCACTCGATAAATGTTGTCATTACTATTTAAACTTGGTCACGTTCCCCCCAGCCTTTCACACGATCACACTACCCTGTTTTATTGTCTTCCTGGCGAGAATCATTCTCCAGAATGATCAGATTTCTTCTATTAAGATCTGTCTCCCCTCCCCACTCCCGCACCCCCACGGAGCGTAAGCTTCTGCGCAGGTGACGGACTCGTCTGACTGACGAATGTCACTCACTCCACGGTGGCCCCACAGGGGCCCCGGCCACAGGGGGTGCCGGACCAATGTTCACGGACGAACGCATAAATGTGTTGAGCGAAAAGAGCAAGGACATGAGCTCGGCTTCTAGGAATTCGTGGTCTTAGCCAGGATTCAAATCTCTATTACTTCTGCGTTTGCAAATTCAACGTTCGTGGCTTTGCGTGTCGACTGTTAGTAGATCCCGTGGGCCAACTCCCTCACCGTAGAGGACGAGGCAGAGGCTACGGCAGGCTAATGACTTGACCAGACGGTGGCTGGCCGGGGGCCGTGCTGCGGTGCCGGCTCCTGGACACACCGGCTGCCTGGCTCCTTTCAGCATCCTTGGTGCAGGAGGATTAAAGCTGGATCGCCCTGGGGGCGTGTCTGGGACTCAGGAATCCCAGATGCCTCGAGATGCTCAGACCGCTGGTTGACAGTACGTCCCCTTTGTCAACAAAACTGGTTTCGGGGAGCCTTACTTCTGGAAAGCCTCGGTTTTCTATTTATACACATAACCGCAAGTTGGAATCCTGGCTTGTTAAGAGGACTGATTCAGCCCTTTATTCCCAAATAGGTAAATATAAGTAAAAATAACTAACCGCCAAATAAAACCCAAAGTGGCCTTACGGCTCTTAAAAGAACTTGAAGCTCAAACGCGCTTTCCCATAAAAGCAACTCTGTCCCGCTGTGTCTGCCCACACTGGAGCCTGGCCTCTGGGTGGGAGGAAACGACGAGGGCGCTGCCCCCCCCCCCCCCCCGGCCCCCTTGTCACGGGGAGAGCCACGGGTGGCTGTCTTGTCATCACCAGTGTGTGAAGTGTGGCTCTACCCACCCATCACGCTGGCCCCCTGGCCGAAGCAGCAAAAGCCAGCGCCAAGTTCAAAGTTGTGACTAGAGCACTCTTTGCCTCCTCAAGGAGCCCCTTCCTCACGTAGGTCAGCCTCAGGTCAGACACTTAGTAGGCTGCTTACGAAATATATTCTGGACCAAGGAGCACCAACATGTTTGTCCTAGCCCTTCCCATTCCCCGAAGGGTCTGTGGCAACAGTGCGACAGTGACAGTCCCCATGCCGCTACAGGACAGGGTGGAGACGCGAGGCGGGCGTCTGTGATTACAGACGCGCGTGCTAATGGGCGCACGGGGAACTGCTCCCCGGAAACAACTATTGTCGATTTGGCCACGGCCTGTCTTCCCCACCAGGATGCACCACAACATAATGGCCTGAAACGAGGGCAAAAACTTCCCGTTATTCATTGCTCTGCCCCCAGCACCCCCCGGGGGAGGGCCTGCACCCAGAAGGTGCTGCATAAACACCGGAGTCAGTAGAGGGAACTGGAGGTCTACCGGAAATCTGGCTCTGAGTTGCCTAGTAGTCTGAGCAAAAAGGGAAAAGATCCGCTATGAGATTCGGGGTCCATTTAAACCGAATCTTCAGGAAGATCACAGGTTCTTCCGGGCATTTCTCTACCGGGTCTTTAGCTAGACGTGTCCCAAATGTGCCAGAATGACCAGGGGACCTAGCCTTCACCCAAGACTATGACAATATTTAGGAACGCCAGGTCCTAGTCTCTTTGGAGAAAATACTGTAAAAAGCAGGGATGTTCCCCACTCTGTGCCCACACCCACCTCCCTCCTGACCCGCACGGCACGTCTCCTGAGGGATCACGGACGTCCACGGACAGCAGATGGAGAACACCGCGGCACTGAGCCGACACCGGCATCTAGCGAGGTTCTACTGTGGTCCAGAAGCATTTGGGACTTGGGACGCGTAGTGGTGGTGAGGACACAGTCCTTTGCATGCCTGTAGCTAGCTCATAGACACGGGGGACGGTGGCAGGGACCAAAGCACAGGCACAGGCTGACGGTGGTGGGAAGGAGGCGCCCGGCTAGGTCTGCCAGGCAGGAGGGCAGTGCTGGAGGAGTAGAGGCGGCAGGGAGGAGGGCCAGGACCGTTTCAGGCTGAGTCAATGACACAGGACAAGGCCTCTCTCAAAGCTGCAGACTTGGGATTACAGGGAAGACAATGGCCGTCCACCCGAGACGGGCAGGGTGCACCCCTCTGAGGAAGGCGAACTTCACCTCTCTGTGCCTCACTGTCCCCGTCTGCAAAAGGGGGACTGCGGCAGTAACAATGAGCATTGGTTGTGGGCTCATGACGTGTGGGGCACCGCGCCCAGCAACGTACACAACCTGCCACTGAACCCAGACGATGCCGTTCCTCGTGGTAGAGGCAAGGGCGTGAGGCCAGGAGGGCTAAACCACTTAGCCAAAGTCACGCGGTGCTGGGAACCAGGCGGGCTGAGTCCGGATCTCAGTTAGAATCTCTGTGCTTTCCTGCCCTCCGGTAGCAGTCACGTCCATACTTGTGGTGCGCAGTAGGTGGCATAAAACGAATGAAACGTAGCACGGATCAGGCGTTTAGTATATGTTCAGTAAACCTTCGCTGTCATGGGCCCACAGGCCCTAGAAGGAAGCCTTGAGGCCAATGTGTTTTGCGATTCAGAACGTTTCGAGAGAGCCAAAGGCAAGCCACAAGAGGGGAGGATAGATTTGCAAATCACAAATCTGGTAAGGGCTTAATATCCCAGAATACATAAAGAACTCTTACAACTCACCACCACCACGAACACCGATTCAAAAATGGACCAAGAACCTGAACAGACATTTCTCCAAAGAAGTTAAAACAAATGGCCCGCAAGCACATGCACAGATGCTCAGCAGCACTAATAATCAGGGAACCGCACATCAATACTATGAGACGCCACCTCCTATCCGTTAGCACAGGTGTGATGAAACCACCAACCACCCAAAGAGACAAAAAGCCCTGAAAGCAAGTGCTGGCGAAGATGTGGAGAAACCGGAACCCTGATGCAGTGCCGAGGAGAATGTACAACGGGGCAGCTGCTGTGGAAAACGGTAAGGCAGTCTCTCGCAAAATTAAACACGGAATTACGGTTAGGAGCGAGCAATCCCACGTCCGGGCGTACGCGCCGAAGAACCGGAAAGCGGGAATGCAGGGTGTGTGGACACCAGTACCAAAGCAGCGTTATTCACAAGAGCTGAACGGCGGAGGCGACCCAGACGTCCATCGGCAGATGAGCGGGTAACCAAAACACTGTGTGAATATACAGAACGGAATACCATGCAGCCTTGAACAGGAAGTTCCGAACCTGCTCCAACACGGACGGACCTTAAGGACCTTATGCCGAATGGAATGAGGTCAGGTGCCAAAGGGCAAATGCTGTCCGACTCCACTCACAGGAGAAGAGTCAAATCCAGAGACTGGAAGTGGAGGGGAAGGAGCGGAAGGGAAGTTAGTGTTTCACGGATACAAAGTTCCAGCGTGGGATGAAGAAAAAGTTCTGGAGACGGATGGTGGCGACGGCTGTACGACAGCGGGTCGTACACCGAACGATGGCAAAAACGGGAAAGTTTTATGCGTGATTTGCCACGAAAAGAAGAAAGAAAAAGATCGAAGGGTCGTTCCCGCACCGCCTTGCAGGCGGCTTAGAAAGCGAGCTCTCGGCCCGCACCTCTACCGTGAGCGCGCCTCCCTTGCTCCTGGCGTCTTTGCGAGGACAAGTCTGTTTACAACCCAGCCGGCTGTGAAGCGGCACGCGCCAGCCCATCTAAAGCACGCGTCACGTTATGCCGACGGATCCGTACAAAGAAAAAATCTCACTTCCATCTGGATTCTTTTCACGCGCATCACGACCTGCAGACCGATATGCTCGGCCCGGCTGTGTTCTCTGTGGCAAGCCAGGGGAGGGCAGGGTCACGGTGGCAGGAAGGGGCGGGGGGACCGGACCGATGCTCGGCCTGAACTGGCCAGTGATTTCTGGGCCGTGACACCGGCACGCACACGCACGTGGCCCTTAACCAAACTCCTCAGGATGAAAATACACAGGCTTTTTCTCCTTTCGTCTAGAGAAGCTGGAAGGAAGGGAAAAGTTAGGGATTGAACTTTTCACAAAGGAAAACTAAGATTTTTTTTTTCTCGTTCTGAGAAACTTATACTTACCGTCTTGTTCCTATAGCCAAATCATTTCTAGTAGTCCTCAGTTTACCGAGTTACAGAAAGACCGGGTCAAATCTCGGAATCACAGAATTCTTGCACAGCCAACAACATCAGGAGTACGTTCTAAAGACAGAGAAGCTGAACCACTTGGTTTCAGAACAATCAAATTCACTTAAGGAACGTGGCAAACGTATCACATGATAACCCAGGACTCGGAACACATTCAGTGTGGCAGAATTTCAGAAAAACACACTGGTTAGGACTTAAATCTCGAAAAGAAAAAGACAATTGTTGCTATGCCACCCCACAAGTCAGCGTGAAGCAGAGCTCGGGAGACAGACCTTTCATTTTATGAAAATGTGCATTTTCATAGGACCATGGAACTAACACACTTCACGGGTCCTTTTTGCTGCAACTATTTTAAGCGTTATCACCCGCTTGACCTGAATCCAAACGAATCAAAACGAGAAAAGAAAAAGAAAGGAGGACACAAAACGAACAGACCATAACTTTATTGGAGATTGACTCTGCTACAATTATTACAAAAGGAAACAACTAAAGGGAACTGGGACCCGTAAGGTGCACTGCGTATTTCTGCAGCATGGTGACCGTATGAATGAATTACATCATGTTCCTTAAAAACAGCTGCAGCATGTGATGGTGAATATGTTATTGTCAATCAAACCATGTTAGTTTTTCTCGATTTTAGTCATTTTCCTTCACTCTATTTACAGCAGAAAAAGCCAGAGATTCTACTTGGGGTTCACCTTTGCATTTCTGCTATGTAACCCTGCTGATGCAGTGAATTCTGAGTGCCTCTGTAGGATTTAAAGTGTCTGTGGTTGACGTCCGAATGAAAATGGACTAGGGGGAGAAAAAAAAAAGACCAATCAATCAATGACTAAAATATATTTACAAGTTAGTTCTGAAAGACCATTTTCACTGCGAGTGGAGAATACAACAGTCTCGATGTAAATTCCCAGTGATATTGCTAACCAGGGTCTCCAACAACTGTTAAAAGATCACTTCAATATTCTTGGTCTTAAACATATCTTAGAAACTTCTCATGTACAATATAAAATAAAGAAATTTATTTGGAAAGAACTGAATTCCCGAAAAGTAATCAGTGGCTGAAAAAATAGACCTATTCAAATGCAATCAAAACGACCGTACAGGTTGATGGACGCGGCACGAGTCTCTCTTGCGCAGAGAGCACGGGCTGGGTGGAGGGCTCCGACATTAATTTCAGATGCAGTTTAAATAAAGGTATCCAGGGTCTCAGTTTGGTGGCTTAACTTTTGTGTGAAAGGATTCGGTACCCTAGCAGAGGAAGGTAGAAGGTTTGAAATCAACCGGGCCTGAAGACGGAACGAACCGTGGTCGGTCTGCGTTTCGACGCTTCTCTGCACCCCGCAGTCCCCGCAGAGCACCCCGGGCGGGGGGAGAAGGATGGCAAAGAGCCCACTGCTGGGTGAGCGGTCGCATCTGGGAACTGAACCCACAGAAGCAAAGCGGCCTCAAGTCTCTTGCTCTTTAGGCAGGGCAGTCTGAATCTCTCTGAGGGCCAGCTATTATTAAGAATGTTAAAATATTAGTATTTTTAAGAGATAATTACAGGAGTGTTAGTTAGAGGTCATTCTAGATTTCATCACTTCACATGACGTTAAAGGAAAACCGAAAAAGAAAAAAAAAAGAGTAACACATACGTTTAAAACATACTTAAGAGTTCAGTGAACAGATCTCTGTCATACACAAACAGTAAGAAATGCCACAGACCAAAAAAAAAAAAAAAAAAAAATGACCTATTTAAGTTGTGCGAGTATATGACACATTGCAGGCATTATAATCATCTTTTTCAAATCCGGCAAATCAAAACAGCAGCGAGGCCAAACCACATTTTTTTTTTTTCTTCCTCTCCGTGAAGCAGATTTGCCTTGAAATGAGGTAAAGCATGGTACCAAGTGCAAGGCTTCTCTGTGCTACACGAACAGAACGGAGGGGGGACAAAGCTATTACAAAACGCAGCATAGTTAGGACCGTGGAAAGGAGATCACGAGAGAAAGGAAAAAATCTGTACAACGAAGGTTCGTCCCCACTAACCTCCACACAATCATCGGAAGGAGCTTCTGCAGCTGCTTCTTCAGGACACCCCCCGACCCCCCGCCCCGCCCCGCACACACGTGCCCGTGCCCCCCCCCCCCCCCAGTGCCCTCGGCTCGCGGGGCTTCCGTTACATTCGCTCTCACAGTGCAATCACAGGAACAAAGGGATGACACACGCGGGTGGCAAGTGGGGCGACAGAGAGTGATTTTCCTCCTTAATCAATGGATGCAAAACATTTCAACAAGCTAAACTGGGGGTCGGGGGGGGTGGACTTTACAGCATTAAAAATCAGCAGCACGAAAGCGTTCGTAACCCAGCTCATTTGTCTAACTCGAGTTTTTATTTTTTGACTTCGTAAACCAGGGGATCACAGAATCCGTCCGAGTGTGAGTCACAGATCAAAATTAGCTATCTGTCTCCAACAACAGAAAAATGGAATAGCGAAAGGTTGCTGTTGAGAAAACATTTTGAATGGTAGCAGGAAATTTGAACCCCTGAGAATGTATGACCTAATCATATCCGAGTCTGAACTTTTTAGTTTTAACAAAAAATACTCTTCTTAAGGTTACAAAATATATTGAGGCATTTTTCTCCCAACGGGAATTGTAACTGTGAAACAATCTGGTTTTGGTGCCAGGAGGCGAGAGAATCCCTTAACGCTGGGATTAGTGCATTAGACGCCACGCAAAGCCCTGGGCTCCCGGCATCAGGTAGTTTATAAATTAAGAAGAGATTTGTGATATAAGGTTATCACAAAATCACCCTCACAAGTACAATTCACATCCAGCCTTACTTGTCAATTATACACGTTTACAGTTAATATAATTCAAGAGTTGCTCGGTGTTCACTTGCTAGGAGATCTGACACTGAGGTTTTATTTTAAAAAACCGCATAGAAAGCGAAGGTTCCAAATCGGAAAGAAGTATTTTCAAAAGGAGTCTACCCAAATCAATTTGCTCAGAGACACACTGAATAATTTAGATCGCAATTGAAATTTAAGACCGGAGACAACGAATAACATTGGAGAAGCTTAACATCCCCCTCCAACTCAGGTCTCCTTAGAAAGTGGAGCTGACCGTTTTCCCTGCGCACACGTGCAGAGAGAGGTGTTTCTCTGGGGGGTGGGTGGGTGGTGCAGGTAAAGCAAGAACTACAGTATCTGAGTGTATTTGAAAACAAAAACGCAGCATTACATGAAGCATCAAGTTCAGGATGGAAAACATTAGACACCTCTGCTCGGCTTTCTTAAACTTCAAGCGTAATTAACAGAGCAAATTGCAGCAAACCTCTACTGGTGTGTCGGTGGGAGTGCAGGACTGACCCGCAGCTTTTCAAAAGGTAAATTAAGAGGTATTATAGTTACAGTGCAAAAAAAAAAAAAAAAAAAAAAAAAAAATTAAAATTTCAAGCATAATACATAAACATAGCACCAAACACGGGAAAAATGCATGCAAAAGAAGAGAAAAACTGAGGTATTTAAGTGAAGAGTGCCTACAGGTCTAATTAAAGAAACTTCGGCAAATGCCTAAAAATGTTTTTTTTTTTTTCCTTTTCCAAAGATGGAAAGAATGAGTTTATCTAAATGAATGACCTAAATCACAGATGTATCAAAATTACGGCAGTTTATCACAAACGTTACACTTCCATGGCATTAACAGCACGGCTTTGGTAGGTGAGATCTGCATGCAACATTGTGAAAAGTACAGTAAGACATTGACGTGAAAAGAGACTAACGGTAAAGGTGCTTTGTTTTGCTTCTTTAAATAAGTAACCAATCACTTATAAAATCTGCAGCATATTTTAGGTGTGATATGTCTAAAGGTTATCTTGTTAGAGCAACAGCCTACAGGGCAAAACCGTTTGCCACAATTTCCATCAGTGGAGCTACCTAGCAGGAGGTTTTTAGTAAAACTGGGTATTAAGCCAAAGATCCTTTTTATTATGGTGCTTAGAAAAAATCCAGAGACTACATATCTATTCTGGTTTTCAAGATGCCTTCAGGACACATACGACAGAAACGCTAATATAATCCTGTAATAAGTCACAACCACACTTAGTGAGTTGCAAGTATCACACGGTCTCGACATCTTAAATGCATAATAAAATGAAGGGAATGTAAAATAGTTTGTTCCAAAAGGATCGGAAATCAAAAGGACATCCATGACGGCTTTACTTTTAAGGCGAGAACCTTTTTCTATGCAAGACTACGTGGCATGAGAAAACGAAAATCTGATTCACCAACGTGCCAGCCAACGTTAATGAAAAATCTGTCCCTTACTATCTATTAAGTGCAACGGCAACCGGGAGACATCGTCTTACACGACAGGGCATGGAAAGAAAGGACGGTGCGGGCACTCTTCTCCTCTGGCAGACCGCACCATTCTCCTGGGCGCATGGGCCACCGGGGGACCCGTGCCGGCGCCCACGCTGAGGAGGGGAGGACGCCCCACGGAATCCAGGGGCGTCTCAGCTGTAAAGCTCCTTGGCCTCCTACCACTAAGCGAAGCTGACAGAAATGAAACTAGGTTAACACAAAAACAAAAACAAAAACAAAAACAAAAACCCCAAACAAAAAGAGAACTGCCGATAATTATTTTGAACACTTGCCAAATGTCATCATTAAAGCACTCTTGTGATCTGAACAAAGCGGAAGTGAGGAAAGAAGACGAGATTGTGTTTGCGCAAAAAACTAAAACTACAGTTAGCTCCAAAATTTTTATACATATGTTAAATGTTTTATTCTGGAATCTAGCTTGTTATCAAACAACCTTTAAATTCTGCCTTCGATTCATTCCGCTCACTACCGACTTGAAATCACCCTTGTCAATTTCAATGGTTTTCCCCTTAATTCTGTTTTGTGTTTTTCACTTTAAAAAGGGGCTTCAGCTGTTGGGAACCTGAGGTTGATTGGCTTTGAGGCTGCGGAGGGCTCTTCTTGCTGCCGCGGACTTGGCAATCCTGTAGCTTCGGCCGACGCCTTTAAATTTCCCCTTCCCCACCACTTCCACCGTGACTCTGACCTTGCCGTCGTACGTTCTCTCAGCCGGGCTGCGAAGAAACCAAACAGCTTGTATCAGAAGTCAGAACTATTTATTATGATTGTCAATCAGCACTGAGCACGCACTCGGGGGGGGGGGGGGGGTGTGCAAGCCGACAGCACACAAGGAAACGTGCAGCGCACGGGGGCGCGGACCCCGACAGACGGGGCTGCGTCTCGCTTTTAACGCGGCGTTACTCTATGAGAGCAAAAGGGAAAGTCAATCAGACCACAAATATAAAGTGCAGAGCGCATGCCCCAGTGTAAACATTTTTCAGAATCATTAGTTTATGACATCTCTGACAACTCCCCCCACCGCCACCCTCGTTTTCAAGCAACTTAATTTTTTCCATGCACGTTCTGCCTTACCTAAATTTGGCAGTTTCTGGTTCCATTTCAAGCAATTCTCGCACAGGGGAGCGGGGCACATTTGCCGAAAATTTTTCTGTAATCAAAACGAAAGAACAGCGTGCGTGATATCCTTGTCATTCTTTTTTAAGGATGATTTTGTTTCTTTCCGAGGGGAGCGAACGGTACCTATCAGCGGCCGCATCATAGGATAGTACACCTGCCAGACCATCTCCAGGGACATCCCACTATCCATGTAAATGGCACCAGCAAGTGACTCGAAAATGTCCCCCATGGCCTTTGGAACTTCAATATCCTCTTCTTTCTCTTCGTCCTCCTCAGACCTCCTGAGCTATTTACACAGAGAAAAGTGATGTGTAAGCAAAAAGACCATCTTTAAAGGCGTTCCACAGAAGTGCGTTTCTTTTCTCAGCTAGGACTCTTACTGTACCTTTAACAAGGGTAATACCACCAACCATTTGGGGCAATCGCCTACTACACTGTAACAGGTTCTTCATAAACATGATCTTACCTAAAAACAAGATTTTTCCAACTTCTCAAAGAAAAAAACAAAAACAAAAACAACTCCCTTCCCCATTCAGTATTATTCTATACTCGGCAAAGGGAAAAAAGAGTACTTCTAAATGAAAACAAAATCAACTTTAACACAAAATTAGAAATAGTTAATGAACGTATGAAAAAAATTTTCAAATCCACTCTTCATCAAAGAACTTCATCTTAAAACATTTCTACCCCCTAGCGGCTTGGCAAGGATTAGGCAGAATACTAATCCGTACAGCACGGGCAAGGGTTGTGTAGTTCTACTTTGGGGAGAAGTTACCACTTTTGGCCAGGGAAATTCTACTAGAAGACAGATTTCTCCAAGCTCCCTTTTTATTAAACCCCTTAGTACGCACTGCCTATTAAGAGTACCTGACACGTGTTCAAATTAATGTAATGAAAAATTATGAATATGCTAATGCCTTTTAAAAGTTCAAAATTGTTTGAACAGTAATTCCATCTCTAGGAATTTATCTGAAAAAGGTACTGGATATATTTGCCACACCTATGTTTATTAAAAGCCCTAAGTAAAAACAACTTAAATATCTAGGCACAACGGACTGTTTAAATACATTCCATTAGAGCTATATCGACTACTGTGCAGCTACTGAAAGTTGCAATGCCGCTGGATACACGGAAAGGTGTCCTCAACACATTAAGTGAAAAAAACACATTGTGGTACACTATGCATCATATAATGGCACTTGATAGTTCATCTATGTTTATGTTTACACGCGTTGGCAATAAAACATCACAGACCGTTAGTGCTGGTTATTTCTAAGGCAGCATATTTGCGTAACTTTAATCTTCCTTTTGCTTATTTGTATTTTATAAAATAAACACAAATTACTTGTGAGAAACAAAAAAAGAGGTGAGGTTTTTTTTAAATTTCTAGATGGACTGTTTAGCCACACAGAGCTCTATATAAACCACTTGTAATGCTGACCCTTGGGAAAACAAGATACTTACTGTTGGTACATCATGGTTTTGAGGTAGAAAGGAATTTTAAAACTTACTGAGTTTAATTCTCTCCGTTCACAAAAGAAGAAACCGAGGCCCGGAGAGGTGGAGAGACTTTAAGATCCAACAGGAAGTCAGAAAAGCCAGACCACTGACATTTCTAATCACTTTTTATGACTCCTAATACATACGTCTATGTAAACAAAGGTCAGGAAAAGAGGGGACACGACAGAACTGGCGTGGCCCACTGTCATCAAAAACGGCTGAAATCGAAGTTTGGCCGGTGCCTCAAATTCTAAGCTTAAACGCTTCTGAAGGACGAGACCAGAAGTCCTACTGGGAACACAGGAGCTGGTCCTAAGTCGTGGTCCCACTGCTAGCTGTGCTCCAACTC
This sequence comes from Panthera uncia, assembly GCF_023721935.1. NCBI lineage: Eukaryota > Metazoa > Chordata > Mammalia > Carnivora > Felidae > Panthera > Panthera uncia. The sequence continues at coordinate 9,150,594 of NW_026057582.1, read as the reverse complement.
GGACCCTTCACCCCGGACAAGTACCCGCCGGGGAACGTGGATTCCCCTTCGGCACACGCTCTGTAGTGTTTACAGGGTCTGACACTTCCCTTGCGGCCACACCTCCAATTTCTTTCACCGCGAGTCAAAGGAAATGCACTGCTCCCCAGCCGAGGCTTGGGGCAATTAAAAGAAGGGAAGGTGCAGATCACCGAAGGAACAATTAAAACGGCCACCAGAATGCCACACACATTTCCTGCCTCCTTACAAGAAATCTACAAAAGTAAGAGAAACAAAGGAATCGGGACGTGGAGAACAGGACCCGAGAGTGCTCTCCTGGGTACACACAGGCATGCGGAAGGATGGCAGCGAAGGATCAGAGGGGAAAGGTGGAGGTGAGATCCTTTGCTACAAACTCCAAAACAGCCCGGAACACATTACAATGAGCTCCATGATGGAAGAACCTCGGGCTGAACTCAGGCCAGAAGCCTCTCACATGCCACCGGCTAAAATCTCAGAAGGCTGGTTTTTAAGTGAGTTCTCCTATTTTCAAGCAGCAGCAGCAGCAGCAGAACAGACACACGTTTGTGACGCTTACCTGACAAAGCATCAGCGAACCTTTCTGACCCCTTGGAACAAGCAAAGGCAGAATAAACCGCACGAGCCCTAAGGTCCACGCTGGCTTGGGCAGGGGAAGCCGGGGCGGCCCGATCCGACCCGGCCCCAGGCCCCGGCCGCTTCCCTCCCCCGAAGGTCCGCGCTGCGGCCCCGCGGGCGCGGTCAAGGGTAAAGGGCCGACGGGAGCGCGCGCGGCGCGCGGCTGTGACCTCCGTCCGGAGACGGGAGCGCCCGCGGTGGCGCCTCACTCACCTCCGAGTCCATGCCCTGCATCTCGTTCTTCTCCAGCTGGAACTGCACGAAGTCGTCGATGACGTGGAAGAGCTCGGGGGAGACGGCTTTGAAGTACTTGTGGTAGTCGTACTTGACCGCCAGCGACGCGAAGATGGTGTTGTTGACCAGCGCGGACCGCAGGTCGGTCAGGACGCCCGGGGAGTGCTGCCGCGGGTCTTCGTAAAGGTGCTTGGTTATGAGGTAGTCCAAAATCGCATCTCCCAGGAACTCCAGGCGCTGGTAACAATCTGCGGGCGGCCCAGGGCGCAGCCGTCAGCTCGCGCCTTCCCGCACGGTAACCCGCACGGTAACCCGCACGGTAACCCGCAGCGCGCGCACGCGGGGCCCCAGACCCACCGCAGCCGGGCCCGGCGGGCTTCGCGAAGTTCATGCATCCGCTCCAGTGACAAGCCGTGTGACGTGCCACACTTACTAAAGCCTCTGGCAATTCAAGAAAGCGTATTTCGTATCTATAAACTGGGGGTCCTAAAAGCCTACGGTGGCCCAAAGAGCGCTGCGCGAGCGGACCCACACCGGCCGGGGGGCCCCAGCAGGGCGGCCCCCCCCCCCCCCCCCCGGGGCACGGGGCGGGCCAGGCGGGTGCTGAGCGCCACCGAAGCGGCGGCAGCCTCGGTCCTGCGCCGGCGGTCTGGGGCCAGTCATGCCCTGCCCCACGCACCCCTCTGCCTCGCCTGCTCTTCCCCCCCCCCCCCCCCGCGCACTTCGTGCTCCCGGCGCTGATCCCCGCGCACCCCGTGTTCCCCACGCTCTGAGCCCGTGCAACCCCGAACCCTGCGCTCTGCCCCCGTGTAACTCTCACACAGTGTGCTCTTTGCCCGCGCACCCCGCGCTCTGGCCCCACTCCGGAGTGTGTACTCGCCGCCCTGCCTCTCCACTCCTGGGTCACAACAGCCACCCGGGAGGCCAGCCAGTATACTAGAAAACCCCCTTCTCTGCCTGCGCAAGAACTGAGGAGTTTGACCCGAACAAGGGGCCGGAGAAAGGAGAGGTGAGGCCGTGCGCAGAGACCCGAGGCACCACGGGTCGGCTGCCCACACCGGAGAAGGCCCCCAGCCTGGGGCGGCACCCCTATCTCCTCACCATGCCCAGCAGGACCCGCGCAAGCCAGGAGGCTGGGGCAGGGACAGATGGGGCAGCGCGTCCCGGACACCTGGAGCTCAGAGGCAGGGCCCCTCACTCCGCAGAGGGCAGGAGGGACCATCCGCTTCTGCACAAAGAGAAACAGCCCTCCGTGCTGTCGGTCCTTCCAGTTCAGGGCCAGATCGGTTTTTACTTTTTGGCTTTGCACTTTTCTGATCATCTTAACCTTTATAGTTTTCCTTAATACAGACCCTCTACTCTGCTCTGGGATTCCAGATTCAAGCACTTACTACTCGAATACAGAAAAAAGTACACAGGCTTTTCACAAGCTGAAGCTGACAGCAGTTCCAGGCACCTAATCTCCCTTCTAATCTGATGGCCCGGGCGCCTACTAAATAGAAGAGGAAAACCTGGGGCGCAGTGCCGAGTGGGAGACGGCAGCAAGAGCGAGAGCAAGGGCAAGGAGGCCCTCCCCGAAGAAGTTCCTTTTCATCGGCTCATCTTTAGATCCAAAGGGACCTGAAGAAAGGGAGGGGCCTTTCCGTTCAGGAAGAACCATAAAAAGATGTGACAGTTCATCCAGAATGTATGGATGAATCAAGAACCAAAACCAGCACTGAACAGGCAGCAGAGAGCCACCGGGGGAAGATTCAAATGGGAAAAACACAGCAGAATACGAAGGCTCAAACTCCCCTGTGCGGCACGTCTACGCGAGCGCGTAAGGAGGGCCAGGCCGCCAGCTGCCAAGGATAAGGCGCAGGGCTCCCGGAAAGCAGAGGAAAATAAAGCCGCCTTCGTTTTTCTCTTGCTCCCTCCCTCCCTCCACCGTGCACGTTAAGCACCAAGCCTGTACGTGCGTAGGATGCTTTTCTCTAACGGGGCCCAAATAACGCAGTTAATGCAAGGTGGCCGTTTCAGGGAAACGGAGTGCGGGCTGGGGCTTCTTACCAGTGATAGTATTGTAGTGGTAGGAGGCGTGCGTAAAAGCTTGCAGAAGGTAAGCCTTGTTCTTGAACCTGTAGTTGATTTTCTTCTCAAAATTCTCAAAACCCGATATCAGGTGGTTCAGTGTTTTATCTGCGTCCGGATGATCAAACATGCATCGTGGTGGAATCTTCAAACAACCGTACTCCAAGTCTTTCAGGACGGAGGAGCGCGGGCCGGCCACCGAGGCGGCGGCCCGGCTCCCTGAAAGGGCCTTTTGTTGGCCGTTGAAATTCTCCCTGGCGGGGCACATGGCCTTTTCCCGATCAGTCCTTTTAATTACCGGGAGCACCTTGAGCCCCAAGGAGCAGAGGAACAGCTGGGCAGCCCTCTCCCCGCAGCTGGTCAAATAGCAGCCCAGCAGGGCCTCCACACAGTCGGCTATGCTTTTGTCCGCGATGCACTGCTCGGTGTGCAAGTCGTAAGAGATGGACTGTTTCCCTGTGTCGACGCCACAGTTCTCTTCCGACGGATTCCAGAACCCCACCACAAAGTCATCCTCTTCGACGGCTTTGCTGGGATCCAGGTAGCACATGGCATCCCAAGAGCTATAGTCGAAGTCCTCGAAATCTGAGGAGAATGGCATGCTGCCCAAGGAGGCTTTTTTGGGCATTTTCCATTCGTATGCAGAATCAGTGGCTGAGAGAGGAGAAAGAGAAATTTTCTTTACGAAAGCTCCCGATCCCATTAGCATGTTATCTATGAATTTGATATGTTCCTGATCATACTCCAGGAAATCATCTTCGTCGTCGGCGTCCTCCTTTGGAACCTTCCACGTCAGATCCTCCCCCTCCTCGTCGTCCTCCTCAAAGTCCTGGTCCAGTTTGCCATTGGCCAACATGCAGTCTTTTGTCTGAAACGACGGGGAATGGGGAAGGAGGGGAGACATAGCTGCTGTTTTTAAAAGGGTCTGAAACTCAATAAAAGCAAGGGTTGTGGATAATTTCAAATGACAACCACAAATACTAAAAGGCAACTTTAAAATCACGGCCATTTGTTTCCAATTAACATAAAATAAGTTATTTAATCATATAAACAAAGTGAAACATGTTCTTTGAATGTTCATTTTCTAAGTTATAAAATGACCTTTAGCCAGTATGAAGCTTTAAGTTAAGGATTTCTGTACGTGGATATAAAGTTAAAATTAATGTCCGCGAGGCACGACTGCAGCTAAGGAGGCTTACTCCAGCAGACACACAATAAAAGCACTCACATGCCGATCACAGAGGTCTTCGATTTTGCTGACAAAGTTTTAAAATGTTTCGAAAAGATTTTCAAATGAATAAAATTAAAGTCCAGATGCAGAGAAAGCATTATCTGTGCAATGAAGAGTATAAATATATGAAAGAAGATCAACTGCTTTAAAAATCTGTAGAATATTAAAAATGGGCAACAGGGATTCATGGGAAAGTCTGTCCCCGCTTTCCACTGCAAATCAAAGTGCATTTGCTATAATGTAAAACTAGATTGCTCTGCTTGAAAACTAGAAGTGATCACTGAACTAAGCTACGAATTTGGGAAATTATGCTTTTCCCCTCCACCGTGCTGCAGTAATCAGAGGAACAGATTATAGCATAACTGACAAAAACAGAAGAAAAGTTAGACTAACATGAAACACAACAATCCAATTTCTGTCAGAAGATCTTTGCTAATTCCGATTTCTTTGGCAAAAGCTTATTTGTGAATGACAACCTTAATAATGGGCTAGGATTCAGTAATGATGTAACTTTTTTGCAATGCTAAGAGATGCCAAATTTCTGTTGTGCAAGAAATAAAAAAAAATAAAATAAAAAGACTTTCCTTTCCTTTGGGGCGAAAGGCAGGAGAGTTTGCTTCAATTTTGATAGCAACAACCTTCCAGAGATTTCCTGACAAAAGTTTTCAAACCTCGTCAAGTATTTTTTAAATACTGCAAATATTTCATTTTAAATCGGACTCAAAAGGGACAGTGTAGTTGTTTGAAAGTAAAGACGAGTAGTGAGCCAATGTAGATACGTATGTATCTACAACAACATACCTGAATTTTTTTTTTTTTTTTTTTTAAATAAAAAACGTTTATAAAACGTTTTCAAGGTTACGGAAGAATATGAGAAGAAACTATAGTGGCAGACCTCTAGGAACTACTTCCTGCGAAAAGCCCTGTACTCTTCCGAGGTAACATGAGCTGTTTTGACTACTGTTTGGTCCTTGCACTAAAAAAAGGCAAACTGCCATTAAAACAAAAAATCAGAGTGAAAAAACGTTTCATTAAATAGAATCTTCGTATATCTTCAGTAAGATGCTCCCATAGTCTGAAATTGGCAATATACACACACCAACCCCAAAGACTGGGTTTTATCACAAAGCAAAGTTCTTTAATGCCTCTGGGTTTCAGTTTCTCTATCTGCGAAATAGCAGGGTCCGACCTCCCTAAATAAGAACACTTCAGGCTCTTCAGAAAAATGCCAGCATAAAACTCTTTTCGCTTCCAGTTCAAGTCAACCTTCTACCTGAGTTATTACCTTCTGCACTCGCATGCAAAGGTTTCTCTTAAACCTACGTGGGGAGGAGCGAGGCGGGTGAAGCAGGAATGCACACGCTCTCCTGTGTCTGTTTCAGTAAGCGTAAATTACTAAGTGAAAATACGAACAGGATCTTTAATATATTCCAAAAGTCACGGTGCCAGGTCATCTGAAATGTTAAGGAAAATAAGAAATGTCTGTTCTAACTTAAAACAAAATTTTTTTTAATCAAAAGGACTTGTCAATGTCACCTTGATGCTAATTTTTTTTAAAGAGCCGATTATATTATGAAACTACTTACAAGGCAGAATAATTATCACTGGAATGTTTTTCATAGAGATGCAATATTTTCTCTAACGTTCTCAAAATCTACATATTTTCCTCTAAGGTTCCGCCCATTTCTAAATCAGGAACGAATATAATTTTTCTAACCCAACTTGCATTAAAATATTCTGATGCTTTTCCAGAGGAGGTCAATTTCTGTGAGACACTGAAATCATCTCAAATACTGCACGAGTTAAAAATATGCTCAATGAAGAGATAAAAATCAAAACAGGGTCGCAGAGCATCAGGCCTGGAAATATTTGAGCCCAGGAACCGGGACACGCGTGTCAGAAAGAAGACGTGCAGAGCACATATTTAGGAGGCATAATCTGTGAAAGAAATGGTATTCTCAGCGTTGGCCTGGAGGAAAAATGAAGTAACAACGATCTAGTTTCTCATTAATGCAAAATAAATGTCCAAGAAAGCAAAGTGCCAGAGAGATCGCCTTTGATTTTGGAAGAGGTGCTCTCGTTCCCCAGCCGCCCACCACCGGGAGGGACCGACCGCTCTGCCGGCTCACGAGCCCTCCGAGGTGCCCTCTGGTGGCCTTCAAGACGAGACAAAATGAAGCCGCTGCAGCTAATACTTGGTCGTCTCAAGTCCCTGGCAAAATTTAAACTGTTTCCAAAAAACTACAACCTTTAGGATCTTTTTTTTTTTTTTTTAGTTCACTAGAGAAGGCCTAGTCCTCACTGAGAAATCCCTGAACTACAAAGCAAGACTTTACTGAAATTAATGACTTCATAGATAGAAGATCACAGACCACTGAAGAGTCATTTTATTGAACAGAGCTAAGGGTCTGTCCTCACTTGTAATACAGGGCAACAAAGTGAAATATTATGGAGTTTTGTTTTCTTCTTTTTCAGAGTCGCAACATCATATACCTCTGGAAAAGGAAGATGATAGAATTGTCCCCCCGCCTCAAAAATATCTAACACTGTTTCTGAATTCAATGAAGAGACAGTCTCCTTAGAGAAATTAACACATCAAATTCCTACTCTATTACAAATATGCCACGGAAAAGAAACAAAAAATTAAGAGAACAAAATTCTCCCCGTTCACCAAAGTAGAAGTCCTTCCAGTTACCAAAAACTTACCATTTCATCTTTTTCCCATTTATCTGTATTACTTTTGTCTTGGTTTACTACATAACCAGGAGGAAGCCAATTCACAGGGGGATCAAATATGGACACCACCATGCGGCTGGGCAGTCCCTTCTTTTTTCCAAGCCGATACAGATTACAGTTGCTGACCTTTAGCAGAAAAAACGTGTAAGACACTTATCCATAAATGCCCACTGCTGGAGTTCACACCAGGCAAATAAACACATTTTTAGTTAAATGTTGTTCGTATCACCACAACTGGTCATCAATTATAGAGAACGTACAGGTTTTCTGCCTATTCACGGTAAGAAATTTTACGTGCCCGTGTATTCTACAACCTTTAGTGTCGTTAGATGAATACTTCTGGATATAAAAACGCAGATCAGAAAAAACTAATACGCAAATTCCCTATAAAGTCAGAACAAACAATTCACACAATTTCAAACTTTAAAAAAAAAAAACACAACCTGATGATATCAAATGCAAACTGCCAACTGGGACTATCAGAATAGAAAAGAATCCCTGTAAAGCATCTAAGGTGTCACAATATTCGTAATGAAATAAATGGGGGGAAATGCCACAGACTCTAGCTATGTAAGTGGAAACTGGCACTGAGTAAATGGAGCTAAAATCATTTTATACTCCTAAGCCACAAATGACATTTTTGTTCAATCATTTTAAAACACAGCAAAGGGTAATAACTCCATGTTTATTCACATCAATAAAACAGCTTCATTGTTTGCCCTGTGCTGTGTTTTTCCTATAGACCCCATGTCCTCCCTAACTCACTCACTCGTTAACATTTCTACCTAGAAACGTCTAGTAAAAACTTGGAAACAAGGATCTAGAACGGTCCACGCCATATGCATTTTCTATAAACCAGGTTCCTTTCTACGTAAGTACTTCACGAGCCCTTTCTCTGGGGATCTCGGGACCACTGAACGGGTACCCACATCCCTGAGAGAACAGTCAGAAAACTGAGGGACTGCTAGTCCCTGCAGGCGACACAGCTGGGGGCGGGGGGGGGGGGGTCCGGTGTCTGCAGGTGACACTCACTACGCGAGGCACGCTGTCAGAAACGTAAGGGCTCTAATAAACGCTAGCATCCTTTTCCAGAGTCGGAGAATCACAGCATCACAGCCGGCAACAGGAGGACGAAGACGGTGATCCCATCCACTCAGACGGCACGGGTGGCGGGACGGAACAGGAAGAAAGAACTAGAGGCCATTCGACAAGCGGGGGGAGGGCCGTGAGAGAGGAACGACAGCGGGGGTGCGTGCGTGGAGTCCGCGCGAAGACCGGCGAGGGGCTCAGGCCTGGTCAGGACACCAGACCGGGCTGAGGGAATAACGATGATCTCTCCTGGAAGCAAGGAGCCAAGGCTGTCCGGGCAGACGCAGAGATGCTATTTCGGAAACGTACGCTGATTTCTTCCTTACCTAACAGAGTACATGTGCTAACGCTTTATACCGATTCTCAGCCTCTGATGTTTTGTTCCTACAACCACCTTCTTGGTGACCCCATTTGTTCTGACAGCCTCGATTATCACTCTCGTGAAGACTATTCGCCCACGCCGTAGTTCAGTCCTAAATTCTCAACGATCCCAACGTTTCACTTCATTTTCCACGAGGTCCGAAAACCCTAATCCTCACCCCGATTCCTCCACTTGTGCTCCTCCCACCAAGAGCGCCGCCACGGCCCCAGCCTACACGAGGGCACCCCGGCATCACGGCTCTCTCTGCCCCCCAATCACAGGGAGGGGCAGTGAGAAGGGCGGCGGAAGGAACGGGTTCTCGCTTCCGACGCCCTCCCGACTGGCAAGTTAAGTAACCCTACGCCAACCAAAAGCAACCTCTCCAGGCAGGAGTCTCCCCACCTGCAAGATGGAGGCGTGTTATCCAGCCCCCAGGGGCTCAGTGAGAAGAGTAAACGAGGTCTGTAAAATGCTCAGTGTAGTGTCCGGTGTTACAGAGTGACATCGGAGGTAGGGGAGTGTGACGGTGAAGAGCACGGTCTCTGAAGCCACACTGTCTGGGCTCCGCCACGTACTTGCCACGTGACCCTGGGGCAAGCTAACACCTCCTGCCTCAGGATCCTCGTCTACAGAAGACGGATAATAAAAGTGTATACAATTAGACATAAAATCTAAAAAAATGTAATAAAAGTGGGGCGCCTGGGTGGCTCCGTCGGTCGAGCGTCCGACTTCGGCTCAGGTCATGATCTCGCGGTTCGTGGGTTTGAGTCCCGCGTCGGGCTCTGTGCTGACAGCTCGGAGCCCGGAGCCCGCTTCGGATTCTGTGTCTCCCCTTCTGTCTGCCCCTCCCCTGCTCGTGCTCTATCTCTGTTTCTCAATAATAAATAAACATTAAACATTTTTTTTAAATGTAATAAAAGTATGCAGAATTTAATTAGGCGACTGATATAACACATAAGGCTGCAAAAGTAGCGTCTGGCTGGAGGAAACGCTTAGGAAGCGTGAGCTTCAACTCTCATTCCCCCCGAACTACTACTCGCCTCGGTCCTGTCCTCACTGCTGGAACTCGAGAACCATCCCCTACTCTGCCTGCTTACACTCTGCAAAAGCCCAGCCGATCGCCCCGCTCGGTCTGGCTTTGCGCTTGGACTCAGGCCGCACTCTGCCACCAGAGCGATCACGTTACAAGCAGCGCTTCCAGAACGGGAAGAGTCCCTGACGCGAAAAGTGCCCCCGACATCCAAACACACGCAAACTCCTGGGCCCAGCCTTGAACATCTTCCACGACAGAGCTTCCCACACCTGCCCTTTTACCCCTTCCTCTGCCTGCTGCCACAGATGGGTCACTGAGTGCTGCCGACACGCCCTGCCGTCTGTTCACTGTTTACACACTAGGTGCCAGTGCACCTCCTCCATGAACGCCTTCTCCTCCCAGCGACGGTCCTTCTCTCTGAGCGTCCGGGACAACGAGCAGCTTTGTAAGTTACACGTCAAGCACGGACGTGTTGCCCTGTGACACCTCTTTTATCATCGTTTAAACATTTTACCTTCGCCGCTTCCCTTCCTGAAATCTTGATTCCCGCTGGCGTGGGGTCACACCCTTCCTCTGGGCTCTCGCTCCCCTGCGTGCTCGGAGCTCAGGCGTCACCCCCTTTATGCCGGGGAGTCACCGAGCTCCCCTCCCTTCCACACCCTCCAAAAACCCTGAAGACGAGCTCCTCCGCGCAAGACCTGTGTTTTCTCCAGGTCCGGATGCCTTGTGTGCCAAGACGGCATTCTCCCAGATAAACTTTTCTCTCCACTAAAATTCAAGCGCGAGCACCCTCCCCGCCAAACAACCACGCCTCGTACCTCTTCACACCCCCTGGGGACCCAGCGAGCACACGTATTCTCGCAAACGGTCCCATCAGAGCTGAATTTCCATCCATCCACAAGGCACACACAGATCAGCTGACGCCCCAAACCTTGGGGGCTTCATCAGGGAAAGGCAGCCTCCCGTCTGAGCGACCCCTCGTCCTCTGAAACCAGCCCGCGCGTGACCCCACGTCCTAGGCACGCCGAACGCTTACTCTGAGTGAGAAACACGGTACTTCTTACCTTTTTGCTTCTCATATAGGAAAGGCGGCCCTCGTGCGCGTCGGGGTAAGTGCAAAACAGGTACGTGGTGATGGCATGCTTTAGAAAGGAGTCACCAAGCATTTCAAGCCGCTCCAGGTTAAACCCATCGCTAGCATTTGAAAGGGTCAAAGCCTGCAGAATGAGTCCAGGGTTCGGGCCAAGAGTCCTCGAGGAGTAGCCGGGACAAGGGCTCTGCGCAGAAGCCCTCCCGTCCCGGGGCGCGGGAACAGCTTCGTTAGTACCGGGCGTCGTGGCCGCTGCGGGACTTCCATCTGAGGTAGATGTGTTAGCATTTCCATCAAGGTATTTGTTACTCAGGAGAGTACATTCATCGCTGGGCTTGGGCTGGTTCTCGTGACTGTATAAATTCTGAATGGGATATGAGGTAGTTGGTTGTACAGGTATTTCCTGCTTGTAGTAACTCAGCTGATTTCCTTGGCAAAAGTCTCTGTTAGCTAAATCGCAACCGCCATTGGCAAGGTTTTTACTGTACGAAAGACCGTTGGTCGCCGTGAGATCTGTCGAAGCTTCGATCTGGAGCTTACCGGGTGACTCACCGAAGAGCGTTCTGCAGTTCACAGACATTTGGTCGTGATTTTCTAGAGAGGAGGTTCTAATAGCACCTTGACGTGCAGCATTTTCAGGGACTACAATTGTGCTGTGCTTACAGTAATTATCGTTTTCAGCCCAAGAGGAGCTAGCAATTGAGATGAAGGATTTGCTGTCAATAGATTTCTTCCACCCGAAGTCTAGGTTGGGGTATCTGCGGAGACATTTTTACGACTTCGTCAGACCCTTCAAAAGGGCGAGGTTCAGAGCAAGAACAACGTCAACGACATAAATAAGTAAAATAACGATCCCTCCAAACGAGCTCCCACTTTGGAGGAGAAACAAGTCTCCGAGGCAGAAATCACCATATCGGAATTCTGCCCCGAGTACGTCAGGCAGCGGGACGTGGCTCCCTGCACCGCTTTAATCCGCCGCCCGACAGCAAGCGCGGGGTGGGGGCGACGCGCGGGGTTGGCAACGGGACCCGGAGCCACCGTCTGGGCTGGGATCCCAGGCCCTCCGGCTAACGAGCTCGTGATTTACGGAACCTCTCTGCGCCCCGGCTTCCCACACTCGGAAGAGGGCTGACCACTCCTACCCCACAGGGCTGTCCTAGTGATTAAATGACCCAAGACAGGCCACGGCATCCGAACCAGTGTTTGACGCCGAGGTTAAGTACTCAGCAAATGCAGCTGTGACTACTACTATCCTGTTTTAAGATTCCTTAATCCCTGGAACCACTGTGGTCTCCACAATTGGGTAACCGAAATTAATCTGAGTGGTTAAGCCAATAATTTCCTTAGAACGCGGAAACTTTCCTAGCGGGAAGAGAAAAAGACAAGGAACATCTTGAGGCAATTGCCATTTAATAGAGACTTGATTTTACAGAAGAGGAAGTGGTCTTCCAATGTCAGCAGGGCAACAAAGAACTGTTTCCGTTTTCGCTCTGACCGCCATCACTGAAGGAGGAACGACCCCCTTCTCCCTGTGCAACTTCACAAGAATGTAGGAATCAAAGGATGCATTTATTTCATGTGTGAGACATCCGTGCTTTCTTTTTAAGCTTTTAAGAACCGTTTTATATAAAATTAAAATCGGAACTTAATGCAGTTCTTCTGCAAACAGGCTTCCATAACCCCGCGCTCCTTCTGGCTGACAGCACAGGCATACCTAAAATCCACGGGAAGTGATCGGACTCCCACGCCAGCATCGCTGGCCGTTTGGGCTCTTAGCTCCTCTGCGGTCAGAAGGCAGTGAAGGCGGTACAGTATGCTAGGGAGACAGACTGCTTTTCTCCACAGTGATGCTGGAATCGGATGTATAGCACAGAGCTCTGGAACCAGGATCTTTGAAGAAGCAAAAATGTGGACAAATATAAAGCAAACACACAAAAGAATAAAAAATTAAAGACCAGTTTCACTAATGGATAAAGACGAAAATCAAGAATATTAGTAAAGTCTTACTTCTAAAAGCAATCCCTTTTAAGGCTTAAGGCTGAATGGGATTTAATCTAGGATTTATAAGGATGAATCGAATTTTGCCAATAGACCAAGTATCAAAGGAAACCCATCATATTTCCAAAAAGCCATTCAAATACAGGTTCACACACGGTATTAGCTAAAACGTGACAAAGCCTAAGTGTTGGGGATCTTCCAGAAACTTCCTAAGTCACTCAGTTCAACCTGCTGATAAAGAAGTCAAACTTAACGTTTCAAAATAGTAAATGATGCTAGAGTAATAGTGAACACATTACCTGTTTATTCTGCAGACTTTCCCACTTGGCTTTTCTCTTCTCAGCACTGCTTAGAGGAAGGGCTTTCCCCTTCTGATTCAAATGGCGAGGTGTCAAAAGATTCAGTCTATAAGAATTTCAAAATATTTTTATCAAACAAAAAGAAGTATCCCCCCCCCCCACCCCGACCCTTCACAGGGGTTCTCTAGCTCAGTGTGCCTACAAATCACCTGAAGAGCTCATTTAAACTGAGGACTCCTGGACCCCACCCTGGGCAGTTCTCTGTGCAAAGAATCTCCCGGTTTCAGAGTTGACAGGCAGGCAGTGGGACAGTGACCCCCCTATGGTTGTCTGCCGACCTCTGCAAATAGTGCCTCAGGTGACAGTCAAATGCCATCTCTGAAACCCCTTACCTCGAAGATGTGTGGTCCACATCCAGCAGTGGCTGGTTGAGATTGGTCAGATCAAGGTTATACTTTGTTTTATAATATTCTGCAAAGGTTTCATACTCAGGGGAAGGAAATTTACTCAGTGGGGTAAGATCAGTGTATACATCAGCTACATAAAATCGATGAGGCTGATCAAAATTACGGTATCTGAAAAAGAAAAACAATACACTTGAGGCAACTATTCTCAACGCGTGTTTTTAATATGAAAATGCAAATTATGATTTTAAAGTTTAAAGGGTGAAAACAAATAGCGCTGATGAACACTTCAATTCCAAATAATATATTTCAAGTGGGTGTCAGATGAAAATTATGTTTATATTAAGTAAAAATCGCTTCTCCATTCCGCCCTACGTTACGGTTAACCTCATTCTAAAGATCTCTGATCACTCTGATTAACACATGAAAGCTACATGGCACCTTTAACTCTCTCTTAGTTTCACTAATATATACGGGGCAGAACACTTTCAACATCCTACCAACTGAGTGAGCAAGCACTCTGCATTACAAACATGCTGAACGTGAAAGGTGCCTGCCACATAAATGCATGAAGGCACCACTCATGGTATTAACAGTCTGATGGCAGCTACCATTTAAAACAGGACTTTAAGGGGTGCCCGGGTGGCTCAGCCGGTTAAGCGTCGGACTTCGGCTCAGGTCATGAGCTCACAGTTCGTGGGTTCCAGCCCCGTGTCGAGCTCTGTGCTCGACAGCTCGGAGCCTGGAGCCTGCTTCGGATTCTGTGTCTCCCTCTCTCTCTGCCCATCCCCTGCTAGCTAGCACTCTCTGTCTCTCAAAAATGAATAATAATAAAGTCAAAAAAGTTTTTAAATATGATTTTAAGTTGCAAAGAAGAAAAAACAGAAATCAGGAAAGACCGAATTACAGCCAGTACTCTAATTTTATGAAAGGTTCCTATATTTAAATTTATTGCTCAGAAACTATCCCCTAAATTCTTACAAAATAAGAAAAAAAGCATCCTGATTTACTACTTCATTGCATTTAATACCATTATTCCCTATAAGAAGTTTAAGAAGCTATTGTTTACAATCAAATTCTTTAAGACTTTGGGGATTAAAACAAGGAAGATTTTGGGGTGCCCGGGTGGCTCAGTCAGTAAGCATCCGACTTCAGCTCAGGTCATGATCTCATGGTTCGCGGGTCTGAGCTCTGGGTTGGACTCCACGCTGACAGCTCAGAGCCTGCTTGGGATTCTCCCTCCCTTCCTCCCTCTCTCCCTCCCCTCGCTCTCTCCTTCCCCTCATTCTCTAAGAAATAAATAAACTGGAAAAATAAGACGAAGATTTTAAGAAAGCCTTTCAACAGCATGTAGATGATCTGAACTTCACAAAATCAAACCCCTCCACCCACAGCGTTCGAGGTGTGGTTTCTCACAAGAGGAAGTCAGCTAGGGAGAACAGGCCCCACCAGGAAGAGACACCTACGCTTCCCAGGAGATGCATCAACGCCACGGCCCCCCTGGGTTTCCACGTGAGGGAGCGACTCTCCCGAAACAAAGTGCCACCCCCGCGTGGCGCTCCGCTTAGACACTCACCTCGGAATGATGACTGCGTCCTGGTAATCTTCTAATTTAAAAACAAAGGGTGTTTCTTTTGAATACTTTGTGCTGGGAATGCCTATGCGAGCTTCAGATTTCTCAATATCTTCCATGAATTTAAAGTCAATGTCCAAAGTGCTGGAGTCATTCACTTAGGGAAGGAAAAGACTCTTTAGCTCGTTAAAACAGAATACGGGTGGGATTCTTACTTAAGCTACGTATTCGAGTAGGTGTCTAATTTGGAGTGGTCTCTAGTAAGAGATTTCTCTAGCGGCCACCATAAACTAACGTTACGCAAGCTTCCCTTTTCCAGCTAGTATCGGCCAACACGTCAGAGTCTGGGCCCTTCTTACCAACGTTAAGAGGTAGAACACAGTATGCTGAATCAGCGTCTGTGGGTTTAAATTCTAGTGCAGGTTTTTCAAGCCGAAGAATATGAGAGAATATATACTGGTGAAGTCTTGTGATCAACTCAAGCATTTGGAGAGACAACGTGAAACCAGACTTCTTCAACTCAATGGATATGGTAACCTCTCCGGAGCGCGTGTACACAGGAAAGTGCGGGATCTTAGCAAAAAGAAAAATCAAGCATCCCCAGAGTTAACAGGTATTTTATTCCATCACAAATATTTCATTTCAGAGGGGGAACGACGCTGTCAATCCGGGGAGCAGAAGGGACACCTTGATTTTTAAGTAGCAAACATTCTGAGGTAACGAGAGATAGCTTTAGCCGTTCCCTCTTATCAATAGCAGTCCTAAAGAACTGTCTACCTGAGGTATGGGTTTGGCCGTCAGTATTCCAAAGCATCTCGTGGTGTCCTCAGGGGGATAGAGCTTCCGCCTTCTGAAGTTGAGTTCATCAGGTAAGGGTGTCGTCAGAACCATTCCTATCACATACAGGTAACAGGGCTGATCGGGTTTGGGATAGCTATCCCTCAAACATTCCGGAATCTAAAATTAGAAAGAAAACTTAAGCAAGGGTGACAGCCTCTTGTCCAGACACTGGCAAACAAACAAACAAATTTACTTGCAGCTTTCCTAAAAGCTGATGAGAAAAAGGGAAGCAAACACCCAGGGCAGGAGGCCTCATTCCTTAACTCTGGGGGACAGCCAGCGCTGCTCAGGCCTGGGCTCTGGTGGCCCATGGTCACCTCCCTCATAATGCACTGCTGACTCTAACACCAAAACTTTATAAAAACGACCAAACCCTGTAGGGCATTTTCTTAGAAACGCTCTTCATTTCAGCTCTTTCTTTTGATCAGAGAACTCTTCCTTGCGGCTTTTAGTCTTTACTCACTGCAGAATATCAGAAAACATGCAAAATTTTACAAGTCCCACGTAACTGTATTGCTCAGATATCACCTCTACTATTAACTTTTTGACAGACTGCATCGTCTTCCAGATGTTTTCCTGTGTGCACACGTGGATCAACATACACACACACGTGTGCTTCATCACCCACGGAATGACACAACAAAGACTGTCGTCACCTTATTTCTTTTATCTCCAATTCCTACAATGAGAACATCTTTCTTGGTCAATACAGATCTGTATCTTTTTTTTTTTTTTTGTGTAGGGTTGGGGGGGGAGAGTGAGAGTGGGGGGGAGAGGGGGGAAGATCTGTATCATTTTTAATGGCTATGTAGTTATAGGAGTAAAATGCAGTTTAACGAGCCTGAGACTGTTTCCAAGCTCTCAATAGTTACACAACCCTACGCAACAGAGTCGTGAAGTTTCTGAGGCTCAGGGGCATAAATTGCATCTGTAATTAAAAGGCACAGAAATACTGGTGAGGAGACAGGGTTATCAGAATGCCAGATAATCCAGAATGTATCTATTGATTAAAACTGATTATGACTGACGACCTTTGTCACAGGAAACAAGCCCAGTGGTCTCCGGGGTAAATGTCGAGTAGGAAGACAGAGAAGCAAACCCTTGAGGAAAACTGAGGGAAACAAGCATTTCAGGGAACGGGTTAATATTCATAATTTTTAAACAACTGACATGATTTTGAATCTTGAAAATGCTCAGCTGAGTGAAAACCTTCTAAAAAGTAAAATGCTCAACAGCGCTGCAAAAAAAACCCAGAAGAACCATACTTCTAGGCTAGGATGAAAAATACACAGCAAAATTTTGCTTTTGTTTGCAACTCTTTTTTTTTTTTTTTTTTAAATGTTTATTTCTGAGAGTGAAAGAGGCAGAGCGTGAGTGAGCGGGGGAGGGCAGACAGAGAAGGAGACAACAGAATCCAAAGCAGGCTCCAGGCTCCGAGCTGTCAGCACAGAGCCCGACACGGGGCTTGAGATCATGACCTGAGCCGAAGTTGGACGCTCAACTGACTGAGCCACCCAGGCGCCCCTGTTTGTAATTTTTATGGGGGAAAAATCTTAACAAGTATTTTTTCAATAAGACCTTCAGTCCAGTACGGCTCTGCCCGGAAGTCAGACTCAGGGACATCTTAGCACATGAATCCTGCCAGGATGCCACAGAGTTATTAGCCAGACGCGGCACGCTGGCGGAACCGGCTTTGACTGCAGGCGGGCCACATCCTGGCTCCCGACAAATCCTTGAGCGGGCACCCTTCCACCTGCCTATCTTATCGTGCAAATCCTCTCTTGTCTTAGTCCCGAACGCAAATGAGGCCAACATCTTCCCGCTAAAGGGAATGAAACAAAAAACACCTCTCTAAAGGGAATGAACTCATTCTGGATAGAATTTGACAAATGAGGCCAAACTCCTTTTGAGGAGAAATACAAAAGCAATGTCCTAAGTGGAAAAGCGCACAGAGCGCACAAGGGAACGAGGAGGGGCTGGCTGATCTGGCAGAAGCTGTGATGGGAGGAAGCGAGCTGAGATCCCAAGCGGGCCAAATTACGAGGCCTGGGAAGCCAAGCAGGGGAATGCAGATTTGAGGTAGCAGGAAATAAAAAGTCAGAAAGGCTAGATTCATATGCAGTTCTAACCGATACTAACTGCCTTTGGGTAGCACTGTCTTCGCTTTGTGGAACCTGGTCTTCCTGGAACGCTGGTCTCTTCTTCGTCATGTAAATCGAGCTCTTCTTCATATTTAACCGTCTCTTTCCCAACTGGCATCAAATGGTCATCCAGTTCACCTAGGAAATGTACCGAGAATTAACATAAACAATCCGGATTTTGCCTCTCTAATAAGTAAATAATCCAGAGCGGCACGATATTAGAAAGCAACGGGAAGGGGGGTGAAAACTAAAGCAGCTTTGCTTTAATAGCACAGCGTAATCGGACGTGATGCTTCAGGGAGGCTGTTTTGGCGCTCATAAAAGTCAACATGAGCAGGATTACAAACTCTGCTCCAAGATGCAGAAATAACGTCTAAACGAGGCACAGCACAGGGAGTATAGCGCAAGGTGCTAGAATAGCATTGTATGGTGACAGATGGCAGCTACACTTGCGGGGGGCACAGCATAACGTCCAGACTTGGGGAACCACCATGTCGTATGCCAGAGACTGATGTAACATCGTGTGTTAACTACACTTCAATTAAAAAAAAAAAGTGTTTTTAAATGATGTCTGAACAGAGAAACGGCACTCTGTTTTACAAAGTCTATGGACAACAAGACTTCCCTTTTTTTTTTTAAGTGGATTAATTTGTAAACTAAACCGATCTGAGAAAACGATCCATTAAAACACAAACGCTCATGACTCAACAGTTACAAGAAGACCTTTATGTGTCGAAAAGGGGTCAGTAAAGGGAGCAAATACATTACAGGTATTCGCAGGGAAGCTGGGGCCTCAAAGCTGGTACATGTCACGGGACCCTCACGTTACACCGTATTTACGTACGTACGTCCGCCTTCACCAGAGCACAAGGAGAGCAGCGAGTTCAGAGGTCCTTGATGTGCTTTTGTTTTACAAGGGTTTCAACCTGAGTTTTATCTGCATGTGCTTTTCAATCACTCTTACCAATTTTGTGCAGTTTTTCACAGCAAATGAGAGCTACAACTCTTTCGGCCAATCGTATACAGCTCATTGGCGGACCCTGAAAGTAACAAAAAACATTTCCACTGTACATGAGCGTAGCTATTGATCATTAGCACATACGACTTCTAGGAAGCCTCTGCCCCAGCATCTTTAAAGCTGAACTTTACCAGAGTAAAGTTCTTCATTTTGAAAAATGCCAACAAGTTTGTTAAAACCCTGATTTCCACAGTTGAAACGGCCATTTTTAAAAGTCCTGCCCAGTAAAACCTAGATCAGCTATGATGGAGATCTGACAATTTTAATGAATACAGATTTCAGTAAGATTTTAACGTATCTTAGTTCGACTAATCTATGAAGAGGAAACAAACTAAAGATCTATCAAAATGTGACTATAACACACACATTAACAGCACAAATTTTCATATGTAAGAGAAGTTAGTCATCCTGGAATATCTGGAAATCAGTACTGGGACCAAGCACAGCAGTTACACAGAGGCAGATTTTCAGGTGAACAACCAAACAACTACAAAAGCCCAAACATATTTAATAAATTCTGCTCCTGGAAGTATCGTAAGCCACAGCTGAGGGATTCGGTCAGAAACGCTGATACTAGTTAAGATCTCAGAGGAAACTTTAGGGGTCATCTAGCTATACAGTCTGTTGAGGATCTGAACGTGCAGTTGACCACAAAAGAGACTTATAAACCTTCCCCGGAGAACAGATTTAAAGTGGGGCGCCTGGGTGGCTCAGCCAGGGAAGCATCAGACTTTGGCTTGGGTCACGATCTCATGGTTTGTGGATTCGAGCCCCGTGTCAGGCTCTCTGCTGTCAGTGCAGAGCCCACGTCAGGTCCCATCTCCCTCTCTCTGCCCCCATCCCCCGCACACTCTCTAAAATAAATGAACATTAAATAAAATTAAGAAAAAAAAAAGATCTAAACCTAAGTTACCTATAACTTGCATTGGCGTGGAGAAGCTGAAAAAAAAAATCCATTAGTGACATATTTTCAAGGCACAATCATTTCTTTTTCTAAACTTACAACAATGGAGGCTCGAAGAGGTGAGTTAATTGGCAGATAAAGAGTTGAATAAAATGTACCATCAGGCAACTCTCGAGTTCTACATTTAGGAGCTAGATGAGTGAACGGATCACTTGGTAATCTAGCACAGTATCTGTGAAGAAAAAGAAATTCTGATGCTAAATCCACAACTGAGAAATAGGGGAAAAAAATCCGTTTTGGTAGTCATATCCTAAAGTTTGAGTTTTTATGTCCCTCTTCCCCTCTACTGGATTGGTACTGACACGGGAAGTGTGAGTTCCACTGCTTCCAACTTTCAGTAAGATGGAACGGTGCCGTCCAAAAGAATCGTCTGCCGTGACAGTCGGTGTCAACACTGTCCAACAGAGCAGCCACGGAGCACTTGGAATGCGGTGAGGACAGCTAGGAAACTCACTTCGAATTTTATTTAATTTTGATTAAAGTTAAAACTCGAATTTAAAAAGGCACGTCCAGGGCCACCATACCGCACAGAAAAATATTGTGCGGAATCCGTAAGGAGAACACACCGCCAGGGTTTGGTCCTTGCTGTCTTATGTGCCCTGGCAAACTACCAGGCCCCGCCCAAGGAAGGCGTCAGAAGAGGCCGGAAGGACAGCCCGGTACTGACATATCACAAAGCATCAGAACAAGAAGACCGCCCCTGCCCTCCCACCACACCCCACGGCAGTACAAGGAGAGGGATACGGAGCAGGAAGCTAGCTTCAAGGGCACTGAGACTGAGCGAGGAGGGCGCTGGCTGGGACAGGAAGGTAATCCGGTGGGGGCAGGACTCACACAAGGAGGGCAGCAGAATGAGCAGCTGCCCTGCAAGGTCATGACCCGTGCATTCGGGACACCCAAACACGGCGGCAGCCCTGCGAAGTAGGAGACTGCCTACCTTCAGGGATACTAAACATAACGTAACTATTTTGAGGACAATGGGAGTCCTATCTCTCACTATGGAAGAAGCCAGAAACAAAGATGGAAAAGAGGAAAGCTAGAATGAACCCTGTGGTGTCATGGTAAAAGTGGACGTAACAACATAAAGGTAGTCAGGTATGCAAATAAATACAGCTATAAATGTGCACGTGAATACACACACACACACACACACACACACACACACACGTAGTTTCTAGCTCTGTCGACTAAGGAGCCTGAGAGTAGCAATACTCCAGAGGCAATGAACACACTTAGTACTCAGACTTTGGTTTCTAAACACCACTCATCTGCCACTAAAAAAGACCAGAAGCTTTTGGAGAAACAGCCAATATCTAGGCTGGGGCAAGGAAAATAGGAGTTAAATCTAGAACATCTTAGTGTGCCATAAAATAAGGAAGTGACCAAAGAACAATGGTGATGTAAAAAAGACTAGCTTGAAGGGGCTTCCACGGCCAAATCTGAGATAACTGTAACATCAAAACAAATAATAAATGATAGTGAGCAGAATATAACCCACTCAATAAAACAGAAGTCCCTCAGTTTGTATTAGATAAAAACATTAATAAATAAAAAGAATAAATGAGTGGAGAAAAGAGAAAGCTCTTCGTCACGGCAGAATGCCAGCAAACAGAACAGCGGAATCAGAAAATCACCATTTTGCAGATGCCGCAGCAATGATCAATTCAGGCCAGAAATATCAATGGATACTTAAACTAATGGGTGAAACCAGGAAGAGGAATAAATTTTACATGGTCTTAAACCACCTCCCCATGAACTACACACACTATGGAGGGAGAAAAGGCAACTTTACGACAGAGGAAGCTGGCAGACCTTCTGGAAGTGATCAGGAGCCACCACCACCAGTAAGAGCACAAATCGACACTGAGCGCGCCCGGCGGGACGGGATGGGAACAGAGCATCCCTTCTGTGATGTGCCGGCTCCAGTGCACAACCTGGGGCTCAACGTCGGAAAGAGCAGATAAAGCCACGCTGAGAGACGGCCTACAAAATGGCTGGCCTGTAAGCTTCAAACGTTTCAAGGTCATTAAAGTCAAGGAAACTGAAGAGTAATTCCAGGCTGAAGGAGACTGGAGAGATGAGAAAAACACACACAACTCGTGATCCTGGATTGGATCCTCTCCCTACCAAAAACATTCTCGCGAAACCTGAATGGGTCTCTCTGGGTGCGGGGCGTATGAGAGTTCTCTGCAGTATCCCTGCAACATTTTAAAGTGTGAAATGGTTTCAAATTAAAGAGTTAAAAAAAAAAAATCTTATGTCGGTTGCTGCTTTATTTTGCCTCTGCACAGAAACTTATCCTGATACATAATCTAGGCATGTAGCTGCTTTTCTTAGTTCTTGGAAAGGTTATTACCAATTCTGGACAAAGTAAATTAGCCCATGATCAGAAATACAAGTTAATGTATCGTCATCTTGTAATATCGCAGCTAATGGAAAATTCAACATCCCTCAACGTTCATGGCACGAGATTTTTCAGGACTAAAAAAAAAAAAAAATTCAGTGAGCAAGGTAAAATTAAATTAAATCTAATTAAAAGAAGCATCCCTTGGGGCACCTGGGTGGCTCAGGCAGTTGAGCGTCCTACGTGAGCTCAGGTCGTGATCTCCTAGTTCGTGAGTCAGAGCCCTGCGTCAGGCCCCACGCTGACAGTTCGGGGCCTGCTTGGGATTCTCTCTCTCTCATCTCTCTCTGCCCCTCTCCAACTTGTGCTTTCTCTCGCTCTCAAAATAAATAAATAAACTTAAAAAAAAAAATCATGCCTTCATTAAGTCAGCCTTCCAACAAAACCTAAACATTTATCACCGTGCAATACAGTTTTTACCTTTTGACCAAAAAGGAGCATGAGTGGAAAAAAGCAACTTCTTTTCTTTCTCTCACCAAAATATTACAAGCCACAAATGCAAAGACTGGTGATTGTCTGCAACAGGTAAACACTACAATACTCGCAGGTTTAGACCTAAGCCTTGTAACACTCCTAGGTTTTCCACGCAAGTGACTTCATATCATACCTGTTGATGTGTCCAATGGCCGTGTTGATCGTGACTCGCGGACCACCATCATCGGGCCTCAACACATATGGCGGGAACACATCGTCATCATCCACAACAGGTTCAACGTCAGTCTCACCCGCATCAACGGACTTGGAACACTTGTTTCTCAAGATCTGGACGTTGTAAAAACAGACTTTACGAGGAGAACAAATGCCGTGTTGCCCTATGTCAGTTGTCCGCCTCTGCACCTACGGAAAAAGCTCTCTTGACGTGCAACAGCGCTCTCTCCTAAACCTGCTTCAGAATTCCAAAGTCACCTGATGCAGAAACTCCCACCCGGAGCACTCCCCCCGCCCCAGCTCCAACCGTGGAGACACTCACCGCACGTGCACAAGGTTTGCACGGTACCATATCTACACACACACGCACACACACACACGCACACGCACAGGGGCTGTGTCATCACCCTGTGACGGCTCCACAACTCAGCCCCTCAACTGGGACTGCAGCGCCCACACCAACAGGACACACTTTCCAGGCATTTTCCCCCCACAATCCACAGGACCATTTTCACCGTGGGCTCTCAAACAGTTCGTAAAATACTGCTGGCTCTGTGGTTACTTGACTTTTCTTACAACGTACACACTGCACACCCTTGCTGAGACTATGCTCTGTAGGTAAAACTGCTTTTACCCATTTCTTTGCACATAAAAAAAAAACAAAAACAAAAACAAAGACACCCTACTGACTCTCGGAACTTACCTTTTCAATAGCTTTGTATGTTTTAAGGTCTTCTTCAAAACTTTTTATTTTGTCTGTATCTGCTAACATTATGTAATTAGAGATCGGTGCCCTTGCTCGTCCCTTAGATTGAACATAGGATCGATACTCTGTGGGTAAATCAAAACGAACCACCAAGTTGCATTTTGGTATGTCAACACCCTCTTCCACAATGCTTGTCGCAATAAGCAGGTTGGTCTCATGTGCTCGAAATTTCCTAAGTACCTGAAAAAAGTCCACCGAGAGAAGCAATTCTAAGAAATTTCCAAAGGAACGGTGCAGTACCAGTAAGTGAAAACTGCCGTTTCTGCCACGTGTGCAGAGAGACTCTGGTTTATTTTCAGCTGAGCACGACTCGAAAAATCAAAGTGCCCTTCTGCTGTACACAAGTATGCACGAGCCACAGAAAGCCTTCCGGGCGGAGAGGCTGGCTTCTTCAATGGCCACCACAGAATGCAGCCAACAGTGACCAAACGAATCCGCTTCTGGAGTCCTGCTGATACTCTGACCTCACACAGGGTATCTTCCGGCCGTGACACTGTGCCAACAGCCTCCCAAAGATGGCAAGACTCTTTCACTAGAATCCCTAAAACACTTGTAATTCAAAATGACAAGTAAGGCATTACTTACTTTCTGGCATCTTGGGACATTTTCGATTTAAGGAATCAGAACTACTCATTAAAAAAGGTAAGTGAACAATTTTTTATGTTAGATTTAAAATAACACCATTTCCCAATCTAGGAGAAGTTAAATTATAAAGGAAGCTGCCTTTTAAACAGATCTAGCATACCGGCTGTTAGACTCTCCAAACTTGGAATATTATCAAATAGCTACGGCATAGAAAACGAACGCCAACGTGAATTAGTCTACCTTGAAGTTAAATAACAAACTTCAAATAAAAACTTTTTGTTTGCCAGCCAGAGCACTATATTAGGTTTCCCATCTTTACAATGCTGTCTCCTATATTAAAATCTTAGAATGTATGAAAAACTTTAAGCCCAAATCTTTAAAACATAGCGTTATTTTTGAAGTATTCAAGGCAGAACTTTAAACGGAAAACAAAACACTTTATAGGAGAACAAATCCATTTTGTAGCTCAGTCATACGCAGTCAACAGGAGTTACGGTTACACATGCTTTGTTTTTCTAGGAAATGCCATCAGTCCAATAAAGGAAAATGAAATGGTTGATGGTAATTAAGACCAAATTGATTTCCTAGACGGCTATTCTAATTCTGAACATATGAATCACCAAACAGCTACCTCATAGGAGACGGCTAGTCCATCTATGAGCAAGTATTCTATGCGACCGAAAATGCCGCCAAGCAACTATGAAGAAAGGGAGCTCCTATGAGCAGAGTTCGTGTGTGTGTGTGTGTGTGTGTGTACGCATATATACATATGTATGCATATATGTCTACATACATATTCTGAAAATTGTTACTGTACAATTATTTCAACTTAAGTTACCTCTTCCTGTTTTCTGAATTCTGCTTCCATCTGTTTGTTACGAGGCTGATTCTTTCCAATGCCATGTCCAGTTATAAAATTGCTGCTGATGTAAGCCAGCTCTGGATCTTGTTTGCCAGCTTCCTTTATCAATCTAAGAAAATTACATACATTTGGAAGTTAAGCATTGCTGAGGGAGAAAAAAAAAACGTAAACTTTTTTGTTTGTGAGGTCTCCCTTCAAATGGAAATTACGTGTATTTTTTGCCAACATACCTAACAAAACGGGTCTTGGTGGTTTTTGTTTTTTGTTTTGTTTTGTTACATTTTGTTTTCAACTAGCTTAAACAGAAATCACTGCCACTCTTCACCGCGTCGATCTGTGGACCAAACACTTGTAACGCCAAATACAGGGCTGATTCCGCCTGCCGAACAAAATGGCCACAGTACGTCCCACTTTCTAATTTGGCAGTGAGGACTTACTAGGAGTGTAGCCCAGTAGGGGACAGAGCTAGGCAGGGAGAAACATGGAATCCTCAAACATCTTGGCCTCAGGCCAGGACCTATCGTGAAAAAGCCGCACACACTTCTCCGAAAGCTCAATGTTCTTCTCCACACACACACACGCACACACGCACACACACACACACAACTTGCGGCTGCAGTCAAGCCCCTGTCTCTATGGCCAAACTTATGCAGAATGCGTACCAACACCCTGAGGCCAAGAGGGGATTCGGAGGCGGAGGCGAGGGAAACCTCATTCTCCGGCTACACGTACTAAGAGAGCTCCTGCCGTGTGCGAAACAGCATGGTTATTTTAATCTCACCACAACGCCCTGTATCACTGGAAGCAGAGCTCCAGGGCAACGGATGCCTGTCTGCTGAGGCGCGCCTCCAGGCCCAACACTTTCCTGCCCCCAGGCCGCTGACACCCCCCACCGCCCACCCCAGTTCTGCACAACAGAACACGCCAGACTTCGGCACGGCAGTCGGCGCCAGAGCCCCCATCCCATCCTGTCACGGAAGACGGGCTCCCCAACTCGTCCCTCCTCCTGCCTGTTGCTCTGTATTGATCCAGAACGCCAGTAACCTAAAGCGGGCCTTCTGGTTGAGAGATGGAAGAAAGCTACAGGAGGGGGGGTCACGTTACTCGGGGACAGAGGTTAACAGTTAGTGTTGCCATTACAGCTATTTTGGAAATATCCACATTCAAAAACTCAGCACGCGGGATAAATGGTTCCACACCTGATGTAAGTGATTCCAGATGGTTCTTCTGAAGTCATACGCATAGTATAAATTCCTAATAGAAAATTGCATTTTTAAGTCAAACCGTTCTTTTTTTTTTTTTTTTAAATACATGAAACAGACTAATATCAAAGAGCTGGAAGAAACCTTGAGTGGCCATCTAGAATATCTCCCTGCCTCCAGATCAGCCAAACACATGCATGTCTAGGTTAGCTTACACGTCTGTTCTACATTCAAATACTTAAAATGTTCAGAATCAGAAACCTCCTTAATATGTTCCAAGCTTTGTTTAGTTATTATAATAAGCTTACGATGTCAGTAACAGAAAGAAGCGTTACAGGCCAAGAAATCGCATGCCTGAAACACAAAATTTATTATCTTAGAAATAGGTACTTCCAAAGGATTGTGTATGCAAATAAGCATCAAGAGGTTAAAAAATGCACTTCATGTCAGGCAGTAGGCAAAATAATTAATTCAGTCAGGCAAAGGATGTGTTTTACTTTGCCAACATGATCACGTTAGCAGATTTCAACGAGCTGAGAAGCAGAAGGCACTAAGAGTAAACGTATTTCTCCTACTGAAACTCACATCAATACTGCAGAGGACAGAAGAGACAATATGCACGTGAACAAACCCAATCTCTTGTAAGCAGTAATTAAACGCTATATACTTATGATGATGGTGTTTAGAGAGCAAACTTTATCAGATAAATGAGGGGATGCCTAATCACACTCCTCAGACAAAGCTATAGGCTTCCAGAGAAACGAGGATGGTCAGGGAGCTCACAAGTGAGTTACGCAAACTGCTGAGAGCCTTCGCCGTACCATGAACAGAGGCCACGAAGTCTTACTTGTTTCTTTTGAGTTTCACACTGAGTTTCTGTCAGCTGTCGCACAAGCAAGCGGTTCATTAAGCCCTGCTGCTCTCTAGTGCACACAGCTTCTCAAACTATCTGCAGCTAAGAACCAGTTATTTATTTTTTTCTAGTATCAAATCCATCAGAGAGCGGTATTTTTTGTCAACTTCCATGAAAATTTACTAAGAAAATGAAACAAATATTCAAGAGCCAATGGTCTTATATGCAGCAGACATCACTGTCAAAACTGGGAGTTTTTAGATGTTTGCTCTAAATCTCCGTACCTAGCTCACTCAGTTGGCACCAGCCCACATAATGCATTGTGTTACACGCATCGCCTCCCAGTTACATCAGAAACAGCATGGGCAGGGGCGCCTGGGTGGCTCAGTGGGCTGGGTGGCTGACTCTGGATTTTGGCTCGGGTCCTGATCTCAGTCTGTGAGATGGAGCCCCGCATCAGGCTCTGTGCTGACAGTGCAGAGCTTGCTTGGGATATTGTCTCTCACTCTCTCTCTCAAGATAAAATAATAGATGTTAAAAAAAAAACCAAACAAACAAAAAACGAAGCAGCATGGTCAGAAATAGGAAATATGTGCACTAGATTCAGAAAACTAGTAGAACTGTGATTTCACTAAGCTTGCAAATTTGTGCAGACAACCGTATGGGGAAAAAAATTCAAAGAAACAAACACATCGTTTGAAATGTCTGCCAAGTACTAAAATATGTGAACAATAGCTTTTAATAGTCTCCTTACGCCTTACATTTTTTTAACAACATGAACAAATCAAATGTAATTCCTCTGCGATTCCACCAAAAGAACCATCACCGATGGTTCTAGTATACAGACACTACGCGCCCCCAAACGTGTGCGCAGAGCACGTAAGAAAACAGCGCCTACTGTATCAGGTGATAAAACAGCCATTTTTACATACGTTAAGAGACAGAAGTAATTTCTATCTTACAAATGAAGATGCTGAAGCTTTAAAGAGTTAAATAACTTTCGGGTTGCTCGGGTGGCTCAGTCAGCTGAGCGTCCAACCTTTGATTTCAGCTCAGGTCATGGCCTCGCAGTTCGTGGGTCCGAGCCCCATCCATGTTAGGCTTTGCACTATCAGTGTGGAATCTGCTTGGGATTCTCTCTCTCTCCCACTCTCTCTCTGCCCCTCTCCCCACGCATGTTTTCTTTCTCTCTCTCTCTCTCTCTCTCTCTCAAAATAATAAACGCTTTTTGTAAAAGTTAAATAGCTTCCACAAAATACACATCTAAAAAAGTGAGTAGAAATAAAAGGAACTGGGGCTCGTTGACGAAATGGCTGATCAACAACAGAAAGGATGAGGGCACGTTGAAGGGACACAGGAGCTGACCTCAAGGAGCCCCAAAGGCTCAGAGCGGAACAACAAGAGCAACAAGGTAAATGACCAAACGTCAGGTTAAAGCCTGAAGTGCGAAACACACAAACGTGAGGGGCGCCCGGGCGGCTCAGTCCATTGAGCGTCCGACTTGGGCTTGGGTCACGATTGCGCGGTTCGTAGGTTCGAGCCCCGTGTTGGGCTGTGCTGACGGCTTGGAGCCTGGAGTCTGCTTCGGATTCCGCTTCTCCCTCTCTCTCTGTCCCTCCCCTGCTCGTGCACTATCTCTCAAAAATGAATAAATGTTAAAAGACAATATTTTTTTATTTAAAAAAAATTTTTTTAATGTTTATTTATTTTTGAGACAGAGAGGGACAGAGCATGAATGGGGGAGGGTCAGAGAGAGAGGGAGACACAGAATCTGAAGCAGGCTCCAGGCTCTGAGCCGTCAGCAAAGAGCCTGACGTGGGGCTCGAACTCACGGACCGTGAGATCATGACCCGAGCAGAAGCCGGACGCTTAACCGACTGAGCCACCCAGGCGCCCCTAAAAGAAAATATTTAAAAAAATAAACGAGTCCACAGTGAGAAAAGAACCTAAGTCAATGAATATAAATAATAAATAGGATCAAAGAGAGAAGAAGTTTTCCTCACAGAAGAATTCCAATAATAAATGAATTGGCTTAGTGATCTGCTTCCACAGAATAAAGTAAGGAGAAAAAGAACACCTTCCAGGAGAAACCTGGCAAACACTACCATAACCACGTGACGAGGTTTCATGTCACTGGTGATGTCTCACGTCGATAAGCATGAGTCCCCCTGATGCGATGTGATGAGAAGGGCACTTCATCTCTACAGTATTCTTCCATATCCTAAATCCCTATTTTAATCCTGAGTAAAACATCAGACAAATTCAAATTGAGAGCTAGTCTACAAACTACCTGGCCAGTACTCCTCAAGACTGTCAAGGTCATCAGAAGCACGGAAAAAGAGAAAATACAAGAGACCAGTGGAGATCAGGGACAACACAACTAGATGCAACATGCTACCTGGGATTAAGACGATGACACTAATGGGAAAACTGGTAAATGAAACTGAAGTCTGAAGTTTGGTTAACAGTAACGCACCAATGTTAGTTTCCTGGTTGGGCCAAATGTACACGATAATGTCAGATGTTAACAATGGATGGGGGAAGCCAACTAAGGGGGACAAGGGAGTTCTGTAATCTCTTTACAACTTTTCTGTAAACATTTAAGTTACTCGGGAGACAGAGGGAGAGGGGTAGAGAGAGGATGTAAACCCAGGCGTGTCAGATTCGATTGTCATACAAGACTAATAAATGACACAGTGAAAAGGGCCATATCTGCCTTATTTTGGGAGGATCACGAACGGAGTCTTCACTTCCTCATCTATGATACAGTTAATACATGCACCTTCCTTTCTCATGGAGTGTTGGAAAATTTAAAAATAGATCTAAAAGCGGGTCTCCTGGGTGGCTCAGTCGGTTGAGCGTCCAATCGGCTCAGGTCATGATCTTGCGGTCTGTGAGTTCGAGCCCCACGTCGGGCCCTGTGCTGACAGCTCAGAGCCCGGAGCCTGCTTTGGATTCTGCGTCTCCCTCTCTCTCTGCCCCTCCCCCACTCACACTGTATCTCTCTCTCTCAAAAATAAACGTTAGAAGAAAAAATTTTTAAATATATATCTAAAAGGTAAGTTAGAAACCAAGGTATCTGGGTGGCTCAGTCAGGTAAGCGTCCGACTCTTGGTTTCGGCTCAGGTCACGATCTCGCAGTTCATGGGTTCAAGCTCTGCACTGGGTTCTGTGCTGACAGTGCGGAGCCTGCCTGGGATTCTCTCTCTCCCTCTCTTTCTGCCCCTCCCTTGCTCTCACTCCCTGTCTCAAAAAATAAACTAAAAAAACAAAACAAAATTAAAGGTAAGTTATAAACCATAAAGCCCATGCATAAGGCAAAAGGAAAAGTGTAATCCTAAGACTATACACGTGGCTACATTACACACAGAAGTAGCTATGATTCATTTTTTTCAATTAGGAGAGGACAAAACTGCCCATGTATCACAATAGCTTAGACTCCCATGAAACTATTCACTGAGGAAGGGTTTTCCTCCCATTAAACTGATGGAAGGAAAGAATGTGGATTTCAGGAAGTTTTTCTAAGCTTATTAAAAAGCTTACTGGAACAAGACCTCTATTGTATATTTCATTAGCTGCCCATAAAGTTGACTCTCAAACCGCTCTTGATTCATCATCCAACACTAAATTCCAGGCACTTTTCATGAAAGCTGATCACAATTAATCTGATCCTCAAAGCCAATAGGAAATAACTGATTGGTTTTTGATACACGGTTTCAGGCTAGTATTCCTGCAGTGAAAACTGGCACAGCTCTACATTGAAGAATTCACGTAGAGAAGAGGGAGAAGAAGAAAATGTACCCCATTTCTTCCAAGTCCCCTAAAGTGTATTTAATTCTTAAACCATCCTGTCTGGGGGCAGGGCTATAATGAAGCTTGGAGCTGACCCTTGAAATGCCTCTCCCCCATTCTAAGAAACAATCCTGACGGTCATGCGCTCCCTGGTCTGTGTCCCGGATGGTCTGCCCACTATAAAGCGCTGGTTTTTAGTGTTCTGTGATGCCCAAGGGCATCATGATTGTAGAAGGATCTGGAAACTAGGAGGGAGGATATCAGGATTCTAGAACTGTCTCTGCCACTGCCTAGCAATTTCACTCGGAGCCAATCACTTTTCCTCCTGAGGCCCTTTCTTTTTTATAAAAATAAGTAGGCTGGATTAGATAGTCAATGAGTCCCTTTCCAACTTTCTTTTTTATAAAAATAAGTAGGCTGGATTAGATAGTCAATGAGTCCCTTTCCAACCTTAAACTTCGGATTCCAATGTAATTCACTACTTAACATTATTTTACTTTGTATTCATCATAAGGATCAGGCCCAATGACTATGAAAATTACCGGACTAAAAACCGCCAGATGACTACCCCAGAGTCCCATTTCTCATTACTCAAGTAAGTTTTCAAAGCCCCAAAACAGTGAGAAGCAGTTTGGGGGGGGGGGGGGGGGGGGGGAAATCCCAAATTACCACAGAAACCAAAGCCGAATTTCTCCTCAGAGATCACTACTTGCGGAACTGGCTCTTAGAGATCAGCTCTGGCCGGTTAATGGATCTCAGAGAGAAACAGATCGTCGTCTGATTGTCTGAAGCACAAAATAAGGCCCCTTTCTGGCCCTTTGATACCACAGCATCTGTACACAAACCAGGAAGAACCACACGTTACCAGACCGTCTGACACAGATCTGGAGTACCGCTCCCTGGCTGGGCCGACGTCCAGGAAGAACCAACTTCTGGCAAAGAGGAGGGGGGAGACGGGCATCCACGGCCTAGTCTGGATGCAGGGTCATCCTTTGCCAATATTCTCAGAATGCTTCCCCAACATTTTTATTTTCTTCTGAGTCTATGAACCAAGCCAAAGTGCAAACCCAGTTCTCAACTTTTTCCACCGCGGATCTGCAACCCTGAATCGACATTTGTCAGGAGGAAAAAGCTAACAGCAGCAGCAGCAACAAAATAACCACGATGATTCCCCGGCAAAATTTATCCTCCAACTACGTGAAGGGGAAAGCCTGGTGTGAAATGCTCAACACAAAGCCTGACACACAGTCACGGGTGAACTATCTGAACTGCATCTGACAACTAAACGGGAGACAAAAAGTGTTTCACTGTAACGTCACGGAAGTTTTCCATACTCGCTCTCTGTGTCAAACGGGTCACGACCGATGGACATCCTTCGAGAAAAAAAAAATCTCCGGTCATGTCAGACCCAGCCTTTCGGGAACACGACAGTCACACGCACGTCCCCCCCGTCGATGCCGGTACAGCATCGCACACGACCCATGACGGCATCGAGTGAAGGCCACCGACCTGGGCCTTCCGCCAGTCTCAGAGCGATTAGAGAGCATCCCTTCAGCAAGCCAAAAGCTGCCTCGCTCCACTACGGGAAGAGCCGCTAATCTCGGACGTTTATTTACCTGTTTAAGACAACTGCTGTGTATCTTCTTTCCACAAAAATGATCCCGCATAAGATGTTGGTGAACGGAGACGGGAAATTGGTCTCCGGCTTCTCTTTTTCTTCGATCTCCTCGTCCTCGTCATCATCCTCAGAATCACTCCAGGACACGTAATTATCCTGATTCCTGTTATTATACCACTCGACGCTCTCGAACTGCTGCCGCTCATACGGTTTGTACTTGCGCAAGATTTCGAGCAGTTTTATTACTTTAGGAGTTACAAATTTCAGGTCAAGTGAGGCAGGAGAGAAGTGCTCTTCACATAGTGCATGGATTTTCCTTAGGAAGGTGTCTGTAAACAATAGAAATTTCCTGTGCAGCTCCTCTTGCTCGTGTTTGATGTACTTCTGCAGTTCCCGGACCATCATCCCAGCGACCTTGTCTGCACACCAGGGGCCCAGGACCACCAATACGGCACGACAGTCTGACAGTATCTACAGGACAACAGAAAGAGCCAAATGCTGAACGGTAACATCACGCAGCGTTTTCACGCACGGTTCCAGTGGGACTGAAGCTGTCTCCAATCGGCCCCTTCAAAATACATTCACCCCACTCATCCAGACACTGAGGCCAGGGCCCCAAGGTTGAGGGGGGCGGCCGGTGGGCTTTTCAATC
Organism: Panthera uncia; assembly: GCF_023721935.1. Classification (NCBI taxonomy): domain Eukaryota; kingdom Metazoa; phylum Chordata; class Mammalia; order Carnivora; family Felidae; genus Panthera; species Panthera uncia. The sequence goes on along the minus strand of NW_026057582.1, from coordinate 9,117,495 downwards.
TCTACTTTCTCATGTACGTGTATGCCCAGAACCATCCTTTTGTCTTCCCCAGAAAAGGTAATCATTAACAGAATATAAAAGATGCACCCGTATAAGGTTAATAAAATTTAATTTCAGGTCTGTTGTTACAAGTAAAACGGAATCACTGACTTCCAGGTAGATATGCAAGGTGAATTATGTAGCAGAGCAATTTTCTTTGAGGCGTCAGACAAGAGCAAGAGAATTTTCCTTGCACTTTATGCCCAGAGAGCCACATCTTCCGCTCTTAGCTCAGAGTGGAATGTAAATCCCTAACGAGGCTGTAACTGAGGGACTGCCGGGTCTGCAGGCCAGTAAAAGGCAAACTGGGTTGAATGCAGACTTAATGAGAAATCAAGGGCTGAGAAGAGTCTAAGCACGGCTGCTCCAGAAAAAATCATCAGGAGAGAAATCTGGACTCCGATGTAACGGCATTATTTCACAAATGGTTTGTGGGGCGCCTGGGTGGCTCAGGTGGTTGAGCGACCAGCTTCGGCTCAGGTCATGATCTCACAGTTTGTGAGTTCGAGCCCCGCATCGGGCTCTGTGCTGACAGCATGGAGCCAGGAGCCTGCTTCGGATTCTGTGTCTCCCCGTCTCTCTGGCCCTCCCCTGCTCATGTTCTGTGTGTGTGTCTCTCTCTCTCAATAATAAACATTAAACAAAAAAATTAAAAAAAAAAAAAAAAAAAAAAAAAAAACAAAAAAAACGGTTTGCAAAGTCCTAGGATGATGGTTCTCAAACTTCAATGCATCGGGATACCTGGAGAACTTGTCACGTCTCAGCCAGCTGAACCCCTCCCCTGAGCTTCAGCTTCAGCAGGTAAAGGATGGGTCCCTAATCTGTTTTAACAAGTCCTAGGGGGACGCTGACACTGCCGATCTGGAGTCCACACTCCGAGAACCACTGATCAAAAAGGATCTCCTCCCAAAGCTGTACCACTCAGGAGCGATGGGCTCAGACCCAGTTACACACGGGTAACAGCAGAAGAATTCGTTCAGCCCGAGGGTTTGACTAACTCATCTGACCCAACAACGGACCCCAACCCACCTCCTTGTTTTCCTTTTTCCAACCTATTTCCTGAAACCAAGGAGGTCGACGTTTAATAATGTCAGGTGACCATGAACTCAACCCGGTATGATCTGTTCCATGAAAAAAGTCCAGGAATAAGAAGACGAGTCCTTGAACTAAAACATACCAACAGCCTCATGAGAAGCACACTGTCGTTTCGACAGGAAAACTCAACTCGTACTTTCTCTACTTACTTGTACACGCTTACCTGCTTAGAAATTGAAGTCGAATCTCTCTCTTTCGAACGCACAGATATGTTACAGTCGTTGATAAAGTTCAGTGCCTCCTCCAGCTCCAGCAGCAGCCTGCCATAGAGGCCACTTCGGTCCGTGAACGGCCCACAGTCCACTACAATCTCACACGGTTGAGAAGTGTATCTGTAACGAAACAACGGGTGTCACTGCCACAGTGAACTCACTCCCGCACTATGATCCCCGAATATGTGTCTACACCCTGGGATCACAGGCAGGCTCGCAGTGGTCTTCCTCCCAGGGTGCTCACTTTCAGATGTGCTACGCTTGCTCAGGAGGGCTCTAGGAGTGACTGTCTAGAGCCCACGTTCAAAGAATTCTGTGAGTCTTATCATGACCTTATTACCCCAGGGTTTGTAGGTTTAGACTTTCAGCTTTTGCCTCTTTGGGCATCGAGATACTCAAACAACTCAATAATGATTACTTCTCAGACACAGAAATAGGGACGGGGGCGGATCATAGAGGGAAAATGCTATCATTGAATCTATCCACCTCCACACTACTCGAAACTCTTAGCATCTGCAAATTCAACTTTATTTTAATGTGTTTTTACCATATCCTTGTAAGGAAAACTCACCTAACTTTGAACCGATTATGGTATCATCCTTGGATCTCTTATGCCTTTATGAACTAGGACAACGAGAACAGCACATAATATTCGAAAATACTAACAATGACTGAGGCGCCTGGGTGGCTCAGTCGCTTAAGCGTCCGACTTCGGCCCAGGTCATGATCTCGTGGCTTGTGGGTTCTAGCTCTCCATCAGGCTCTGTGCTGACAGCTCGGAGCCTGGAGCCTGCTTCAGATTCTGGCTCCCTTTCCCTCTGCCCTGGCCCCCTCCCCCCCCCCCCCGGAGTGCGCTTCCCCCCCCGCCAGCACACCCCCCCCCCCGCTCATGCTCACACTCGCTGTCTCTCTCTCTCTAAAATAAACATTGAAAAAAATTTTTAAATGAAAGCACTAACAATCATTAAGGAAATGAAATACACTAAAGACATGTGTAAATACTACAGTTTTCATTATTCTCCATCAGACTTTATACTTAACCAGAGAGTCACGCTTAGAGAACTGGGAAGTACCAGATTCAATAGACCACTTATCAGTTTTACTTAAGTGCCCTAATACCTCTACTTCTGCAAACTTCAAGTACTGCAGGCTTCCCAATCTAATTCGGAACAAAAGTACAGCCTTTCACTGCCACATCAGCTCATTCCGGCTCGAGAAAGTCAAAAACACCACGTCCGAAAGGTGGCGAGATTTGTATTTCATGCATGTATTTCATGTATTTTGAATCCTTACATCCCATGGATCCGAAACATTACCTTTTCTTCTCGTTCTACAAAGAGATCTTTCCCCAAGTTCCTATTAAATGGCAGGTACACTGCAAGACGTTTTCCACGTTATCAACGTGACTGATCATCACAGAATCCCCCGAAACCACTGTCAACATCATTTTACCGGTTCCAAGACAATAAAGGACTCGCCTGAAGTCATACAACTCCCAGTCAGTGGAAGCCAGGATTTCAAAACCTGTCTGATTTAACTCCCTGAGAAATCGGCTTCTCTAGTCATTATAACTGTTCCAAGAACTATCGCCTATAAGGATGCTTTAATGTGGATTGAATCAACTTAATTATAAACCTAATTGATATAAGCTCCCATCCACCAACTCAAATCAAAAAGCGTGTATGTGTGCACGTTTTATTGAAACTCAAAGCAGCTACCTTTTCAAAGACACAAACCCAGAAAGCATAAACAACATTGTTCTCACACAGTCACACCCATTTGCAAAACACTGGGGTTTTTCCAATCAGTTTAAAACGTGGCGTAGGGGCGCCCGGGTGGCTCAGTCGGTTAAGCGTCCGATGTCAGTTCAGGTCACGAACCCGCAGTTCGTGAGTTCGAGCCCCAGGTCGGGCTCTGTGCTGACGGCGCAGAGCCTGCTTCAGATTCTGTCTCCCACTCTCTCTCTGCCCCTCCCCTGCTCGTGCTCTGTCTCTCTTTCCCTCTCAAACATAAACATTAAAAAAAATTTTTTTTTTTAAACATAGCACAAAACACTGAATTCTATCCATAAAGTCGTATTCTTGCAAAGTATCACGCAGACACTTAGGTTGGAACGACCGCGCACACACGTGGGCAGAAACAAGCTTCCTGTCCTGGCTCCCGGTCCTCGTCCACATCAGCAAACAGGAGGGGCCCACGCTCATGGCATCTTCTGAGAGACGAAGCCCCTCCATCTGCTGTTCTCTGTGGAGACAAGGGGAGGTCCCTGCCCTAAGGATTCTCAGACTGCTGGTTCCCTGCCTCAGGCACCCGTCCACTTGTACAGGCGCTGCCCGGGAGGCCCCAGGAAAGGGACGGAAGGGGAAACTCCAGCCGAGCGCCTACCTGTCTAAGACCACCAGGTCAGTTGCGGTCTCAGCGTTACTCTTGAGGATTTTCTCCAGCTTCTGAATCTTTTCTTCCAATTCCTCGGGATCGCATTTCCCATTTAAAATGGAAGCAGTCAGTCCCAAGATACGAGGACACGATGGACAGTTTTCACAGAGCTGACACGATAAGAGATGCTGACAGTGAGGCATTCGTTCTGCGAGGCCAGGACGACAGAGACACTGCCAGACCGACACAAATCAGGAAGATGGGCAGACACTAAAAGTATCACTTATGGAATGACTGGAGCCTGTTTCAAAGATCCCTGTATCCAAGAGGCGTATGTCAATGTGCTACGACAGATGACATAATGGATGTATCGCACATTACGTACTTCGTTTACTTATGCTTAAAAGTTTATCCCAGGACTAGATTTACTATAGGTTATGCATGACAGTTCGTTATTATAGATCTCAGTGAAAATTAATTTCACATTCATTCGTTCGTACAGGGAATGAAGCTCCCAAAACTGGTAACGGATATTACTGCTTTTGATATATAAAAACACCGCTTATTCTCAGGAATTTGACTTGCATTAAGACTGATAAACACCTAAAAACTTACCTTCATAATTTCTCGGTAGGGGTGGTCTAGGATCGCAAGATGACACTCATCAAACACCAAAAGGTTAATGTCCGACAGCGATAAGTAACCATTTTTCAAAACATTCAAGGCGACATAGCAGGTCATAACAAGAACCTAAAAGAAAGCTGACATCAGTGTACGAACGTGCGTTCACCTGCCTACCTGCCTGGATACACTTCTGTTAAATCAGATTACGGAGCCACCGTTCTGTAGGCGAGAAGTGAGGAACTCGTTAGTCAAAATCAAAACAGATGTTCTAAATGTATGCAAGCTAATACTTTGGAACCAAGAAGCAGAGATGGGCAAATACGGAAACAGATGAGGGGAAAAAAATTCTTGATAACTGCGACCATGCTTTTATGGTAAGTCTCCTAAAACTACTTCAGGTTTTCATGTTCCTATTAGCCCCATTTTGACTGATGAGACCTATTACTTTAATCAAACGACAACACAATTCACCCTGTGTTTTCCTCTTTTTCCCCGTTGAACTGACAAGGTTTTCTGGAAGAAGACACCGACCAAATGTTCTTTTCAGGGCACTATCTCTGTGCGGACATCTGTTTCATTGATGAGGACTCAACCCCGTGTGTGAGACACGCTAGTCCGTGTGCAGGGCTCCAGCTGAGCTACGGGGCATCTCCTAACCGCTTCAGACACACCAACACCAAAAAGACCCTCTACGCACACTGGCTCCACACAAACGTGTAGGTCAGAGGAAGTCTCTGGCCAAAGACCCAAAGGTCTCAACCGAGAAGCGTCTCCAGTCTCAAGACACTTAACTCAAGCGTAAATTTTCTGAAAAGCAGGTTATCCGCAAGCGGGAAGTACGTCATCAGAATTTGTGTTTTTCCAGCCAGTAAATCACACTGCAAAGCTGGTTCTCTTCTGTGCAGTAAGAGCAACATTATACGTTCCTATTCATTTGGTTTCAGACCGTGAGAAAGAGTACGGAAGGGCTAGTTCCTAGGCTGACAAAGTACAGGAACGGGTTTTCAAACTAAACAAAGACAACCAAGACTAAAGGTCATCTTATAGACAAAGTCGAGGACTCGTAGGGATTTACAAAGGGAAATTCCTTTCCAAGTCTTACCTGGTGCTTAGTAAACTCTTGGTTCCACTTCTCTTTTGTCCAAGCTGCATTTACTTCCAGGCTTGAGTATTCCCCAACCTTGAGGTCTGAATGAGTTCTGACAGCTGACACTTGAGGAGCAACCTGGTTTGCTGATTACAGATACAAATACTCCTTGTAAATAGGACAAATCTTACGTAGCTGGCTCTCTGGACTACTAATGATTAAGACAGCTAAGGAAATCCTTATTATCATATATCATTACCTAACCCCCAATTTTTTAGATAGCCAATTGAAAACCGTATTTCCAAGGTGAGCCTCCAAAATGCTCTTACTAGACTTAAGACCTGGTCCTCCGTCATTCACTTGAGAGAACCCTATGCCACCCTCCTTCTTTACAGCCGATTTTCCCAACCTAAGAACAGAACTTCTAGGCTGGAATGGGAACTACTCCAGATCCACCCCCCACTCCTGTTTTCTTCAGTAAAATCAGATCGTTTTGCCAAGAAATAAGACGGTCTCATAGATATTTAAAGTACAGGAGAACATCACATGTTGAGACCATCTGAAAACAAAAAAGGAGACCAGTGCCCCAGCAGCTCAGGTTCACATTTTATACTTTTTGTTTGAATATGTAAAGCCAAACACAAATCCAGGATCACAGACTCTGACTGAATATCTAACTTTTAAGAAGCACCTACCTCCCCTTCTGTAATTGGCATAGTAAAATCACAAATCACAATGCTACCAGTCTCACAAATCAAGCACTTTTTGAGGGACTTTGCAAAGCTAAAACAAATATAACCAGAAAGAACTGTGACGACACAGATTAGCTTATGTTCCGAAAGGCAGCCCATGCAAAAACCGTAGCATCAGAATTAAATACGTTTAAGGAAAAAGCTGAAGTTTAACATCTGTGAAATAAAACGGCTGACGCTTAGAAGAGAAGTACTATAAAGTTAAGAGATAAGACTAACTGCTATTTCTGCTCTCAGAATGTCAACAAGTATATTATTCTTCAAACCCTCTATACGTTCCATCATCTAACTTAATAGCCACAGAGAAAAAGTGCTTACGGGACACCCCTGGGTGGCTCAGTCGGTAAAGCGTCCGACTCTTGGTTTGGTCTTAGGTCATGATCTCACAGTTTGTGAGATTAAGCCCCATGTCGGGCTCTGTGCTCACAGCTCAGGGCCCGCTTGGGATTCCCTCCCTCTCTGCCCCTCCCCCATTCTCTCTCTCTCTCTCAAAATAAATAAACTTTTTTTAAAAATGTGCTCAACCGTAAAATCTCATCCAATGTCCTCCACACAGTATGATAAAACAGTTTCTGCATTACCAGAGTTGACCAAGAACACCGTCCTTTTTCCGTTTCTGTGGAAGTCTCCCCTGATCTGATAGGACAGCTCTTTAGTGAGTAGTACGGCAATAAACGTCTTCCCTGAGCCAGTGTTTAAACAGACTATGGTGTTATGATCCAGAGCTGCTTCGAGCAGTTCCACCTAGAAATACAGTGGGGAAGAAGATGCCACACTTCTTATCTGGGTACAACACTGGGAAAACTGGGTTCTGTCTTCATTCAGGAAACTTCACTACTTCCTGAGATCTTCCTCTGCTAAGTCTGCCAAAACACAGACTCTCTGCATCTTTCCAGAAGGAGATCACAGGCGCGAAAATGCCTGTGACGTATGGCCAGCTGTGTTGTAGAAACACGCGTGGGGTAACGTTTACAATCTGTTTGAGAATTATTTTTGCAGGGGGGACAGAAAACTCCCCAAGAATAACACGAAGAACCGAGTTTACAGTAACCGTGGTCCTGCCCGTTGGTGGTGGTTCGAACCCGTCTCCATTCCCTCCCAGCTCTTGAGGACAGACACACCCAAGCGGGTACTGCGAGGGGAGGGGAGAGGTTTTCGGAGGGGAAACAATAAGGAACTTCACAAACAAAATGATTACGTCAATCGGCCGGCAGATGTTAGAAAAGAAAAGGGCCATCAGGAACAAAAGTATCTGGAAGGAGAAAATTACTCAGAAGAGGAGAGCTTGAAAAGGTAAATGGGTTTTACATAAGACATGTCAACTACGTGCTAATTGACTCCATTTCAGTGGAAACGCTCCAGTATTAGTGTTCTCATTAGTACCTGGTATTTTCTTGGCGTATAAATGTTATCATGGATTGCTTCTTGTTGCCATGGCAGTCCAAAGAAAGGGCCCATTGGTGAGGAGGCAGGGGTCACGAGCTGCAGGCCCGCCATGCTGAGGGGCTGCAAAGCAGGGCTTTCATTCATCCAGTGCTTTTCTCACTGCATTTTGCTCTAGCGCAGCTCACTGCAAAGGGAGAAAGAACACCGTCACCCCACCATGCAAGGTTAAGGACGAAAGAAAGACAAGAAACAAGAGAAACATCACAGTGTCACTCCTCCGGACCCTTGCAAACTTCCCCTGTCATTGTTTTAGCTTTTTCTCGATCTAAGAGGATCGTTTTCAAAAGTCAAGCGTTCTGTACTTTCCGACCCGGCAATCCTACACCTAGAAACTTGTCTGAAATAATTAGGCAACTACACGAAGAAACAAGGACACGGATACGTACTGATGCCTTAGTACCTGGGAACAAGCAATAGCTTTCAAACGCACTGATAAGAAGTGAGCACGTAAATGATGGTATAGTTCTATCATACAATACTTTGAACTCACGAAGAAAATCCGGATCTGTATTGACTGATAGAGAACCATGCCCGTCATATACCTTTAAAAGAAAATATGAATATGATGCCTCTTTAAATACATATGTACATGCGAAGCACGTGGGTGCATAAACAAACATTTTCAAGCATTATCAATTCTATTGATGCCACTATCGATACACTTGCGAGATAACGTTTGGAAGGCACTGAAGTTTCAAATACCTGCCAACACTTTGTCATTGTATCTAAAGACCGTAAACACACAAGGTCTTTTCCTCGACTGACAACCTAGCTCAACTGCACAGCTGACCAACGATTTAAATATTTACCTTTAAAATTACACATATCCTAGATGAATCAAGACAAAGGGCAACCATTCTGAGTTTTTCACGGTAGGTAAGGGCTCTTCTGTGCTTCACGTATTCTTTCCCAAAGAGGAATTGGATTATGTAAAATGACAAACTAAACCCGAGTCTTTTTCAAACTCCTAACCTGCACACAGAGGGTCAGGGTCTCAGACCTCAACGTGGCAGTCCACCATCGGCTTTCTGAGTGTCAGCAGCATTTATTTGCCCCCAAAGGAAATTTCTGCCCGCACACTGCTTGGGAGTTTTCACTGTTATCACTCTATGAAACCAGAAAGAAGCCCACTCTTCGTTCCTTGACAAGAACCTTTGAATCTCCTGACGCGTGAAATGGATGACCACGATACAGGACAGCGACTGAAGCTGTTCTATCAAATCCAACGAGAAGTCTCCAGTCTCCCTTGATTTCAGAGGTCAGTTCAGTGGACAACAACTCAACAGCTGGCCAGTGCCGGTGTGATCTCCTGTAAGTAGTGGGGGACACAGGGCTGCGGGCGCCGAGGACAGCAGCAACGCAGGTGCGGCCAGGTCAGACAGCACAGACCAGCCAGGATGACCTACGATCGTTCTCGTCATCCCTCTGGGAGGAGGACAGCGAGCAAAGGACTGCGGAGCACGGTCTGAACGCTACCAACTGTGTTCTTCCTAGAAATAATCCGCTCATCGTCTACCGAACCAAAGCCCCACCAACCATTCTTTTTACCCCCCGCGTAGCGTTCACTGTTCTCAACTCCTCAGGCCCGCTGCTTGCACGCCCGTGGGTTAAGCAAACACGGCTGCCAAGAACCCAAAGCTAAAGCCATGGCACCTCATCTCCTGAGGTCCACTGGGCCACTCTGCAGGCCCACGGCCCAGACCACAGGCCCCTCCCACCGACTACCACCCGGTCAAACCATTCTGCATTTTCCTTACCGTGGGCTGCTCACTGTCTGGGACGACTTATGCCGAAAGCCTGACCCCCTCCCTCGGCCTCCACCCAACTCAAATGCCAATCCAAGACCGATCACAACTATGGCAAAAGGGGTCAGGAAATCAGCATAAATCCTGACCGCCGAAGAGAATAAAAAAGGAGGAAGGTGGCAATGCCAGTCCCCAAAGAGTTCTTCCTTCACCTGCCAACACCAAGTGGAGCCAGGAACCCGCGACACCCCTTCCTGCTGCTGTCACCGCTGCCACCATTCTTTCTCACAGAGATAACAGTGGCAGAACTGTAACTAATAAGGCCCGAGAAAGAGTCTAAAAAAATAAATGAGAAGAATGTTCTATTTTTCCAAAGGGAGACTGTATCCTTTAAAAATGTGTAAAATACAAAGAAAAACTCTAAAAACGTTCCAGATGGAAGACTATAAAGAGACATGACAGCTAACTGGAGTGAGTGATCTCAGACTGGATCCTGTACTGCAGAACGATGCCACAGAGGGCATTACAGAGCCCCTGATAGAACTGTCAAAGTCACGGAGGCTGGTCACGGCACTAAGGCTGTTTAAGAAAGCAGCCTTATTCCTAAGAAGCAGACCCCACGGTGTCCAGGGGTAAAGGGCCATGAGATGTACGCAACTTCTCCTCGAATAGTTCAGACAAAGAAACCACATACACGTACAGCAAATGTGTGCAACACGTTAAGCAAAGCGCGGATTCTCTGCCCCACTCTTAACCTTGTGACTTCGCTGTACGTTTGAAACTGTTTCCAAAAAAAGACTCTCGAAAAGTAAATATGTACAAGTGGTGAGACTGGGACTCCCTTGCACACTCGGTTCGCCCGCCACACCAAGCCACCCCCAGAACGTGGCAGACAAACAGTGCAGTTTGTAGAATGAAAACCGTGCCCACGTGAGTGACAATAAAAAATTTCAAACGGCTTCTGTGCGCCTTGCAGACATCAGGTCACCTGGCACGCATTTGCACAGGGATGCATGTACACCCTGATTCTTCTACCGGCACACGTGTGTAGGAGCACGCGTGTAGAAGAATCAAGTTCAAGCGAGTATTTGATAAACTCAACAAGAGAGTCACGACTGTCGCACAATAACGTACAGAACAGAATCGTCACAGTTCCAAAGGTATTTGTGTAGGTTTTGGAAACCCACACCCTCTCCTGGGAGGGCGGGTGCGGGAGAGGGTCTGCAAGGAGACAGGGGACCGCGATTTAACCCTCTCAACCTGCTTTTCCGTAAGGTCACAATAGTTAAGTTCATCTTCACCGATTGAATGTACAGTGGCTGGCCCCAGAGATACTTTCTATTTAGGGAAAGCGAATCCAAGATGAAAAACCTCAACAGGTAATCCAATAATGTGAAAACAGAGCAATCTGTAATTTTGCCAATTTTTACTTTCTTTGGTGTGTTTAAGTAGATTTTTTTTTCCCCTTAAGCTGGTCTTCAGGAAAAGCTCTGAATCCCTGCTGGTAAGTAAACGTTCTGTAGTTTCACAGATGAACTGATTATTGATTAACTGCTTTCGCAGAGCCAACAGACAATGCCTTGTGATGGCTCCTCGATGACAGAGTTTAAGTTTCTGGACAAACAATTTACATCCACGAAATTGGTGAGGCCATTGTATAGCTTCTACGTAGTATTTTCTCAGAAATAATTTAGTAAAACACACGAACAAACTCTCTTCCTCTTTCCACGTATGATAGATAAATCACAGATTTACCGTTTTAATGTTTGAGATCTCTGTGTTGCCGTTGTCCGAGCTGCATTTTGACATTGTGATAGCAGTTTATTGGAAAATCACAGCATGCCCAAGCTTCTGCTCTAAAAATAAATGCAAAAATAGCCAAGTTTAAGATTCCTGTACTTAAAACTGAATATAAACACATCTACAAGAAAGCGCCATTGATAAGAAGAGTTAAATAAAAGACCATTATTTTGTATTACATTTTAAACAAAAGACATTTGGGTTATTTTAGGGTATGAAGTCTTATTCTAAAACAAAGAACAAGAGAGTGGGGGCTGGCAACAATAGCATGCCTAATTCCCAGAGATCTGGGGAAAAGAAAAAGTTAGAGGAAAGTTCAAGAAAAGGCTGCAAAAGGAATACAAGAAAATCAAACACAGTAAACAAAATCTAAAGATAGCAGCTAGAATAACGGGGGGTAAAAATGGCAATGCCACGTATATGTCATTTCCTAAATTCACGTACACCAAAGAAACGAAGATCACCGAAAGAGGCACTTGGCTGAGAAATCCCAATCACCGCGATACGTGCATGAAATCTGTCAGCAATTTCAATTTCTCAGAATGGAATTAAAAACACAACAGTTCAATCCACACTATAAACTCTCTTACAGAATTCATTCATGAATAAAAGAATTCAGAACACACCCCAACAATACTGTTATAAAGAACCATAAATTCAGTGCGGTTCTGGTAAAAGATCACAGATCAAAAACTAAGGAAGTGTGTTAACACGGGAAGCTTCATTTAAATGACAAATGCTGATTTCGTCGGCTTTGACACCAAATCTTGCTCGAGCTCATTACGCTAATGACTGCAGTGTCTCCACTCCCAGAGGCTCGGGAAAAGAAACCGTGAAACTCATCCGTGTCTGGTCTAGTCGGGCGAAGGCCATTCGAGCACAGGTGACGCTTTCTCATTTCACAGACAAGTTCGTTCTGCTAGTCAGTTCACAAAGCAGGTCTTAGCACTGCTGTAGTATGTACATACTTACCTCAAAATGCTGATTCTAAGTTCTTTCAGTTTCCAAGTCTGTATTAATTCACACCCTAGGTAACCTAAAAGCAATCAGAGAGAATATTTTAGAACATTACACTCGTTGTTAAAAGCCAACTTTAAGAAAATTCCTATTCGACAAACTTTGCATACTTATCAGAGTAAGATTCCTGGTGACTTATTTTTCTACTCAGAGTCAAGAAAACAGTACACACCTGAAAGAGCTGCCTTCAAAATTAGCCTTTGTTATGTTCTAGTACAACTGAGAACGTGTGCAGGTTGTTGGCACAATCCAGTTAGACAGAAGGGAGAATTCTTGGCAGTAAATTCCATCC
>NW_026057582.1:9083898-9104910 GCF_023721935.1 Panthera uncia | reverse complement strand
CCCCCCCCCCCCCCCCCCCCCCCGCCGGTAAAATGTGACTTTGAAACTGCGGGAACACCATGTGGGTCGGTAACCATGCTTCCCAGGTTCCCCAGGAGCGGATCTCCCCTCTCCTGGCGCCTGTGTGGGTTTCTAAAGCTACCTCCTACTGTGACGCTTAATTGCATTCTGTCCCACCACCTGGGAAGATACAGACTCAGTCCACCATCAAGGCCTCATCTGTCACGCTCCACCCCGCTGTCATTCACGTTCGAACCTTTTCTCAAAACACCATTAACTAAAATAATAAAGCTGACAATGCTTTAAAATTCAACTCCACTCTTACAAAATCACTGTTACCCAAATTATTTCCTTAGGCATTTCGGTACTGACGTCAGAGAGTTAACGCACCAAGTACAACGAAAACTTACTTCGTGTTCATAAATACAGAGCCAACAGGTCAAGTTTTCTCATTTTAATTGATGATCAGAACTTCGACTACAAACATGCAAACTCCTGTTTGAGAAGCCCCTTTTAGATAGCTCCGAAAAAGACCTGCCAGGTATCAGACACTCGGTCAAGGTTTAGTCCGAACCAACAAACTTCACGCACATTAACTAGCATCTAACTCCAGCCATACCCCTTCAGACAAAGGCTTGTGACAACAGACAGCTTAACCATTCTGATCTAAGGTCCAGAAGCATCTAGAGCTTGCCGGTACACATTTTCAAGACCGGTAACACAACTTGCAACTCAGTCATTTCATCGTCACGCGTCACAGGTGCCGACACTCTTAACTCCACAGGTATCGCTGTCCGGATTTCCTTCCTACTCTCAGGAAGCCCAGCACGTGCCGACTACTCTAAAGTCCCATAGTGAAGCAAAGAAAACCACGCGTTAACACCGTGACGGTAAAATGCTGTCAGAAGTACTCCTGTAAGCGAAAACAGATAAAACTAAGGACTGTTTGAAGAGCCTTTGGATCCCGGCAACAAACACGATGTCGGAGACCCGGGGCATTTTACCCACCAAGCCTGAAATCACCAAGGGAGTCCGTGCTTATAGACGCAAAGTGATGGGTCTAGACGATTACTGGCATAAAGGCAAGTTACAAGTAAGAGGCTTCCCTCTCCCAGTGGATCATAAAGGGAAGAGATTCTCCCTCCCTCCCTCCCTTTGTTCACAATTTCTTTCTCGACACTTTCCAAACGGAAGTGAATCTCTTTAAAAGCCAAAGAGCCTGTAGCCGGTCTCCCATCTCAGGAACGTTTTCCTAGCACCTGAAAGGTATCCCTGAAACCTAATCCTCAAGAAAGACAAGGCCCGACGTCTCGCAGTCTCCTAGGTAGAGATGGGCCTCATGTGTCACCGAACTCCAAACCGCAAAACCTACCTCTGGTCATGAAGATATGAGGAAATGAGCAATTTTATCTTGAAAACATGGATGTCAAGTGTCATAACCACTTGACTGTACAGAAGAGTGACATCTCTTGGTCTTTGGAGCCTGCTTAGCGGACAGCCTGTGAGGCCCGTGGCCCTCCGGTTTAATGCTTACCCAGTAAGAAAACTGTTTTCTTCCCTCTACCTGCGTGGACAGATTGTTCTGGGTGAAAGAGGAGGTTCTGTTTTCAATTATATTTCCTCAACACTCGTCTTTAAAACAAAACAAAACATGGGGCGCCTGGGTGGCGCAGTCGGTTAAGCGTCCGACTTCAGCCAGGTCACGATCTCACGGTCCATGAGTTCGAGCCCCGCGTCAGGCTCTGGGCTGATGGCTCAGAGCCTGGAGCCTGCTTCCGATTCTGTGTCTCCCTCTCTCTCTGTCCCTCCCCCGTTCATGCTCTGTCTCTCTCTGTCCCAAAAATAAATAAACGTTGAAAAAAAAAAAATTTAAAACAAAACAAAACAAACCCATAAAATATATTCTCAAACAATATCCATGCCAAATAACAAACTTCCATTTCTTGGAACTTGAATACTAGAGAAATCTTAGAGTTTGCCATCCAAGTACGTTAGGGGGAGGAGCTTTTAAAATGATGACAGAGCTAAGCGCACCAAAGCTTGGCTCCTTCAAAGAGGATTCTGTGCACGGCAAGGACCCAAGTTGTTTCAAAACCACTCCCACCAACCTTCCTTTTCTAAGTTAGAGTCGGGGCACGAGCAGTCTCAGCCGTTTGACCTTCGGAAGCCGAGGTGATGCCCTCACCCCTTAATACCTTCTCACTTACAGTCACTCCTCTCCGAGGCCCGCCACGTGGGAGGGGCACGGGGTAAGGCCACCTGGGGAGCCGGAAAGCAAACTGTTTTTTTTTTGTTTTTTGTTTTTTTTTTTTTTAAGTATCTATCATTTAAAAACCATCTGAAAGCCAACAAGGGGTCTAGTCTCAAGAAGACCCCGGTTTATCAGGCTCCCTCTAAGGTGGTTTCCTTGCCTGTAAAATATACTAAGCTATTATTGAGAATCTGGTTAAGATCACGTATATGAAGCTTGGTAGAAAAAACGTTCTTGTGACACAGAAAATGCTCAGTGTATGGCAGGATTTATACAACCACACTCCCATCCCTATCTAGTCCTCCTCTCTCTCTGCTCCTCCCCCGCGCTCGCTCTCTCTCTCTCTCTCTCTCAAAAATGAACATTTAAAAAATGATGACAGTTCGGGGGCACCAGGGTGGTTCAGTTGGTTGAGCGTCCGACTTCGGCTCGGGTCATGATCTTGCAGTCCATGAGTTCGAGCCCCGAGTCAGGCTCTGTGCTGACAGCTCGGGGCATGGAGCCTGCTTTAGATTCTGTGTCTCCCTCTCCGCCCCTCCCCACTCACACTCTGTCTCTCAAAAATAAATAAATGTTAACAAAAAATTTTAATTACAAATTTAAAATTTGTAATGAACAAAACTGCTTACAGTATGGAATACAATGGAAAACAGCAAAGCACTTTTATTTAGAGGAAGATCATGACAAAGTCAAATTACAAACTAAACAAAAGAAGAAAAGGTGGAAGGAAAGAATGGAGAGAGAGAAAATTCATCCAAAAATTGAGGATGGGATTATGACCATAAGCCATCTTTTTCCTTAAAACTTTTCTGCATTCTAAAATTTCCTGCAATTCGAAAAATTTATTGCTTTTAGAACTGGAAAACAAGCTTTCACATGGAGGATGATTTGCAGTAAGACCACGGTTTAGAGAGAAATGATTCCGGGGGCACCTGCCTGGCTCAGTCGGTAGCACATGTGACTCTTGATCTCGGGTCATGGGTTCAAGTCCCATGTTGGGTGTAGAGGTTAAATAAATAAATCTAGAGAGAAATAATTTAGACTTTAGATTAAAACCAACAAAAACAAAGAAAACAAAAAGTTTTTTTTTTTTAACTTCTCCCTTCTTAAGCCATTAAATGTGGTAAAACTTACCCTAGCTTCTATGACTTAAACCACAAATTCACTAGCTTTCTTCTCTCGCACTACTCTATGAACCAAATTTCTGGGTTTCTGTAAATCTGTAACAAACATATTATGTTTACATCTCAATGTCATGAAGCCTAAAATTAGATCTGTCCAAAACCGAAACTGAATACAGGTCAAACATCATTTTAACAAATATCATCCATCAAAATGTCCACATAAAAAGTATCTCTAGGCTGCCGGCCAGTGGCCCACGTACTTGGAATATTTCTTAAAAAGACAACATTCCTACACACCAAAATGGCAGTTGGAACTGTCCCTCCCCTTCAGGTTACCTACAAGGACATTTACCCTTCAGTTTGTTTCAAGAGGTAAATACCTAATACACCGCTAACTTTCAAGGTGAATTCTAAGGCTACTGTTTGATTTCAAGAGTCTGTCCTTTATTCAATAAAAACACTGTTCAACAAGTGCTAGAATTTACTCAATTCGTGACCCTCTTCTTGTCTATCTTTTACGTATCACATAAGAACATCCATGAGAGAAAAAAAAGGCCACCATTTTCTATGTTAAGCTGTTTTAACACAATACAACACATGAACATTTTAATACTAAAGAAAGGTTAGTCCTGGGGCGCCCGGGTGGCTCAGTCGGTTAAGCGTCCGGCTTCGGTTCAGGTCATGATCTCGCAGTTCGTGGGTTCGAGCCCCGCGTCGGGCTCTGTGCTGACAGCTCGGGGCCTGGAGCCTGCTTTGGATTCTCTGCTTCGGATTCTGTGTCTCCCACTCTCTCTGCCCCTCCCCGCTCACACTCTGTCTCTGTCTGTCTCTCAAAAACGGATAAACATTAAAAAGAAAAACAAATTTAAAGAGAGGTTAGTCCTGAGACAAAACGAGTCTGAGAGACTGCGGACTATGATGGCCGTTCAGCTTAGTCAACTTGAGTCAGGAAAGAAACATATTAAAAGCTCCGGGCAAGGGGGGGAAGCACCAAGCACTGGAGCGCAAGACGGGCACCCACTCGTGTTCTCTGCTTTCCCCAGAAGCCCAGGACTCGTGTATCCCAGCCTTCACATGAGCTTCCGCTTCCGGGCCCCCACCTGCCGCTCACCCCAAAGAACCTGAAACCTATCACTGGACTCCCCTCTCAGGCAGCACACAGGGGCCCACCCTACCACCCAAATCATGGCTTAATTTGTATCTTCTGCTCCACATTAGATACTATTGCTATAGCGATTTCCCCCCAAAACTGTAAGATTTTTCAAAGGAAAGGTCGTCTCATACTTGACTTGCACAGAATTAAAGCAAAGCTGGAAATATCAATAAATTTGGTTTTCATTAACTAATTCCAGGTAGAGAAAAAAGCCTTACTGATCTAACCTTAAATTAATATGTATCTTTTTGCAGGCCAAATAACAAATTCAATTTGGATACTTCTTACTTTTAAAAGACTTTAAACCACCCACATTATTTTCACAAGTTTAACACCCCATCCTTGCCCCGTCCCCCAACAAAGAAAAGTTCAGGGCTGATCTGAAGCCATCAAAGGTACAGAGGCACCCATCTGCACAATGATAATCCTGCCAGCATCCAGCTATCCTATCCCACCAGCCTTGTCCTCCCAGAGCTCCGAACCTCGGCAAAATCGTCTTGCACATTAACGCAACCTGACTGGATAGAAACCTTGAAAATGTTTCAGCAATAATGTACAGTTCTAAAGTTACAACATAACTAACTGGGAAAACCCAAAGACTCGCTTTAGAAACGTTGTTTTATTAGGTGTGAAATCTAGATAAAGTTCTATTTAATGTCAACTAATAAACGGAGAGGAAAGACAGAAAAAAAAAAATCACCATTTTTAACCATCACGTTACTAATTGAGGCAAGAGTCATTAACGGATGCTAAAGATGCTGGGTGAAGTTTACAAAAGAATCTTAAGGTATCTCTGCACAGATTACCTACGAACCCTGATGAGAACTGGTAACGTTGCCCCTGGAACACCCAAGAGATGACACCCTTAACCACAGTGACATCTGGGACAAACTGGGACTGGGACAAACGGACATGTAACTTCTAAATGTGATGAACTGAGAAAGAAACGTCATTTATGTAGATTTTCCTGTCCAAAGTTGCAAAGCCTGAATCTAATCATGAGGAAACATGGAAAGGAAATTTGCGGTTCATTTCACAAAACAACTGGCTCCTGCTCTTCAAAGATGTCAGCATCACAGAAGATACAATCTGAGAAAAGATTCCAGATTCCAAGTGGAAACAAACTTGTCGACTACATGCAACACACACGGAGCAGTTCCTGGACTGAATCCCGTACAACAGAAGGACAACGGCCATAAAGGACATTACTGGGCTGAAGCAGCACAGGCCACCCGAAAACAGGCCACTTTGGCGTAAAGAGTATTCTGGGCTGAAGGCAACGGAGAAATAGCAGCTGCGGGAGGAATTCTCTGCCCTTTCCCTCTCTGCCTCAACGCGGGACATAAACGTCGCTTTGTGAAAGTGTCCCTCCTCCCTACTCCAGTACCAGGAAGAGACGTTAATTATCCCAAAGACCCGGAGGATGTGAATCTGCATAAACAAACCTTACTACCATAGCCCCTGTTACTCTCCCTCATCTATTTCCCTTCCCACGACTGACCATCCCCAGAAGCCCCAACTCTCATTCCTTTGTCTTGTCACGCGTCCAAAATACATCGCCCTTTATTAAAATGGTACATACGCTCTCAAGTCTAACTGCTTCCTTGGGTTTTCACTCCTCCCGGGTGAATCTCCAGTGTGCATATGCCAAACAAATCTTCTGTCTGGTTCATCTGGCCTTTGTCAATTTAATTCACAGGCTCCATCCACGAAGAGTCCAGAGGAAAAGGTTTTTTCCTCCCCCCACAGAGACACTGGTGAAATGTAACTGTCATCATCAATGCTAAAGTCTCCGAATTCGGTGACTACACTGTGATTATGTAAGAGAATCTGCTCTTGTTCTTAGAAAATCTACCTCGAGTATTCAGTCGTGAAGAGTGTAAGGCCTGCCACTTGATCTAAAAAGGTTCAGAGGGGCGCCTGGGTGGCGCAGTCGGTTAAGCGTCCGACTTCAGCCAGGTCACGATCTCGCGGTCTGTGAGTTCGAGCCCCGCTTCAGGCTCTGGGCTGATGGCTCAGAGCCTGGAGCCTGTTTCCGATTCTGTGTCTCCCTCTCTCTGCCCCTCCCCCGTTCATGCTCTGTCTCTCTCTGTCCCAAAAATAAATAAAAAACGTTGAAAAAAATTAAAAAAAAAAAAATAAAAAGGTTCAGAAAAGTAACAACGGAATGCAGAGAGAGAAGGCAAATGTGGCAAAATGTTACCTATTGGTACATGTAGGTAATGGTGTGGGAATTCTTTAGACTATTCCTATAGCTCATGAGTTTGACAATATTTTTCAAACAAAATGAAAAACAAAACCCTAGTAAACACTGATACAGATGTTTGACTATCAAAACACACGGGGGAAAAAAAGGGGGGGCACTTAAGGTGATTTTCCCCACTTAAAAGACCTTTGTTTTGCCTCCTGCCCCTTGAATTATTCATTCATTCAACAAATATTTACTGAGTGACACATCCGTACCGCCGGCTTGTGTTCTGGAGAAGGTGAGCGCCGGGCGGGAGCTCAGTCCTGGAGGGACTCAGTCCGGGAGGGGACAGTAACAGGGCCTCATGCGGGGGAGGAGCCAGCATGTGAAGAAAAGAAACCAGGCAAGTCACGCTGAGGACATCATAAGCCCTGTGCCGTGGCACCTGCCCCACACAAGTGTCCAAACAGCAGGATAGGTTGGGATAAGCAGGAGCCACAGCCTAAAGGGCTTCCCGCGCAGCCCCACCAGGGCCGAGAACCCGCGGGCTCCAACAAGATCTGGGCCTCTGCTCTTCTAGTCTCAGCACACGCCAAGGGCTCCCACCTAGTTCATCTCGGCCAAGGGCTCTGTGTATGAGGCCCCCCAAGGCCCAGAGGCAGGAGCGGTGACGGACAAAACAAGGAACTTCTGAAGTCTACTCTTTCCTTTAGAAAGGACCTTCCTTTTCCTCGTTGTAATCACTGCCTCTACTCATACAGGAATTTTCTCTATTTGCACACTGCAAGTCCCCTCTCTCGGGCACTAGGCACCCACTTATCCCAACCGTGGAGGAGGCAGGATGGCTGGTCACTCTCTCTCTCGGGATGATTCTCTATCCTTGGCTACCTCATCTCTACTTGGAGATCCACACTTGGCGATCAAGAGAACTTCAGGCTGTTCCAAAACCTGATCTAATAAGAAAGATGGAGATTCATTACCGCTAAATACAATTTAAAAAAATATATGTCCATTACGGAAATTCGAGAGATGCTTCAAAAAAGAGAAGAGAAGCAGCATCAGAACAAATGCAGCCTCCTGAGGTCACCGCCCTTATTTCACTCAGTTACAATTAAACCCAGAACACACACATTACAGAAAGAATCCAGATGAGAGGGGAAAAGAAGTGGGCTCCAAAGTCAGAGTGGTGACGGGATCCATTTGTAAGCTATGAGATCTTGGGCACATGACCTCATCTGCCTGTCAGCCTCTGCCTTATTTTTTTTTTTTTTTAATGTTTATTTATTTTTGAGAGAGAGAGAGAGACAGAGCACGAGCTGGGGAGGGGCAGAGAGAGAGAGAGGGAGAAACACAGAATCTGAAGCAGGCTCCAGGCTCCAAGCTGTCAGCAAAGAGCCCGCCAGGGGGCTCGAACCCACGAATGGCAAGATCATGGTGTGAGCCGAAGTCAGACACTTAACCAACTGAGCCACCCGGGAGCCCCTCGGGTCTACAACGGGAACTGTCTGTGGAGCTGTCAGCCTCTGGCTCCTCTCTCTCTCCTACATCATCCCACAACACCTACGTTTAATTCAGTGGCTACATCACATAGGCAAATCACTAAAAAAATAGATACAATGTTAGGCGTGAAAAAGAGAACTTGGGTACTGGGGGGAGGAGGTGAAACACTGCAAGAGCCTCACTAAAGAACACGCTGCGTGAGGCACAATTAAGAGCGTGTGACATTATTGACATATTTGGGGACTACAAAGGATGGGAAAGAAGCAGGAACCAAAACTACACGTGCAGGCTCACATCTTTCAGAATATTTACAACCCTCTTAAAAGAAAGAAAGAAAAAAAAAAACATAGAAAAGAATCCACACTAGACCAAAGGCAAAAAACCGGCAGCTACCAAACCCTGCAAAGGCAATGTGTTGTTAACCTCCTATACTACCAGAACCCAGCAAAGCCACTAGGACACCCCACATGTGTTTTAGAATTTTCTACATCTGCTTCCGCCTTATTGTATGGATAAAGCCTGAGGTCTGTAAGGGACCGAGGCAGTAAGTGAACTGTCTGAATGCACTCAACACCAAAAGCATGACTAAATGTTTGCTATTTGCCAGACCCAACCTCCTGCCAAGGACTACCAAAAACCATCAGTCCTAGGTAGGGGGAAGAAAAGAAAGCGATTAAAAACAAGAGAAGAATATTAATGGAGCTCAAAGCACCATGTAACTAGGTATAGGGAAAACATGAGTCAAACCAGTATAGCAAGATGGCTCAAAAGTTCAATGCATTCCCTCTGCACTTAGAGGATACAATCCAAAATCCTTACTGCACACGGCCCTGCATCCATCTCTAACTGGGACTTGTGTAATTCTACCTCCTCCCTGCAAACACATCCACCAAGGGCCTTTCTACCCCAGAGCCTTTGCATATACCATCCCCCCCCCCCACCCCTCAGCCTCAACTGTAGGTCTCATCGAGTGCCACTTTTTCAGAAAGTCAACAGTTTCAGTTAAAGACAGTAAATCTATATATCCAGAACCAACTGGGGTGCCAGGCACAAGCAGGATCTTTTTGAATGAATAAATGCTGACAATTCTTACCACTAAGAACCAATCCTAGAGGTTATTTCAATATGGACTGCCCCACTCCCAAAATGTTTTTAAGGTGCTATTACTTCCTACTTTAACGACTTATTTTTATTTTTACTATCACTTAGAAACAATCCTGCAAAGAACCAAGAACATGTTAAATTATAAGTCACTAGTCAAATTAATCCAAAATGCAATGTGGTCAAAGATTAAAAATTTAGCTCCGAATCTAATTACAGATTCCACATAACAATAGCTTTTGAATATAATTTGTTTTCAGGGAACTAACTTTGTCCACATAAATCACACTTGTGCCCGAACTGGAAGAGTATTTAAAAAACTTAATTTGAGTGGCATTAACCACTGCTTATTCTTCCATGAACCACAATGAAGAGTATTCCTCATGTTAAATCACTTAACAATCTCTTTAAAAAGTTGCAATTTTTCCAAGTGGAGCAAAGTTTTATCTGGTTATTTCTATTTTTAGTATCAGTTACATCTTAGTAGCCACTAAAGAAAGTACTTCAGAAGGGGGCAAATTCCCTGAAAAACAAAACCGACCAAAATTAACATCTAAAGCAACAAAAAATTTGAAGAGGCCTATAGCTTTAAAAAAAAAAAAAAAAAAAAAAGATTAAAAACTCCCAAGCCCAGATGGCTTCACTAGAGTGATTCTTCTAAACATTTAAAGAAACAACTACAATCTTAACAACAAACCCTTCGGGAGGATGGAAATGAAAAGGGATCCTTTCCAACTCTTTCCGTGAGACCTGCATAAACTCGACAACAAAATCCAACAAGGAGATCATGGTAAAAGTAAAATTACAGACCTATCTCTCAAACCAAAAGTGTAAAAATACTAATCAAAATGTTAGCAAACTGAATCCAGGAATGTATAAAAAGGATCATGCATCACAACCAGTTAGTTTATCACAGGAATGCAAGGATGGCTTAACACTCAAGAGTCAACTGATTTAGGGGCGCCCGGGTGGCTCAGTCGGTTGAGCATCTGACCCTTGATTTTGGCTCAGGTCACAATCCCAGGGTAGTGGGATCAAGATGCACATCAGACACTGCACTGAGCATGGCGCTTGCTTAAGATTCTCTCTCTCTCTCTCTCTCTCTCTCTCTCTCTGTCTCTCTCCCCCCCCACCCCTCCCCCGCTCACACATGAGCATAAGTGCACGTGCACTCTCTCTAAAAAAAAAAGGTCAACTGATTTATTAATATTTAATATAAAGCTACAATACATAAGACAGTGTGGGTAATGGCACAAAACAATGCAACAGAACAGGCCATGGAATCAGACCCAAACATACGAGTTATTTAATTAATGGCAAAAACAACACTGTAGTGTAGTACGAAAAGGATGGTCTTTTCAAATAACAACTGGGTTAACTGTGTATCCAGATGGAAAAGTGAGTCTTCACTCCTTCCTAAGTCATACACAAAAATCAGTGCCAGCTGGATTGTAGTTCTAAACGTGCAACGTAAAACAATAAAGTCTTCAGAAAACAACTTAAGAGAATACCTTCATGTCCTTGGAGTAAGCAACAACTTCTTAGACGAGACGCTGAAAGTACTAATCATACAGGGAAAAAATGGACAGAGTGGACTGCGTCGAAATTAAAAATGTCTGTTTATGATATGATCCGATTAAGAGTGAAAAGGCAAGCCAGGGTAGGAGATACGGAAACAATCTCTACAGATCAGTAAGGAACAGGCAGAGAAGCAAATGGAGCGTAGGCAAAGGACTTCCCAGCACAGGGTACCAAACGGCCAATAACCTTCAGAAGCAATTAGAAGGATGCAAATTAAGCCACAATGAGCTACTACCACACCCATCAGAACGGTCAAAATGACGACACATGGTATCCAGTGTGGGAAAGGATGTGACGCTTAGAGAACTTTCATACAAGTCTAGTAGAACTGTAAATTGGAAGTATCTGCCCTGAATATACGCATATCCCATAACCCAAATAATTCCATTCTAAGTGAACGCCGACTGAAATAGACACATATTCACCAAAAAACATGCAAAAGAACTGCACTACTCCTAACAGCCAAAACTGAAAGCAAGACAAGTGTCCAATAACAATACAACAGACAAGTAAACATGGACATATTCATACAACAGAATACTGTGAATCTCACACACTTCAGATGTTAAGTGAAGCGACCCA
The DNA here is from genome assembly GCF_023721935.1 of Panthera uncia. Taxonomy (NCBI): domain Eukaryota; kingdom Metazoa; phylum Chordata; class Mammalia; order Carnivora; family Felidae; genus Panthera; species Panthera uncia. The sequence goes on along the minus strand of NW_026057582.1, from coordinate 9,093,430 downwards.
ACACAAAATTCCAACACAAAATCATACCATATAACTTCTACTACCATAAAGTTAGAAACAAGGAAAAGTCAGTACGGCGTTTGCTTTTTTTTTGGGGGGGGCAGGGGACCGGGGCGGGCGGGGGTGTAATTGCCTGGGAGGGGCACTGAGAGGAGCTTGTAAAATACTGGTCATATCTGCTCTTGATCTGGGCGTGTTCACTTTGTACATCCTTGTGATTTAGGTACTTTCCTGTTTATCAGCTGAAACTGATTTCACTTAAAGTTTATTTTAAAAGAGAAGTAAAAATCCTTAATACAATATGCAAAAATTCTTCATTTACCATGGTACCTATGAAATACCGGAAGTTCCCACAGGAAGAGGGAAGGGAGAAGATTTACCTTAATGGAGCATTAAATTATCTATTATCTAATTGAATCCTCCAAACAGCCCTGAAGCAAGTGTCATTTCCATTGTACAGGGATTTGAAATAACCTACCCAAGGCCAACTAACCAATAAATGGGAGAGGTGGAATTCTACCTGAATTCTGACTCCCAACTTATTTCCACAATACACAATACTCGATAATCTCAAAGGAGGAATCGATTAACACCGATTTGCTAGTCAAAATAAGGTGCTCCTGGATATGGTCCCTTTGATCTCCCCAGGGGATTGAAAAAGAGTAAAATGCAATTTAAAAATAACAGAAGCAAACTGAATGTTTCATTTTCAGCTGAATCTGCATAAACACATTTAAGTAAAAATACTGCTTTAATTTTAAAGCCGCTGGCAGCTGAAATCAGCCCTGGCCACTGACATTCCTCTCGGCCTTTCTAGTCTAGGAACTCAGGTGCTCGATAAACACACAATAACTGACCACATATCCCGCCATTTCTTCTAGTATGTTTATTCCATTCGACTGATGACTAAACACAATTGACTACCTGATACAAACACTACAAAACGAACTTCTCTAGTAGAATGAAAAGTACTACCTGAAACGAGACTACTATCATGAAGGGGGTTCAGACATGGTGAAATAAACTAGAGAAATTAATATTTCCGAAACTACCATGCACTGTGTGATTTTGGTCTTCACTCGATACAGAAAACACAAGTAAGCACTTTAACCGAGCGTCTGCTGCAGAGACCTAGATAATACAGGCTTCATACACGTATACGTGTATTATACGTGTATATGTACGCGCGCTATGTGTGTGCAAATTTGTGCACGTGCTTTAAAGAAAGGCTTTAAAACAATTACTTCTTTCCCTATTCTTGGCGAAAGTACAGACCCAGCTCACAAGTAAAACAAACTTCCCGGAATTCTCTTTTCCTAACGTTCACCAACACAAAAGCTAGGTGTTTACAAAGACTGAGTGTCAAAACAACATTCTCCTTCAGAACTGCATCATATGTCGATGGGAATTTTTTATATCCCCAAAGGGAAGCACTATTTGGCAGTGACTATTTCCCATATTTTAGCGAAGAAGGGCTGAACACTAAAGGCATGTATCAGATAAGCAAAAAAAGAATCATTCCTTTGAAGGTGCTAACTGCATTTAGACAAGAAATTACAGCTTTTGCCTTACCTCCAGCTCATTTTACCTACTGCACTCAAATGCCTTAGGTGATTTTTGTTTGGTTTGGTTTGTTTAATCATTTGTTTACATATTCTTAGCAACAAAATTCTGCCTTTTCCTTAAAACACCCCAAATTATTGGGGCGCCCGGGTAGCTCAGTCGGTTGAGCGTCCGACTTCGGCTCAGGTCATGATCTTGAAATTTGTGAGTTCGAGCCCCGCGTCGGGCTCTGTGCTGACAGCCCGGAGCCTGGAGCCTGCTTCGGGTTCTGTGCCTCCTTCTCTCTCTGCCCCTCCCCTGCTCACGCTCTGTCTCTATCAAAAATAAAAAAATAAAAGAATAAACACACCCCAAATTATGTTTGGCCTAAGATCAATAAATCACTTGGGTTCAGTATATGCAGCAGGTACATCTAAAGATTGAGAAGTTTGGGAGTTTCCCTTTTTAACGTTTAGCTATACAAGACTGGGAAAAAAGCTAGGTGCTCTCAGTACAGTGTTCAACACAAAACAAAAGCTTTTAAAATTAAAGTACCAGGGTTCCCAGTAGACACTCTTCTCATTAATAGTACCCAGGGCCTCCTGATGGGTTACTGGCTCCTCACCATACTGGTCGGGTAGAAGGGCTTCAAACCGCTTCTGTGAAATTTTCTCCTCATTCACCAACATTTACTGAGCTGTACTGGAAGCAGAGACAGACGACGAAAAGTCTCAACTGTGTCTGAAAGATTCTGCCATCCGGTCAAGGCAAAATCTGGCTCTCTCTATACTTTTCAAGACAATTTCTCCACGTTTGCATTTTACATTCCCTGCTCAGACCCACCCACAATTCCGTGGTCTCCTTTCCCGTGGTCCCTGTATACAAACCTTAATACTCAAGAAAAATGCAGCCTCTCTTTTCCATGCCTCATGTTCAGTCGAAACCCTCAGCTTGAAATGGAGAGGTCCCGGAGTTCTAGGGGTGCCTCAAAGACTACTGACTAGAAGATATTTAGAGGCTTGCAAATGTTCTCATTTTACCAGCGAGAAAGTTAAAATCTAGAAAGGCCAAGGTGACTTGCGCTTACCACACGGCTAGTCATTTAGAAGTCAAGCCAACTACAACAGAGGTTTCTCGACCACACGTTATTCTGCACTGTTCGTTCGATTCCATCCATCGTGTGGAACTTGTGCGTCAACCATCCAGAATTTCGTCACTGCTCCTTAGTTAACCTATTAGTTGTCTTTGTGTAGACACGGCCTAAGCAAGCACGTGCAGATAGGATTCAGGAGGGATCCCTGCACCTCGTATAATTTTATGTGAAATTATGAGTATGTACGTTTTTCTGGAAATAAGATTCACATCTTTCATCAAATCCGTAGTCTCTGTCTACAGAGTAAGAACCAGTGGCCTACACCAAGGATGTGTGACAGATATATAAACAGTTCATGATGGTGTGAAATACAGATTCAAGGATGATGTTTTATTCATGCATAATAGGAGGATAATGGTTACTTAGGGAGAGTTAGCAATATAAAGGCATTATTACACTTGGTATCTCTATTACAGACACCCAAGTCAGATAGATGGCTGCACTATTTGATACAGTGCAAACATCCCTATGATGCTATAGTAAAACATTAATCTTTAATTCTCCGAGGTGGAAAAAGCTTAAAATACCACTGATCAGAGGCCTTCAAATCTTTGGGTTTGACAGGTTAATTGCCCTCCTAGGCCGTAACCAACAGAAAGACACAAGTCCTGGAATCTCAAAGTATTAGATAAGTCTGCTGCTGCCTTTCTTTTCCCCTTCCAATCGTCTTGCTGATCTAACTCCTTGGTCAAAGAACCTTTCTACATCATTTCAAAGATCGAGTTTTACATTGAGATCCTCCTCTCATTATCCTCCTCTCATTATACATCGTTTTTGAAATTCTGAATGGGTTTGTAGACACCTAATTCCCAGAGGAATTTTCCAAACGTGTTTTTTTAAATCGCTACCTCATTGCGTACATCGGGCTGTCGGCAAAAACAGAAGCAACGTCACAACAACCACAGTCAGGCTGCCTCAACAATGAGAATGCTTTCGATACCGGTACAACTCCCGATTTTTATAGCAATTTTCTTCTGTGAGTTTCTTAACACTTCTCTTGGTCCACAATGTTTCTACGCACTTAATCATATGTACATCACAAATGGAGGAGAATCAAGAATCAGATTCTTGGACAGAATTCCAATCAGATTCAAGGACAGATGGCATGATCTGTCCAAAAGAAGAAGAACGATGATCTTTCTAAAAGCCTTAATACACAAGCAATATCGTGCTCCGTAAATCTATCTTGGCTTCTAAGGACGACTCCAAAAAAAAAAGTAAATATAAATTAATCAATTCATTAGGCAAATCTGAGCACCTTCTATGCCAGGCACTATTCCACCCTTACTATCTTATCAACCTTAACGCAGCCAACACTTACTATTACCATGAGCCTCAAAGATGAGAACGCTAGGGCCAAAGCTTAATTGTTTTGTCTTCTTTCCAGTAACAGGCTTAGGGACCTCCTCTGACAATGTTTTCTTGTGGCATCTTCTTAGTCACTTATTTAAAATGTAAAGCAACTTTGTGTATGAAAAAGAATCCTAACAATTCATTGACAATTTCAGATGAACGAGAAAGCCACTCTGTACTCGGCGATCTGTTTTAACAAAGGCCTTTTCATATGACTGAAGATTTCAATTTCATCAGTTTGACCTGACCTCAAAAATAATGCATTGCTCTCTGTATTCATTCACTGAGTATACACCACCATGTAAGAAAGGCAACTGACACGCGTTCCTAAAGACTGGCAGAGAGAATCTGGAAGATCCTGGCTGCCTACGCTATCCAGAAAAGGGTTCATTTGTGACTGGATCGTGATTCAGCATCGGTCAAAAGCCTGAATGAGACCATTGATATTGCGGGGACATCACCTGAAAGATAAATTAACTAAACTCTGACGAATCAAATTACCAGTACGAGGCACACCTGTACTACTGAAGCCTGAGGCTTTTCTCCGCTTTCTCTAAAATGGCAGGTGCAAAATGTTTCCCTATCTGCAAAATGCAACACATTTTCTCCATCTATTGTTAATGTCATTTTATGCAAGAATCCAAAGGATTCTTCTTCATACGAGAGAGAAGTCGGCTTCTCCTGGCTTACTTCCTCTCATTAGTCAATGCCGACTATATAATTAGTTCTGTTTCTTCTTTTGCTTTGACTAATAAAAATTAAAAGCAAAACAAAACAACAACAAAAAAAAACCTCTTCGGTTACATGCAGATGCTGAGGCTGTCCTTGCCCTCAGCCTCTCACCGATAATTCCTTCCAGCAACGTCCACACTCCACCCCTCCACTTAGGCCACTGTTTTCGGTCTTCTCAAACCAGTCCATCAGTGTAAGACAATCTCAAATCCTTTCTCAAAGTAGACAAATAATAAAGTAGTAAATGGCTATGTCTACACAGACTGTACTAACACGAGAATCGCCTTAGTGGAAATTAGTTGTAACTAAAAAAAAAAAATCAGCCTGTAGCATGCAAAGGATTTGATGAACATCAAAGAATCAGAAAATAAAGAACAAAAGATCCACCTCACAGGCTCAGGAGGTAGACTGCAAAAGACAGGGTGCTGCTTCGTAAGATCATCACCTACTTCGGCAAGTTGTAAGTGCGTAACGATAGGAAAAAATATTCCAAAGAAACTTGTGAATAAGACCCAGTATAACACACATACATCCACTGGCGTTTCTGAACGAAGTAAACTCTTGAATGTCCAAAAGGGAGAGCACAAGGTAAACAAGATAAATCACTTGGCTTCAACTTACTGTTTACACAAGTTGAACACAGACCTTCCCAGTTTCGTCCTCTGGCAGCATCAGAGCACTCCAAAGCCCCACGATGAATCAACTGAATGAATTCACTTCCTTGCACATCTACTCGCCAAGCAGTGATAGGAAGCAAGATCATAAAAATGAGTACATCCTGGGACTCAGGGAGACTAAACTCATCTCTGAACAGAGGGGAATTATTTGTAGGATAGTGTAACTGCCTAGAGCAACCCTCAGAAAACTCCTACTACAGTAACTTCTGACTCTAGCGTTTTGATGATCAAGAAACAGCCTGACCGCTTCTGAGTATATACCCAGAAGAAGTGAAGGCAGGGACTCAAACAGACACTTGAACATCTATGCTCCCAGCAGCGTTAGTCACAAGGCTAGAAGGCAGAAGCAACCCACGCGTCCATCCATGAAAAACCAGATAAAAAAATGTGGCGTGTATACACATATACAAGGAATATTATTCAGCCTTAAAAATGGAGAGTCGGGGGGCGCCTGGGTGGCTTGGTCGGTTAAGCATCCGACTTCGGCTCAGGTCATGATCTCACGGTCCATGGGTTCGAGCCCCGCGTCGGGCTCTGTGCTGACAGCTCTGAGCCTGGAGCCTGTTTCAGATTCTGTGTCTCCCTCTCTCTCTCTGCTCCTCCCCTGTTCATGCTCTGTCTCTCTCTGTCTCAAAAATAAATAAACGTTAAAAAAAAAAAAAAAAAAAAAAATGGAGAGTCAGACAGGCACCTGGGTAGCTCAGTCAGTTAAGCAAGCGTTCAACTTCGGCTCAGGTCATGATCTCACGGTTTGTGAGTTCGAGCCCTGCGTCGGGCTCTGTGCTGACAGCTCGGAGCCTGGAGCCTGCTTCGGATTCTGTGTCTCCCTCTCTCTCTGCCCCTCCCCACTTGCGCTCGCTCCATCTCTCTCTCTCTCAAAAATAAATAAACATTAAAAAAAAAAAAAAAAAGGAGAGTCTGACCCATGCTACAACATGAATGAGCCCTGAAGACTATGCCAGCTGAAACAAGCCAGTCACAAAAGGACAAATATTGTATGATTCCACATATACTAGGTTTCTGGAGCAGTCAGATTCACAGAGATGGAAGAATGGGGGTGCCTAGGTGTGGGAGGAGGGGGGAATGGGGAGGTAATGTTCAACGGGGACAGAGTTCCAGGTGAAGATGATGAAAAAGTTTTGAAGATGGATGATGGTGATGACTGCAAAACAACAGATGTATACTTAACGCCACCAAACTGCTCATTTAAAATTGGTTAAAAAGGTAAATTCTGTTATGCCGATTTTACCACAAAAAAAGAAAAAAACATGAATGATTCCGATAATCAGGGGTCACCAGAATATTTAAGGTTAGAAAAAGTTCCATTCATTCAGCAATTAAAACAAATTTTTTTTTTTTAACATTTATTCATTTTTGAGAGACAGCAAGAGACAGAGCACAAGCAGGGTAGGGGCGGAGAGAGGGAGACACAGAATCTGAAGCAGGCTCCAGGCTCTGAGCTGTCGGCACAGAGCCCGACGTGGGGCTCAAACTCATTGACCTTGAGATCATGACCTGAGCCAGTCAGATGCTTAACCGACTGAGCCATTCTGGCGCCCCGTCAACAAATATTAACTAAGGACTCACCTGTCTTTTTTTTTTTTCTTTTTTTTTGGTGTTTTTACTTTTATTTTTGAGATAGAGACAGACAGAGCTTGAGCAGGGGCGGGGCAGAGAGAGACAGAGATACAGAATCCTAAGCAGGCTCCAGGCTCTAAGCTGTCAGCACAGAGCCCGACGTGGGGCTCGAACTCACGAGCCATGAGATCATGACCTGAGCTGTAGAAGTCTGATGCTTAGCCAACTGAGCAACCCAGGCACCCCAGGACTCACCCGCGTCTTACACAGGTTTTCTCCTAAAATCCACTCGCAGTAACGGAGTGCACTGCAAAGAGCCCACACGCAAGGACTCTGAAATCAAGCCACGACTGACTCCTGACTGCTACTTCTAGATTGACAACTCAGGTCAATAATCGGAGTCTTCATATCCTTGCACGTAAAAGAAGGACGATACTGCGTTTGTCTCAGGGAGGTCTGAAGGAGCAGGTATATAAAAGCAACCGAAACATCCTGGCACAGAAGAAGGAGGCACTTTTTACCAATAAACGTTTCCTTTCTTTCCTTTGCCACAAGTAATGACCACAGGATGTTAACCGGGTCACAAGTGAGGGAACCTCTACGAAATACCCACTTTCTCAAATGAAACAAGCATCTCGCACGTGGGATGGTGGCAGGGGAGAGTCCCAGGGTCATAAGCGTCATTCCTAGAAGGCAGCACTACACCGAAAGAGCTGCCACCTATGTACCACCCCCCCAAATCACTACCAGGTAAGAATCAGGAGCCACATCAAAATAAAACGTCTTCTAAACCCAAGACAAGAAAACTTGGCAATGGCAAAAACCCTGCTGTACCAACTCATACAGAAGAGTCGCAGGCATAATACAGTTGACAGAACTTAACCTCTGATGGTGAGCTGATCGCGTTAAACTAACTGCAGGAAAAGAAGATCTTTTCTCCCCGAATTAAATTGATGAATACATCTTTTCTTAAAACAGCATGTGTATACCATGGATAAATCCATTAACCCATGTTGCTATTTAAGTGTTTATAGTGACCATATTACAAGCAATGTTTATAGTAGTTCTAATCTATAAAGAGAGTAAGTTTTATGTGACCTAAAATGAAGTTCTGAAATAATTATATGCACGTGTCCATATATGTCTGTGTGTAGACCACATATTCCATGTAATGTACACACGCCACAGGTAGCTAACTGGCTCCAAAGACAACACTGCGAAATAAACTGATGATTCCAGAGCCTAGATATTAATGACACTCCCCCAAATACTAACAGTCCTAAAATCACTACTCCCTCGCGGTCTCATTCAGAATCCTGCACCATCATCCATCGTCCAATAAATTGTTGGAGCTCTCGGGGCGCCTGGGTGGCTCAGTCGGTTAAGCGTCCGACTTCGGCTCAGGTCACGATCTCGCGGTCTGTGAGTTCGAGCCCCGCGTCGGGCTCTGGGCTGACAGCTCAGAGCCTGGAGCCTGTTTCAGATTCTGTGTCTCCCTCTCTCTCTGCCCCTCCCCCGTTCATGCTCTGTCTCTGTCTCAAAAATAAATAAACGTTAAAAAAAAAAAAATTTGTTGGAGCTCTCGATTCAGATGGGTTCTTACTGAGAAAACGACATGTTTACATCAATACATTTTCAATTTAGTGAACCTCTTACGAGAGCACATTAAAAAATATGTACTTTCCAAGTAATTTAACTCCTAACGCCCGTCCTTTTCCATTCACTGAGTGTGCTGCACTTGAAAGACAAGCAACAGAAGACAAGTGAAAATCGGGATGGTAAAGATTCAGAAAATTCAAAGCCAGAAGCACCTCCCAGCGGCACAGGCTTCAAAGTTAATTACTCTTTAATAAGATGAATGCTTATCTCGTGATAATCCTAAGAATGCTCAGACTTTTCATGTGGATCAGCAGCGGGTCCCCGGAAGAATGACTTTTCTTCACAAACGCACAGACTGAACCCTGAAGAGCAAAGGACTCCTCACTCATCCCTGTTTTTACAAATCTCCGGGCAATTAAAGACACATTACGGGGTGTGTTAGCTCTGCTGCGGGCAAAGCCTTCGGGGCAGCTCGGTTTTTCTAGACCATCCCCATGAATCTGATGCGCTCACCTAAAACATACACCGACTTCCCGGGGATGAAAAACCCTCCAGAAAGGCTCCTCTGCAGGGTTCAGGCGTTCTGGCAACAAAAACATCGGAGGGGAGGGGCGAAAAGATGGCCCCGGCCACCCGCCCCGGGGGACCCAGATCTGGTCACCTGCCAATAAACGCGAACAATCCTCGCCGGGCGGGACCCCAAGGCTCGCGCTTCCCCGCCAGCAACGACAGCCGGCCTCCCTGCCCTCCGAGCAGGCCCGGCGCGGTCCCGAGGATGCTCCCCGGACGCCGGCGCGGGGTCCCGCACCGCTCCCGCGTGCGTAACCGGACCTGTCAAAGCCTGCTCTCCGCGGGCCCGGCGGGCGGCAGCGCGGGCTCCGCGGCCCCGGCCGCCGCC
>NW_026057582.1:9078401-9083498 GCF_023721935.1 Panthera uncia | reverse complement strand
GGGGGGGGGGGGGCGCTTATGTAAATTGTCCCTTTGCATAGGTTGCAACCCTCTGCCACACCTCGTGTCTGTGAATTAAAGAGTGGATGGAGGTCCAGTAAATCGTGGGCTTAAAGAGAATCCTATTAATTTACCCCCAAATGTAGGCATCTCTTCCAGAGGACTCCTGGGGTAGGCTGGTGCACTGCAGGGGATGCTTCCGATCTTAAGCTTTAGCACTCAGCACCTACTCCGTGCTAGATAGCCGGTGTTCTACAGCCGCCACCAGCCTCGTGTGGCTCTTGAGCACTTAAAAATTGGCCAGTCCCAAGTGGGATGTGCTGGTTGGAACTCATAGATGTATATGTGCTTTACCAAAAAAAGACTGTAAGACATCGCACTAATAATCTTACCGATGACATGAAGTGATCATGTATTTTACACAGCGGGATAAACAGTATTTTCACTTGTTTTTCTTTTTCTTTTTTTTTTTTTTTTTTTTTTTTTGCTGTGCTAGAAGAATTGTGATGTCTTACGTGGGCCACATTTTGTTGCCATTGGACTGGCTGCCCTAAGGCGCACATGCTCGTGATATAAATTGGAGATGGGCATTGTAACTGGCCCCATTTTAACAGATGGAGAAACTGACTAGCCTCCAACAGCTAATAAATGAACTGAGATTAGAGCCCCAGGTAGTCTGGCTTCCGGACTGGCGTGCTGTCAATCACTACTGTGCTCAAATTTTGATCATACATCTACCATAGTTTGGCTTGGAGTTTCGCCTTAACATAGAATGTTCATGGGCAAAATTAGGAAATAGAATGCTTTGGGCAGACCTCCATAAAAACGTTTCTTACGCGTACCGCACTGCGGGCAACAGACCTCCCTGATAACACACATAAAGGCTTTCGGGAGATAATCCTTTGTGAAAAGGATGGCTTCTCAGGGTGAAAATAGGCACTAGCAGTGGGAATTTGGGGGCAGGTAAAACTTTTAGCCCCTCCTGCTGTCCGTTCAATCTGTCAAGACTAGCTGGTCTTCTCCATCAGCGGATTTGTCTAATTTTCACCAGTTTTTTTTTTTTTAATTAAAAAAAAAAGAGTGGTACATACATATGGTTCATCCCTCAGCATAACAATGTATATAGTAGAAAGAACCTCTCTCTCACACCTGTCCCCAAGCAGATATTTCTTCCTCATTCATCAGAAGAATTTTTTCATGTGCATACAAGCCAAGACTTCCTCATTTACAAAAATGGTAGCATGCTCTACACACTTACTTTACCTTGCCTTCTTTACATAATATATCATGAAGGTATTTTGCAGCAATATATACAGAGGTCCGTGCTATTTTTTTTTAATTTTTTAATGTTTACTTATTTTTGAGCGAGAGACAGAGTGGTGTGGGGGGGGGGGCGGTGCAGAGAGAAAGGGAGACACAGAATGCAAAGCAGGCTCCAGGCTCTGAGCTGTCAGCACAGAGACCTACGCGGGGCTCAAACTCACAAGCCGTGCGATCATGACCTGAGCTGAAGTCTGATGCTTAACGGACTGAGCCACCCAGGCATCCCCTTGCTATTTTTTTTCAATCCCCATAACACTTTATTGCTGGGATGTGCCTTGATTTATTTAACTAATTCTCTATTGGTGGGCACTTAGACCTCCAGTCTTTTGCAATTAAACATCCATGCATTTGGCAGCGACTGAGTATATGGGATGAGTGATGGATCCAAATTCTTTTTCTTCCAGATGGCTACACGGTTTGCCACTTATTGGCCATTTGTTGAAGGGTTCACTTGTAGACTCTGCATTTTCTTCCAATGATCTATCTATTCATGCTCCAGTTGCAGGCTTGTTTTTAAATCCAGAGACATAAACTCTTGTCAGGGATAGTGTTTCACACTTTGTTTGGATCACTAGAAATCTTGGAGCTAATATTTCAGCCCATGTTAAGCAACGGTATAGTACCATGTGGTATGCATTTTCGGTGGGCAAATTTTTTTATTTTCCCTCTGCCCTGATTATTTCCGTAATTTGTTTTCTTTTTTGTAGGACAAGTCAGGATATAAATATACCTTTGCTTAAGACTCTTTGTTTGCAAGTAACAGAAACCAACCTGAAGTAGCTTAACCAAAAGGGAAGAACTGTATCATAAGGTTGCAGATGCTTCTCACAGAAGCCGGGAGCAGGAATACAGCTGCAGCAAAGGAGTAGACCCAGGAGTTGGAAAGCTTTCAGGAACTCAAAGGTACTCTCTATAACCTTCTGTGATTTTTTTTTTCCCCTCTGTGTCTACTTATCTGTGTATCTTTCTCTACTGACTCGTTCTCTCTGCTTTTCCATCTACCCAGGAGAATACAGTCGTCCCGCTATTCAGCTAGGAAGTCAGCCCAGCGTGGAGATCAGAGCCAAAACAAGGAAGGTGGGCGCAGTCCTGCAAAGTCAGGCAGCCAATTGTATATACAAGGGGACTCTGCAAATGAAAAACTATATTGAGGACCACAGAAGCCACATTCCTCACTGTTGGAGAATGGGGTTACAAATATTGAAAGGAGAAAAGAAGAAGGCTTGAGTGGTCAGGTTGGAATTGGAGATACTGATGTGAACCTAAGGCTTTCAGTATACGTAAAAGTATATCTATGTATATATACTTCTAGCTCTGTCCGCTGAAAGAACCCTGGAGCAGCAGCCCTATATCCAGGAGAACACCTAACATCCCGATTGAAACACCATCTTCTGCTAAAAGGAACCGGGAATCCTTGAAGAAATACCTGATTTCACGGTTGGGACAGAGAAAGCGTAAGTGAGCCTGGACCTTCTTGTCGTGCCAGAAAACACGAAAATGCTCGAAGAGTGAAGGAGACATTTCAAAACAACAATGTAGTCCGTTTGAAGGGACTCCCACTGGCCAAATCTGGGAAATTGGAACATCAAAATAAATGATGATAGTAGGAGATTATGTCCCATGGAGTAAAATAGGATCCATGAGTCCACGCTGATATGTGTGTGTGTGTGTGTGTGTGTGTGTGTTTAATGAATGAATAAGTGAGGAGAAAAGAGACAGGTCTTCCTTAGGATAGAATGCAACTAGAAATTTGGAAGGAATAGGGGCTCCTGGGTGGCTCAGTGAATTGAGCATCAACTCTTGATTTCAGCTCAGGCCAGGATCCCAGGGCTGTGGGATCGGGACCCACGTCAGGGTCTCTCTGACCCCGTGCTGGGTGCGGGACCTACTTAAGACTCTCTCCCTCTCTCTCCTTCTCTCTCTCTCTCTCTCCCCCTCTATTCCTCCTCCCTGCCCGCCCCCCCCCCCCGAGCATGCATGCTCTATCACTCTCTTAAAAAAAAAAACTTAGGGGCGCCTGGGTGGCGCAGTCGGTTAAGCGTCCGACTTCAGCCAGGTCACGATCTCACGGTCCGTGAGTTCGAGCCCCGCGTCGGGCTCTGGGCTGATGGCTCGGAGCCTGGAGCCTGTTTCCGATTCTGTGTCTCCCTCTCTCTCTGACCCTCCCCCGTTCATGCTCTGTCTCTCTCTGTCCCAAAAAAATAAATAAAAAACGTTGAAAAAAAAAATTAAAAAAAAAAAAAAAAACTTAGAAGGAATGATGGAATTCGAAAATCACCATTTGGCAATCATCAGACAAGAAATATCAGTGTTTGCTAAATCTCCTGGGTGAAAGTTGGACAAAGAATGGGATAGCTACATAGGTTCAAAGCATCTCCCCTATAACTCTTAGTTAAAAAACAAGAACTTTACAAAAGAGAATCTAGCAGACGTCACCTTACTCAAGTATTCAATGTAAACTTTCAGGCAACAGGTCACAGGTACACCCCAAGCGTGCTACACGGCGCAGCTATAATATGGGCTTTATTGGGGGAAACTTAACCGCAGAGAAGCAGCAGCATGTCCTCACGCTATCCCGCGAACTGCCGTTGTGACACAGCCCAGGCCAAGCACAGCTATTGTGTGTGGACCGTGTCAAGGGTCCCTACCGGACAAGGTCTGCTTCGGCCAGCAGCCAGGGACACGACAGCTGGAGCTGTAGTCCAAGACAGAAAGTGGGCCCCACCCCACACTGCATTACACGCATTAAAAAAAATTTTTTTAGTGTTACTTTTTGAGAGAGAGAGTGTGCCAGGGAGGGGCAGAGAGAGGGAGACACAGAATCCAAAGCAGGCTCCAGGCTCTGAGCCATCAGCCCAGAGCCCGACGCAGGGCTCGAACCCACGGACCGCGAGATCGTGACCTGAGCTGAAGTCGGACGCTTAACCGACTGAGCCACCCAGGCGCCCCTATTTGGTATTTCTAATAATGCGACGCTTCACCGACGGAGCCACCCAGGCGCCCCTGAGCATCTTGAATCTTATGAGGAAACACCAGACAAACCCAAGTTGAGGGATAGCCCACAAAACGACTGGCCTGTCATACTGGAAGATTTTAAGATTATGAAGATCGAAGAAGGACTAAAAAACACTTCCAGAACAAAGGAAACTGAAGGTATATGATGAGTAAGTGCGATGTGTAATCCTTGCTTGGTTTGGATCTTTTGGCCCTAAAAGATATCATCGGTGTAATTGGTGACAAGTGAATGGAGTTTCAGGGTAAAGGAAATATGGGAGTTCTTCACACTTCTGTATTAGTCAGGGTTCTACAGAGAAACAGAACCAATAGGATGTAGAGAGAGAGAAATAGAAGAGGAGATTTTTCATAGGAATTGGCTGACCCCGTCATAGAGGCCAAAAAGTCCCACAGTCTGCCATCTGCAAGTTGGAGAACCAGGAGAGCTGGGGTTGTAATTCAGTCCGAGTCCAAAGGCCTGACCAGGGGGCCATCGGTGAAACTCCCAGGGTCCAAAGGCCCGAGAACCAGGAGCAATGGCACCAGAATACGAAGGAACTTGTGTGTCATGTTAAGGATTTACTGTTTCATTTCACAGATGGAGAAGCCATAGAAAGGTTTTTCAGCCAACGGTGATGACATCAGATATACATTAAAAAATTTTTTTAATGTTTATTATTTTTTTTTTATGTTTTTTATTTATTTTTGAGACAGAGAGAGACAGAGCATGAACGGGGGAGGGGCAGAGAGAGAGGGAGACACAGAATCGGAAGCAGGCTC
>NW_026057582.1:8935911-9078391 GCF_023721935.1 Panthera uncia | reverse complement strand
AGGCTCCGAGCCATCAGCCCAGAGCCCGACGCGGGGCTCGAACTCACCGACCGTGAGATCGTGACCTGAGCTGAAGTCGGACGCTTAACCGACTGAGCCACCCAGGCGCCCCACGCCTCTCTTTAAACTTGAGTAAAAATTAAGTCATCTCCTGGCATCTTGGCGTCTCTTGGTCTGGGGGGATGACTTTTGATTCAATTCTGTCTTTTGCACTCACATCAGTACTGAATCCCTGAGGCTTGTTTAATTTAGAAGGAAAGAAGCCTGACCTTCAGACAATTCAGTATTTTACCAGGGAAAGTAACCCCAAAGTACTTGCCACTTTTCCCAGCGCCCTGAATAGCTCCCCTATAGAGTTTCAGTATCTTTTCACTCTGACAGGGGAGAATAAAACAACAGAAAGATTATAGCCCTGTGGTAACCTTATCAGTGTCACGGTATTTGATTGACTTTCCTTCCCCTCCCTCACATCGGACTATAGCAATTTTCCCATATCTTGGCATTAGCTTTTTTTAATTGGGGGAAGAAAAGACATGGTATACTTTTAATTTGTATTCAATTGTTACTTGGTAAACAACATTCACAGGGCATTAATACTCGCACGGGGGCCATTTTTCAAGGAGCTTAGAATTATAAAACCAGGTTTCCCCAGATTTTCTTTTAATGCAGTTAAACAGAACTATCGACTTTAATATTGAGTTTAGGTACATTTATCATTCCTTTCGTCTTTAAACTACCATTCACCTCCCTGTTTTTCTAGACCAACAAAACTGATCAGTCTTTCCTTTGAGTTCTCACACTCCAGAGCTCCTTCCATGCAGTTCTCTGACACCTTCCCATGTGATGCGAGCGAAGCCAATCGGAACAACGCCACTGCAGATGTAGCTGTGTGCTGTGTCCTGCCGATGCGTGTCCCCCAAATTCAGATGTGGAAACCCTAACCCCCAAGATGACGGTGGAGGAGGTGGGGCCTGTGGGAGGTGATTAGGTCATGAGGTGGAGCCCCCATGATTTACGAGGGCCTGGGATTCGTGCCCTCGTAAAAGGGCCCCCAGAAAACTTGCTTTCATGCTCATATCCCTGGTGTCGTTTGGGGCAGCCCCGTTTCCTCTTCTTCCGAGGCCAGACTGGATCAGGGTGCACCCATCTGACCTCTTTTTACCTTAACCACCAATGTAAAGACCCTGTCTCCACCTATAGTCACATTCTCAGGGTGGTGATGAGGGCTTGAACGTATGAATTTTGTGGGGCCGCAACACAGCCCATAGCACCCCACAACGCTGCTGCCGTCCCTGGGGTCTCAGGATGGGTGCAAGTGACCCCTGGAGTGACAGTCCCAAGCTGGATACCGGTGGGAGCCACTGTAATGACCAGTAATGACCTTCTCTCTTACCTGATAAATCAGAGGAAAAAGAGAGGCTATTGGGTGTGAATCCCTTCGCTTGGATCTTTCCAGGGCTCCAAACCTTCCATGACTTCTTAGCTGGGACTCAAGTCCCCCAGGAACCCAGCATCTACCGGGGTTTCTGGCCTCAGGTCATGCTCCCCCGATCGGCTTGCTCCGTATGCTCTGGGGACACCGACCTCCTGGTGCCGCCATGAAAACACTCTCCTTTCCAGAGGCAGGGTGTTTGGGTCCCTACGTTTTGACTTGCCTTTGTAACAGTTGTTCTACAGCTACTGGCCGGAAAGCCTCCCCTGCTCCGTGCCTGCAAATGCCCCTTGTCCTTCACACTTTAGTCAAATGCCACCTCCTCAGGTGGCCACCCCTGACCCCGGGCCCCCCAACTGGAGTTAACGCCCACCCTTGTTTTTTTCACAGCAACGCCCCCTCTGAGTCTGGCCCCGCCCACGTGGTGTTCTCTCTTCTCCCTGCCCCGACGCCCAGGCCAGGGCCCCACCAGGCGGAGCTTCTCGGGGACACAACTGGTGCTGTCTGTGTCATCCGTGCGTATTTCTATGTCTCCACGGTGTACACAGAGCAAAAAGAGAAAGGAAGAAGGAGAGAGGAGGAGCAGAGAGGGAGAGAGGGAGAGAACAAAACCTAAGACTGCGTGATTCCCTATGCAGCCCACATTGACTTATCACACCACTGGTATGAAGGTCCCCTCCTCTGTTTAAAGTTGAGCGAAACGTACCTTCTTCCGCAGTTTCAATGCAAGTTACACCTACATCAGCTACCTAGGAGGCAACGGCCCATGTCTTATGCAGCAATGAACACACATTGCTTTGTCTGTCCTGGTGCAGCCCATGTTTTCTTAAGTAGAAATTCTGTTTCCCACGATCCCACCTCTGACGACATCATTCCACGGACTGCCAGGCACAGACCCCACCCCTAATCTCAAAGCTGGCCGTGTGAAGGCTGGAACAATTCACTTTTCTCCTGACCGCATGACCCCCTCCCGGCCAATCAAAACCTTCCCTAAGATTTTTGTGCCTGGAATTGGTGAAGAGGAATCCCGGTGCCTCACTGGTCAGTGGGCGTAAGCGTGTGGTCCTGGCAGCCGTGTTCCCCTCGTGCGGAGAAGGCCCATTTCAGGGGAAGCCAAGGACACCAAAAAATAGAAAAGACTGAGATGAGAGATGGAGACAGGGTGTGGAGGAGGAAGGAGAGACAGACAGAAAGACAGAGACAGAGACATTGTAAGATAGCCTTAAAGTCAGCTTCATTATTTTTGTTTGTTTTTGGTGTTTATTTATTTTTGAGAGAGAGAGACAGAGTGTGAGAGGAAAGGGACAGAGAGAGAGAGAGAGAGAGGGAGACACAGAATCCGAAGCAGGCTCCAGGCTCCGAGCTGTCAGCCCAGAGCCCGACGCGGGGCTCGAACTCACAAACTGCGAGATCATGACCTGAGCCGAAGTCGGACGCTCGACCGACTGAGCCCCGCCAGGCACCCGGCCCCCAATATTTTTAAAACCATTTGAATTGCGTCTCCATCCTTGCAAGTCAAGTGATTATGAAAAATAGAAAGCTTGAAGTTTCATCGATCCTTAGCAAATTTTCCAGAAAATGTGGTCACAGGACCATGTACGGCAGGAGAGAGGTTGGCCTCCGTCTCCAGACAGTCGAGACTGGAATCCAGCCCTGTCTCTTACAAGACCACCTTACAGAGCGTCATTCCTGTCCTTCATAAAGCGTAAATAATATGAGTACCCGCGGCTTGAGGTTGAGAGAATTCAGTGAATAATGTATTAGCACCATGAGTTGCGGTCATCGTGACTATTAGAGACACATATAGCGAGAATCGCCAAAATCAACTCAATAAAAGTAGCAGCACGTATTTGAGTACGCCTTGAGTATGAGGGTTCTCTACCCTCATACTCCTGAGCTGGGCACCCCGGGAAATGAGAGAATCGCATATGGTCTGTGCCCTCCAGACGCCGACAATCCCGTTGGCAGGATTCTGAGATGCTTCGTATCAAAGCAGAGCCTTTCCCTGTGTCTCCCACTTCAGCGATCAGCCCACACCAGGAGCAGAAAAGATGTCAGATCCTCTTTGGATCACATGTCCTTCGTACCGTCCCAGGCACAAAGCAGTAGTTCAATAAAAGCCTGCTGGATGAATGAAGCCTTAGGGAAAAGACAGCTGTTCTTTGGAAGTCGCTGTCACCGAACTGGCTCTTGAATGGTCAGCAGAGGATATACAGTAGGCTAGTGACAAGCAAACTCACTCCCGTGCTTCTGTGCGCTCTTCCGGGGTGGCGTCTCGTGAGGCCCCGGGTTTGGCTGCAGTGTTCTCTCTGAAAGTGAACAACACACTTCGCAGAGCTTCGCCACATGCCTGAGTAAACGTGAGTTCTTTTAGATTGAACTATGCATCTCTTGTATTCTCCCCGGCAGTTTGGCGACCGGGCGGTGGGAACATTTCTTCAGTTCCTCCCCCACCCCCACCCCTCTCTTAGGGAAAATCCAGTCGTGTGTCAAGAACGCGCAGATCTACTCAGAATGACATTTCCTGGGGCGCCTGGGTGGCTTGGTCGGTTGAGCATGCGACTTCAGCTCAGGTCACGATCTCAGGGTTCGTGAGGTCGAGCCCTGCTTCGGGCTCTGTGTTGACAGCTCAGAGCCTGCTTCGGATCCTCTCTCTCTCTCCCTCCCTCGCTCATGCTCTCTCTCTAAAAAATAAATAAGCCTTAAAAAAAAAAAAAAAAAAAAGAATGACATTTCCTTAAGGTTCCCCGTCAAAATGAGCTGCCTCACCTTTGACTGTGCCGGGCCAGGGAGAAAGAACCGTTTTCTCAGCAGCCCTGGTGTTTCGTCTGCTCCCTGTTCAACTGTGCCGTGGAGCTTCTCAGGGACTGTAACTGCTTTAAAGCCACAGAAGCCTGACTTGGGTCTGCCAGCCAGGCCGTAGTCCGGCGGCTTGTTGCAGACAAGCGGTTTTCTCCGATGATTGTTCATTACAGCTTGTCTGTATTGATCGGTTTCTTGGGGTGACCGTCAACCGACATTTAAGGCTAGCTACCTTAATTGACAAAGGGAATTTGTTGAAAGGATACCCTTAAATCCCACAGTAGATCCCTGTTATATCTGAGGGAGAGCTGACTAATCTAAGGGGCAGGCAGGAAGCATGACTGGTGTGAGAAACCCAGCAGCAGAAGGTCATGAACCATGGCTCTGGCATTCTGCCATGGATGTGTTTCAACACCCACACGCCTAGGTCAAAATTCCAAATGCCTGGGAGGAAGAATCTAATTGTCCCCGCTTAGGTCACGTGTCCACTCTTAGACCAAGGGAAAGTAACAAGGCTGTTGAAATAAGTCATGGGGATGTAACGTACAGCATGGTGACTATAGTTAATAATAACGCTATTCCATTTTTGACAGTTGCTGAGAGAATAGATCTTATTATGAGTTCTCATTACGAGAAAAAGGCTTCTGTACCTATGGACGGTGATGGAAGGGGACAATCTATTGTGGTGATCATTTTGCAATATATGAGTATCAAATCATCATGTTGTATCCTTGAAACTAATGTAACGCTATGTGTCAATTACACCTCAATAAAAAAAAAGAAAGAAAGAAATATGACTATGGAGAGGCTCCCCCTATGGGTGGGTGTCTTAGTTTCCTGTTGTTTCTGTAATAAATTACCACAAACTCAGTGGTTTCAAACAACAGAAATGTATTCTGTTACGGGACACCTGGGTGGCTCAGTGGGTTAAGAGTCCGACTTCTGCTCACGTCATGATCTCGAGGTTTGTGGGTTCGAACCCCGCGTGGGGCTCTGCGCTGACAGCTCAGAGCCTGGAGCCTGCTTCCGATTCTGTCTTCCTCTCCTCCTCTCTTCTGATTCTGTCTTCCCTCCCCAGCTCACACTCTGTCTCTCTTTCTGTCTAAATAAGTAAACAAACAAACATAAAATTTTTTTTTAATGCATTCTGTTACAATTCTGGAGTTCAGAAGTCTAAACTCTATCCCATTGGGCTTGAAGCCAAGGTACTGGCAGGCTGGTCTCTTCTGGAGGCTGGGAGGGGAGAATCCATTTCCTCGCCTTTTTCCGCTTCTGGTGGCTGCCTGTGTTGTTTGGCTTGAGGTCTCTTCCTCTATCTTCAAAGCACGACCTTCGGCTTCCAACATTAAATCACCTTTCTACGCTTCTGTAGTCAGATCTCTCTCTACCTCCCTCTCATGAGGACTCTTGTAAGTACCCTTAGCATCTACCTAGGTGATCCAGGATAATTCTTCCATCTCAGGATCCTTACCTTAATCTCACCTGCAAAGTCCCTTTTGCCACCCAAGGTAACATGCAGAGGTTCCAAGGATCAGGATACGGATCTCTTCGGGGGCCGTCTTTATTCAGCCTACTACAGTGGGGTAGGAAGTTTTCAGAGAAGGACGGGTGGACAAACATTCCACTACTGATATCGACTGATGAAACTGAGTGATTGCTACGCCCCAGGCATTATGCTGAATACCTTACCCACATTGATTCATTTCATCTTTACTGCTGCTTCAAGAGTGGGTGTTACTATCATCTCAATTTGACAAATAAAGGAATTAAGACTCAAAGAGACAAGGGACACAGATTATCAGTAGAAGACTGAGTAGAGAAGGGACCCGGTCACATACCAGTTAGGAGTGAATTTGGGATTTTTTAAATATTTATTTATTTATTTTTAATGTGTATTTATTTATTTTTTTAAACACTTTGAAGAACAACTTCTTTTATTTTTTTAAAAAATGTTTATTTATTTTTGAGACAGAGAGAGACAGAGCATGAATGGGGAAGGGTCAGAGAGAGAGGGAGACACAGAATCCGAAGCAGGCTCCAGGCTCTGAGCTGTCAGCACAGAGCCCGACGCGGGGCTCGAACTCATGGACCGTGAGATCATGACCTGAGCCGAAGTCGGACGCTCAACCGACTGAGCCACCCAGGCGCCCCAGTGTGTATTTATTTTTGAGAGAGAGAGAGAGCAAGCATGAGCAGGGGAGGGGCAGAGAGAGAGGGAGACACAGAATCCAAAGTCGCTTCCAGGCTCTGAGCTGTCCGGCACAGAGCCCGATGCAGGGTTCGAACTCAAGGACCACTAGGTCATGACCTGAGCCGAAGTCAGACACCCAACCAACTGAGCCACCCAGGTGCCCCGGATTTGAGATTTAAATTCAAGACTGACTGACTTCAAGCCTGTGTCACTAGGCTTTTATGGCTGGGCTATGTTCCTCAAAAGCCAACGTGTACCATTCCCAGGTGCATTGACAGATGGGAACCTAATTCACACTGGGAGGTTGGTTACGGCAAATTCTAAAGTCAGCAAAGCTTGTCTGCAGCAGTCTCTATGGCATTTTCTCTTCTCTGACAACTTCTCCTCAACATGCCGTACTGCTTCCCAGCAAATTCAATCTGTCCTCCAGATTTCCCTTCCCCAAATGAAATGACACGGTCCAGACCCATCCAACTTAGTTAAGTGACTGATTTATTGTCTACACCTAGGCAATAGGGAAATGGGACGCAATTAAAAATCATCCTGGGACAACACATGGAAACTGGAACTATCCTTGGCAAGCTGGATGTGTAGTCGATGCACGCTGACATGTGTTGTGACTTACCTCCTCGGGGCCCCATTTGCAGACAGCTTATTAAAAGCAAGGAGTAAATAAGACATCATAAAGCGTTTGTAGGTAATAATGGCTTATTATCTCTCTCAGGTGTCTGTATGAGTAGCTGAAAGAGATTTCAGTAAATCATGATGATTTTAACTCCAAAAGGAAAAAAAAAAACCCCACAAATGGTACTGTTTCCAGTATTGAGAGAGTCTGGAGGTAAGATATGTATGTGGGGTGGGGAGAATGAGGGAGCAGGGAATAGAAGAAGGAAAGAAGAATATTTTAGGTGGAGGAGTTTCTAGAACTTTCCACAAAAAATGTCACATCAGTAGGAACCACTTCTGTGTGCCCCTAAGGCTAGTCTTGGGTCTTTCCCCTTTTGCTGTTGACTGTCTAAGGGCCTTGACTCCAAGTCATCATGGATTTCAGCGGTGGGTCAGCAGGAAAGGGCAGACACTAGGAACCGGATGGGGGTTTGGAAGAGGAGTGTCTGGAAACTGGAATCAACAAGGTTCCCAGGATCCAAAAGGTGTTGGCAGGTCTGGGCTTGGTCCAAGAAGACTCAGTCTGTTGGGTAGGGCGCCGTAACAAAGTGGTTCTCAGAACCCATCGGGACTTCACATAAGTTTCCAGTGTGTGATAAGATTCCACCCGGTAAGCGAAGATACTTGGATAATAATTTGTGGTTCCAAGGAACGAACTAGAAAAAGCTGAGCAAAGTATCCAAGTTCTAGACCAGTCGGCGAGATTCAAGTCCATTCTTGAAGCTTTGCTTGGAGAGAACTAGGAGATAACCAAGAACTTGGGCAGAAGCCCAGGACCATCGATTGGGAAGACGAGGCTGGAGTAAAGAGGGAAATTGCAAATTGGTGGTCAAACAACAGCGATTGACCAGCCGTCAGGTTTAGAGCATCACCAATTACAGCAGTGCAGGCAGATCCCCCAGCACCTGGCTCCCACCGTGCCAACGGCTTCCCCAGTGCCCAGTCCTGCAATGTAGCTTCCCCAGAGCCTGACTTCTGCAGTATACAGTCAGCAGCACCCAGCACCCAGCACCTAGCACCCAGCAACCGCCACAGGTTGTTTCATAGTGTCTGCAGCGAGATCCCTCTCCACGAATGGCTTTCCGCAGCATGGATGGATTTCCGGAAGGTTCCACAGCAACTGCTCTGCCATCCAATAAGCCATGCCATGCCCTCTAACAATTCCTGGATGTCAGTCCCGAGCCCTCTTTACATCTGCAATTTCGACATTCTTTAGAATTCCCTCTACTTCCTACCAGTCAATTCCTTGTGACGCCAATCATTGTTATAGTTAATAATTATATTAAACTTTCCCCTTTCAAATGTCCCTGTGGTTGCTGTCTCCTCACCGAACTCTGACTCCCGCAGAGAGCATTGACCACAGAGCCCGGGCATGGATGGAAATGAGTCTCCCTTCATCTTATGCTATTAGTGGGGGGCCCATGATGTAGGTTCGCAGACCCCCAGAAGCCTTTGAATAGAATTCAGGGTGTTCATGAACCAGGATAAGGAAAAAAAATACACCTCTGTTTTGACTAACCTCTAACTGAAGTTTACTATTTCCTTCAATGACGAATGTAATGGAGGCAGCAGCCACGGTAGTTACGACACTTATTAGACCGGCTGCCATATTTGTTGTTAATGCGGTAAGAAGCACAGGTGTAAATATTTCACAATCACCTGTAATGTAAATATTTTTGAAGTTTTTATTTTCTTAAAAGCTTCGAGAATTCTGAGAAGCAGTTTCAACACATTGCCAAGGGGATCCACGGCCTAAGAAAGGTTAAGGACCTCGTTCTGTAAGCAATGGGAGTTTCTGGCAGGTGCACGGTGAGCCAGCTGAATGCTTAATTTCCCAGCATCCCTTGGAGCTAGTGTGACCGTGTGGCCAACTTTGGCTAACAAGACGTGAACCGAAGTAATGCAGGCAACTTCTGTGTCATTCCATTAAAGTTAAAATGTCTTCCTCCCTTCTTTTCTTTCCTTCCTGGGGCTGGAATAAGGACACATTGGTGGGGCGCTGGATCTGTCTTGTCAGATGAGGTAACAGAAGCTGCATATTGAGGAGGTAGGAGCTACAAGATAGAAAGAAACTGGAATCCCAACATCTTAGAGCCACCATCAGAGACTCAACTCTTTTTTTTTAAGTTTATTTATTTGTTTTAAGAGAGAGGGAGAAGGCGGGGGGGGGGGGGGAGAGAGAGAGAGAGAGAGAGAGAGAGAGAGAGAATCCCAAGCAAGCTCCGCACTGTCAGCACAGAGCACGATTGATGCAGGGCTCGAACCCACACACTGTGAGACCTGAGCTGAGATCAAGAGTCCTACGCTTACTGACTGAGCCACCCAGGTGCCCCAACAGCCTAAACTCTTAGGTGAGGAACATGACTTTGTTTACATCACTGGTATTTGGGGTTTTGTACCTGAATCAGTATCCTTATACAAAAAGTCCGTGAAGTGTGCAGAAAATCTGAGCAGTATTAGAAACCGAATCCAAATTGTTTGGGCTAAAACCTCTTTGACACATCGATTTAGCGAGGAAACTACTAGGGAGAGGGAGGATGTGGGTAGCGGGACTTCGGCTGCCTCTGGACGGGAAGCTAATTGGCTCCTATTCGCTGTGGATTCCAGCGTGTCTCAGTGAGTCTGTCAGGCGCTCATTCTACTCATCCCTTGCCTGGGTCATTTGGGCAATTTCCAAGTATGATGCACATTATATTTAGTCCAAAAGAAGGATTTCATTCTTTTGTTGCCTCATCCATCCATTCATTTATTTATTGCTTCGTTCTTCAACAAAGGGTTTTGGAACACTGGCCGTGACCTTGTTCTCAGAGTCCCCTAAAGACTGGGGACATGATGGCAAAGAAGTCGGTGTCTGATTTGCGGAAGCTCCCAGCCCAGTGCAAAGGCAGGAGACAGAGGTAAAAACTAGGCGTGGTAATACCTTAATGCTTTGCACCTGCTTTATGGGCACTATTGAATAGACTAAGTTACCAAGGTTCTGACTTAAGGGTTCAAGATCTTAAATGCGGGGCACCTGAATGGCTCAGTCGGTTAAGCGTCCTACTTCGGCTCAGGTCATGATCTCACGGTTCGTGAGTTTGAGCCCCGCGTCCAGCTCTGGGCTGACAGCTCGGAGCCTGGAGCCCGCTTCGGATTCTGTGTCTCCCTCCGCTGCTTGCACTCTGTCTCTCACAAGGTCTCAAAAATAAATAAACATTAAAAAAAAAGGATCTTAAATGCAATAAAGGTCTTTCTAGGAATTTCTGATGTTTTGCTTGATCCAAAGAAATTCAATTATGTAAGTTTTCTAAAAATTATCCATGAAAATGAGTATCTGAAAAAAAAGCCAGCAAATGATGACTCAGTTGTTAAGATGCGTAATAGTAATAATAATAGATAATAGGTATGGAATGCTTTTTGTGTGCCATTTAGTGCGTCGACGGCTGCATATTAATGAAATGCCTGATCACTCCTTCTCTCAATGTCCCGTCTTGCTTAGAAATGCCACCCAAGTCCAGTTAGTGGCCCAGTACTGTCCGTCCCACAGGTGAATTTGAACTTCCCCTTGTGATTCTGTTCCCTCCCCTTCATACTGCCACTGCCCTGCTTCTGATCTCTTCCATTTCTCCTCTGAACTCATTGCAATAGCTTCCTACCCAGCCTCTCCAGCTCTTCACTCACTACAGTCCACCCTCTGCTTCGCTTCCAGACGATTGTTCTCTCGTCTCTGCCCTGCTTCAGGGCTCTCAGTGCTCCCCAGTGTCTGCAGACCTCCCACCCTGAAGTTCGAGGTCCTGCAGAAGCTGCTTATGTGACTTCTCGCCCTGCCACCTTACGAAGCTGCAGCTGCGTCAGGCTCCCTGTTTCCCAAACACATGATGACATTTCACGCCTCTGTGCAGCTGTTCATGCTGTTCCCCTTGCCCGAAATACCCTTCCTGTCTTTCTGTGCCCTCAGATATCCTACCGTTCAGGGTTTATCTCACCAGTCTCCTCCTTTGTGAGGTCACCCGTCTGAGACCTGATGCCCCGCTGCTCCCGCCCCTGACCTCCCTGCAGCAAAGTGAGTGTCTTCCTTCTCTCTACTTTCGAGGCACATAGCACACACGGGCTTTTATTTCAGCACTTACCACAGGGTATGGTTTTTACTTGAGAACCTTTTTCATCGACTGGACAGCG
This sequence comes from Panthera uncia, assembly GCF_023721935.1. Taxonomy (NCBI): domain Eukaryota; kingdom Metazoa; phylum Chordata; class Mammalia; order Carnivora; family Felidae; genus Panthera; species Panthera uncia. The sequence continues at coordinate 9,067,142 of NW_026057582.1, read as the reverse complement.
GTCGCTTGCAGTTTCTTCCAGTCCAAAACATGCCGTCTGGCCTGTGCAACGCATTCCTGCTACGAACGGATGACCTGGTCCGTCACAGAACCGTCACCTCTGACCGCGTCCTTTCATTGTCTTGAAATGCTGGTCACCTGGGAGTGAGAACACCATTGGCAACCTCCTTGCCCTGGCCCCTCTCCCCCCACTTCCCTACTCACCTCTCCAACCCTTTCCAGAAGTCCTTTGCCCTCTCGTCATTTAACCTCACCCCCTTTCAGTGATTGGAGCTTTAGGTAGAGCAGAGTAAACTCCTCTTAGACCCTAAAACCTCAGTCCTTCCAAGGCAGTACAGGGTCAGCAGGTCACCGGCTCTCAAGCCTGGGCTAGGGGCTGCCTTAAAACTGTTCAGCGAGCAGATCCGAGGGCAGGATACTCATGTTAATTATAGTTATGTCCCTTAAGAGTCTAGCAAAATGCTATGAGCCCGACATCACTTACAAAACTCTTAATTAAATTCATGATGAAAACAAACGAAGGTGCATAAAGTACAAACCCAGAGATATCCAATTCAAAGTATTTACAGTAGATGGAGCTATGTATTTCCCTGTGGTCTATTCCGTATTTCATGTATCATGTGAAATTATTAACATTTTGGCATCTATTAATCAGTTGAAACTCTTTGCTTAAATATATTAAAACGCCATGGGACCCACCTGCCCCGGACATCCTTGTTAGCAAGATATTGTCAGAAAATGTTATTAACGAGGTTCCCAAAAAATTGTACTGTGATTGAAAGCAATTGGTACAAGTAATCGATATTATCCAAAGCCAGAGATACACCCCAACGTGAACTGTGAACTTTGGGTGATTATGATGTGTCACTGTGGGGACAGCAGTTGTAACAAATGTCCCCCTCTGGTGGGGGACATTGATAATGGGGGAGGCTAACTGTGGGAGGGGGGAGGGGGCGTATGGGAAATCTCTGTACTTTCCTTTCAATTTTGCTGTGAACCTAAAACTGTTCCCCAAAAAGTTAAGCCTGAAAAATAAAAGCCAGGGATACAATGACATCTTGAAGGCCCCGATAGATATCCTGTGCAAGGACATTCATATTTCATATAAGGGCAGTCAATTTCAAATAAAGAGGCCAACCCCACTTGTAATCTTAAAAACTCAAGAAAAGGTATTCTTTTATAAATAAATTTCTAAAATATATTTTCTAAGTTAACCAAAATGTACGTGAAAATGCTCAAATGTGGTGATGTTCTGTTCAAACTGCTGTATTCTTAGTAATCATAATTGGCTCAATTCTTCCGGAAATCAGCTTGGCAGGGAACACAAAAATAATTACCCCTTGAATTAGCGTTTATACTCCTGGGAACTTTTGCTAAGAAATACTCCGAAAGGAAAAAGTTAAATTCATGACGTTGTGTATTATAGCATTTTTTTTATGATGGTGAAATATTCAAAACAACCTAAAAACAAACCTTTAGATAGTAACTAAGTAAAATATGCCATTAGAATGATAGAATATTCTGCAACCGTTAAAATATGTAGGCAGTCCATATGAAAAATGTGTGAGTGAAGGGAGGGTGGGACCAAATGTTTCAGAATATAATCTCTTTTTTTTAAATGTTTATTTATTTTTGAGAGAGAGAGAGAGAGCAAAGAGGCCTCTCAGCACAGAGACCGACGCGGGGCTCGAACCCACGGACCGCGAGATCATGACCCGAACCGAAATTGACACTTAACCGACTGAGCCACCCAGGCGCCCCCAGAGTATAATCTTATATATATGCTCTTGTTAAGCTTTATAAAAATTGTACATAAATATAAACAAGGACTGCAGTAAATGGAAAAATTCAAATGGTATATGTATTGATTACTAGTGGAATTGTCTCTTTTAAAATATTTTTTGTTGTTATAATGTTTTTGCAGTTAAAAAAAAAACAAAAACCTCTGAATAGCAGCTCTATTCTTTTATTGCTAGATCGAAGCCAGCAGAGATTTGTTTAGAGTCAGGATTTTATATCTAATCAGAAATAATAGCACTGTGCGTGGTCTTGGAAAGATCTGTTTTCCAACCACAACGCACATAATTCTGTCTACAGTCTTGTATAAATTAAATCACCAGACGACACGATCTTTAAAAGAGGGAGAAATAGTACCTTGTTAATCTGTTTTCTTCAGACCTGGCCTGGTGCTTGAAACATAATAGACGGGGCGTACAAATTTTTCATCATCTGTATTAACTGAGCAAACGGCTAAGAAAATTCCTAAACAAGCTGACACGACAAGGTCCCAGCTCATGGCTGTGAAGTTCATGAGTTCCCTTCTGATTCACTGCACCTAAACTAAGCCAGAGAGAGCATGCATGGGGTGTTCCAAGAGTGACTTTCGAGTGAAGGCCCGCTTGATGTAGTCATAGAAATTGGTCCTGAAAGAGATCCAGGGAGACAGAGTATGTTTCAGTCTTATCTTTATGTAATAAAGAATGAATTTCTTAGATTAGGGGGCAAAAAAAAGGTTGGGATTCCTTCGTTCCTTTCCCAATATTTCTGACCCTGTCCCCTAGGATGCGTGTGGGGAAATGGCAAAGACCAGGGAAACCCACATACAGGGAGTTATTTTAAGGGCAAGAACCATCAGTAGTACTTGTCAGGGGTCACTTCCTCTTAACTCTTATTGGTCAGAACGTGTCACATGGCCACACCTAGCCACAAGGAAGGCTGGGAAATGGAGTCTTTACCAGGCAGCTGGGTGCCCAGCTTAACGTCTAGAAAAAGTAGTAAGGTTGGTTTGTAGTAAGGGGATGGTTTAAAGCATTTTATTGTGGAAAATTTTAAGCACATAAAACATGTATAATAAATTGCAACGTGCTCATAATAAATCTTCAGGCACCGTCAACATTTACCAATCTTATTTCATTTCCCACACCCTTCTTCCTCACCACTACATATTTTTTTATGGATGTCAAAAAATTGTGGTAAAATATACATAGCATAAATTTGGATTATTTTTAGCATGACAATTTATCTATAAATACTTCAAATTGCCTCTCTAATATGACTTTTTAAAACATAATCATCTGCCACTTTTTGCATAACAAAATTAACAATAATTTGTCAATATCACCTCATTTCCGGTCCCTATTAAAATTTCCCCATATGCCAAAAAAAACACTTTTTTTTTTTAACATTTATTTATTTTTGACAGACAGAGAGAGACAGAGCGTGAACAGGGGAGGGGCAGAGACAGGGAGACACAGAATCCGAAGCAGGCTCCGGGCTCTGAGCTGTCAGCACAGAGCCCGACACGGGTCTCAAACTCACAGACCATGAGATCATGAGCCGAAGCCGGACGCTTCACCGACTGAGCCACCCAGGCACCCCCCCCCCCCCCCCCCCAAAAAAAACTTTTTATGGTTCATTCAAATCAGAGTCCAGACGAAGTTCATCTGTTGCATTTGGTTGTTATCTTTTCGGAGCCTCCTTTATCCTGTAACATCTCCCACTTTTTAAGATGTCATCAATGTATTGGAGACACCAGGGCATTCTTCCTGAACAATAATATTCCACAATTGGTTTTTAACTTCTGTAGAATTCGGTTCTCAGGAAACCTTCCTTAGAATAAATTTCTAGACTTTTCTGGTCAAAAGGCAGGAGCATCTTGCTCCCCACACCAGCAAGGGAAGTGTTTACCCGGGTAGACTCCCACCAGTCGGGAATTATCCTAACACAACGCCTCACAGCTCCCGTGAACAGCAGGTGGCATCTGAAATTATACACCATTTTCGCATGTGTAAAACAGCACCGCAATGTACATGTTCATTTAAAACGGGGAGGGGCGCCGGGGTGGCTCAGTCGGTTAAGCGTCCGACTTCGGCTCAGGTCACGATCTCACGGTCCGTGAGTTCGAGCCCCGCGTCGGGCTCTGTGCTGACCGCTCAGAGCCTGGAGCCGGTTTCAGATTCTGTGTCTCCCTCTCTCTCTGAACCTCCCCCGTTCATGCTCTGTCTCTCTCTCTCTGTCTCAAAAATAAATGTCAAAAAAAAAATTTTTTTTTAAATAAAAATAAAAAAAAATAAAACGGGGAAAGGGGTACTTGCAGCTTACGTTTCTTTAGTTACCATTTGCACCCATGGGTTCATGTAAGATGTGTCCTTTGTCTTCTGTGACTGGACTATTCAGATCCTCTCCCTGGGCAAAAAGAGTACCTTGTAACCCCTCTGGGTAATTATTCGGTAGTAACTTCCTATGATAATCATGGCTGTCGCTTACCTCTTTTTTTTTTTTTTTTCATGAAACTTTAAAAACATTTAATAGACGTCCTTTTGTTGAGCAGTTTTAGGGTTAAGGAAAAATGGAGCAGGAAGCACCCTACTTCCCGATTCTGCAGTCTCCCTATTTAACATCTTGCATTACTGTGGTACGTTTGTTACAATCGATGAACCTACATGGACACCTCATCATCACCCAGGGTCCACGATGCGGGCAACAAAGGCGAAAGGAAAAAATTCAATCTCCTTACTACCTACAGCCCATTGACAAGTTCATGAGACAGGCAGAGTGACCTTCCTCTAGGAACTCAGCTGCCTCGATGTTAATACTTGGCTAAGGGCAAGGGGCAATCTTGGCTTAACATTATCCTGACCTCCTGGAAGTGTCCTTTAACATATGACTGTCCCTTTGGAAACTTCCTTTATCTCTACCCCCTAAGACACGTTAGCAATCATACTCCAAGCATACGGCCCACTGACATACATCTGAAGGGTCTCATGACTGAGGTCTTAGACGGTAACGAATGACATTTTCCTAATAACAGCTAGCCCCCCCGGGGTCCTGGAACCCCTGCTTCCAAATTCCTTAGAGACTTAGTCTACCCCTAATCCCCTCCCAACTTGAAAGTATATAATCAGTCACCCCTCACAACCCCAACGCATGTCTCTCTGCTCACGGGCCCCGTCCCGTCCCGGTCCTTTCATAAAACCATCTTTTTGGACCGGCAACGTCTCAAGAATTTTTTCCTGACTGTGCGCTCCCAAGCCGCAACCTTTCCAGCTTAATCCATACTTTATGTAAGGGCTCACTCTTTGTGTTGGGTAGTTCTGTGGGTTTTGACAAGTGCATATTGACAGGTACCCATGATGACTGTATCATACAGAATAGTTTCACTGCCTAAAAATCCCCTGCTCTGACAATTCATCCCTCCCACTCTCCCCTGTGACCCTAGGCAGTCAACTGATCTTTTTACCGTCTCCATAGTTTGGTGTTTTTCAGAATGTCATGCATTGTGGTTGGAATCGCAAGGTGTATATAGCCTTTTAACAGTGGCTTCCTTCACTTAGCAATTTGCATTTAAGGTCCCTCCGTGTATTTTCATGACTTGATAGCTCATTTCTTTGTGTTGTTGAATAACGGCTCATTGTCTACATGCGTCACAGTTTGTTTATCCGTTCACCTGTTGAAGGACATCTTAGTTGCTTGCAAGTTTTGGCAATTATGACCAAAGCAGCTATCAACATCTGCGTATGGGTTTCTGTGGGCACCCAAGTCTCAACTCATGTGGTTAAATACCAAGGGGCGTGACTGCCAGATCAGATGGGAAGACAGTTGTTAAAAAAGAAAAACACAAGCCCAGTTTGGAGTCCTTTGCCCCCGACGACAGCAAACGAAGATTTAACTACAGTTTCAACCTCGTCCGAGAATGTGATCTTTTAAGAGTCCACCTGCCATTTCCAGATCAAGCACGAGTGAGGGTCGCCTGCGTGATACAAACGCTTCCGCTCACCCCCAAAAGACGACGTTCTGGCTGAAACAATCCTTTCTTTTCTTTTGCTGATGACTTCTCGCGTCACCCCCCTTCCCGTGTAAATCTGCCATTTATGTAACTCCTCCGAGCATCTCTCTACTTGCTGGCCGGGCTGCCACCCGATTCTTGAGTCGCTTAATAAAACCAACGAGACCTCCAAATACACTCAGTTGATTGTTTTTGCCGCCGTCGTCGTTTTTTGTTTGTGTGTTTGTTTTTCGAAACACTCTGTTTAGCTTTGTGGGAGACTGCTGGACTGTCTTCCAAAGTGGCTATAACCTTTTTTGCATTCCCGACAGCGACAAATGAGTTTCTGTTGCTCTGTATCGTACTGGCATGTGATGTTGGCTGTGTTCTGGATGTTGGCCATTCCAATAGATGTGAGGCGGTACCTTCTTGACTCAATTTGCAATTCCCTAATGACCTATGATGTTGAGCATCCTATTAAACACGTTCTTGCCATCTGTAGATTTTTGTTGGTTCGGTGTCTGTTCAGATTGCTTTCTTACTTTTTTAATTGGGTTGTTTTCCTACCGAGTTTTAAGAGTTTGGAGTTTTTGTTTTTTTGTATATTTTGGATACAAGTCCTTTGTCAGAGTCGGACACTTACCCAACTGAGCCACCCAGGTGCCCCATGCCTGTCCCTCATCTTCTAAATAGTCTTCTACATGTAGAGAAATTTCCTGCCTGTGGAATCCTGCCTCCCAATATGAGATGGGGTGGTGGCGGGCACCTGGCTTTGGGGGAGGCAGCATTAGTGGAAGTTGGCAAAGTTGAGCCTCCTGGTGGTGAAAGGGCATCAGAGGGGTACCCCTGGTACCTCTCCCCAGGGCTCCAAGGGGCAGGACAGGTGCAGGGAATTTCTCTTCTGACTCGGGGACTGTTCTCCAAGCTTTACCCCAAATTTGGTTCTCTGCCTCTGCCAACAATTCTTTTATTGCCCATATCCTTTTATTTACTTATTTACGTTCAAGAGAAAGTCAGAGCCTTTGATTACACAAACAATAAACAAAACCCCTCCAGCATTATTAACTCCCCATCCCTTTCATTTACTTCTTTCTGCTTCATCATCCAGAGTTGATTTCTTTTGCTTGGAACCAGGCGTGTTGACCGATCAGTTTCCTTAAGACTCAGGCTCCCTTGGACCCTGAGAAACAGAGGTGAACTTTCAAGCACTTGTGTTTACAGGAGGTTGGCTACAAAAATATTTGCGGGGACCAAAATAGCACAGATGGCCATCTGAGACTGGATACCAGATTGTTTATATCAGTGAGTTACCCCATGGGACAGGCAGCAGAGGAATAACTGGGAAATGAACGATGCTGAATTTAGAAGAATAATCTGCAGTGTGGCAATCTCTCAGCACCAGCCCTTATTCTGAGGCAATGATCAAGATATATATTGGGCTATAGCGGAAAGTTAGACTTTAAGGAGACCTCAGAGTCGAAGCATGGATCTTCTCATCAGTTGCCTGGGTGATGCCTTGGACGGGACCCTTGACATTTCTTTCTTTTTTTTAATAATCTTTTTTTTAAGTTTATTTATTTATTGAGAGAGAGAGAGAGAGAGAGAGAGAGAGAAACCCAAGCAGGCTCTGTGCTGTCAGTGCCGAGCCTGATGCGAGGCTCGAACTCACGAACCATGAGATCGTGACCTGAGCCGAAATCAAGAGTCGGACTCTTAGCCGACTGAGCCACCCCGGTGCCCCATGACATTTCTCAGTCTCCATTTCTTCATCTATAAAATGGGGCTGATAATAATCTGCCTTCAGGATTATTGCAAAGATTGAAAGAGAACATCGAGGCTCAGGCATACTTCCTAGTTCATGGCAGATATTTAATAAGTGGTCATTATGGTTCGGTGTCCCAGTGGAAAAGAATGAGGTAACCCCACTCCCCAAAATGGGCAAGAGGAGTCTGGAGCGGACACAACCAGCTGCCTCCACTGTGCTCATTCTCTCCTTCTTCGTCAACAGACAGGTTCTTCTGTCTTACGGGCAGCTACTACGTTTCCCAACCTCCCTTGCTGCCCAGGGCTGGTCGTGTCTCACAGTGTCAGCCAATGGGACATACACGGACGTCTAACAGGACTGTTTTATTTTCCCCCTGGGGCTTCCTTCTACTGTCCTGACACAGACATGCGAGGCTGGGGCTGTAGAGAACATCGTTTGACCGGAAGAGACCATGAGGGTGAAAGTCACACACTAAGGATGACAGAACAGAAGAAACCCGACACATGGGTGACATCATGGAGCCACCGCACCTCAGGACCACCCACTTCAATGGCCTGTGCGAGAAATTAAAGCCTGTGTGGCAAGGCCAGTTTTCCAGAGCATGCAGCCGAATGTATGTATTCTCTGACGTGGGGACCCCACCTACCTGGCTCACAGATCCAGGGGTGAATTGGCTTTTAGCGACGACTTTATTTTTATTTATTTATTTTTTTAGTAATGACTTTAAAACAAGAGTGATAGAGGGGTGCCTGGGTGGTTCAGTCGGTTAAGAGTCGGACTCCTGAGTTTGGCTCAGGTCACGATCTCCTGGTTTGGTGACTTTGGGCTCTGCTCTGACAGCACGGACCTCTGCTTGGGATTCTCTCTCTCCCCCTCTCTCTCTCTCTCCCTTTCCCCGACTCGTTCTCCATCTGTCTCAAAAATAAATAAACTCAAAAAACTTAAAATATGAGAGATAAATGTGCCGGGGAGGAAGGGCAGCCTAGACTTTTATCCCACTTATGGAACGGAGGGTAAAAGTGAAAAAGCTATTATTTTCTGATAGATTTAAAAAGGCTGAACGTTTGCCGTAGCACCTACGCGGTGGGGTGTCTCCCTCTGGTTGGAGGTCGCGTTGGTCCCCGGAGTGCAGTGCTGGCCACCGTGTCACATGCTGTACGTGGGAGGACGTTTAGAGATTCACCGCCCCCCCCCCCATCAGTTGGTATCTAGGGCTTGAGTGTTTGAAAGAAGGGGAGAACGATGATTTGGCTCAGTCCCGTCTGGTGTTTTGACGATGCAGGTGTACTAAAGCCAGGTACTTATCTGTGTCCACACAATGACGACTGGGCAGGACGTCCTGTGTCCTTGGCAGCCACAAGCCCTAGACCATGTCTTGTTGTGGCCAGAGGATTCTTCTAGCGGGAGACAGGCGTACTTGCCAGGGCTGTGGTCAGTGAAGGAGGTTCGAAGCTCAACTGGTCAAGGCCATTTGGGAGAAAGCTCCTATGATCCTGTAGGGGAGGGGAAATTTCCCGCTACCCTTCAGGATTCTTACGTGAAACGTATTAAAAGGAGGAAAGAAACCATCTAAGTGTAATGACTTGTACACAGAGGCCTGATAGTGGAATCGAGACCTAAAGAAATGACCAAGGTGGGCAGTTTTTATACTATTTATTTATTTTTAAATGTTTATTTATTTGAGAGAGAGAGAGAGAGAGAGAGAGTGAGTGGGCAAGGGGTAGCGAGGGAGACACAGAATCTGAAGCAGGCTCCAGGCTGCGAGCTGTTGGCACAGAGCCCCACATGGGGCTCGAACTCATAAACTGCGAGATCATGACCTGAGCCAAAGTGGGACGCGTAACCGACTGAGCCACCCAGGCGCCCCATATGCTTTTGAGGCAAAGACAAGACATCTGTGAGGAATTGACAGGACAAAGTAAACTTAACTTTGGCAAGTTCAGTCGGTAAGGAATTCCAAACAGCACTTGGGCTGGGGTAGTAAATTAGTAAAGAGTAACAAGGGTTGTCTACACAGCCTTCCAAGCTCTAAATTCTCCATCTCTGGTGATAACGATGTCTCTTTACCTCCTGGTGCAGGGAGGGGATCTTTCGTATGGGAGATTTATTTCCTGCTTTCAAGATGACGGAGGGAGATCTGAGTGTCCTTCCTCCCCTGGCTGTCTCTTTAAGTGATTAAAAAAAAATTTTTTTTAACGTTTATTTATTTTTGAGAGACAGAAGACAGAGCATTAGTGAGGGAGGGGCAGAGAGAGAGGGAGACGCAGATCCGAAGCAGGCTCCAGGCTCCGAGCTGTCAGCACAGAGCCCGACGCGGGGCCCGAACTCACAAGCCTAGAGATCATGACCTGAGCCGAAGTCGGATGCTCATCCGACGGAGCCACCCAGGCCCCCGGGGTGGGGGGTGGGGGCGCCCCAAGTTCTTATTCTAACTCTGCCAGGCAGCATGTGAACGAATCTCTTGTACCCAACATCAGCCTTCTCAAGGGCAGGATGCCCAATTCCCGGGATGGTGTGAGTTTTATGATGGTGTGAGGGGTGTCTGTAGCCCTGGGACAATGCTCACGAAAGGGCAGCTAATGGCAGCCACAGACACCGCTTTCTTCTCCAGCTACTCATTGACCTTACGCCTGTCCTTATCACCAACACACGTGCCGTTTGGGGGGACGGACACCACTTTGGAGCAGGGGACAAGGATGACAGTCTAGGGACGATGCAGCTAGAAGAACGCTGGGAGCCAGTGCTTTGGTGGGTTTTCTGCCAGAGGCGACTGACATTGGTCCTAAATGGCACATCCTCACATCTGACCTTTTCACGGCATAGTCACCGTGCCCGAAACGAGAAGGGGCCTCCAAGGCGAAACAAGATCGCGCGCAGCTGGTTCCAGGCTTTGGCGACCCAAACGCAGGACGGATCTTCCTCTCGTGTCCCCCACCCCCGGATAGTTTGATGCGTTTTCACCCCGTGTTTTCTCCTCGTGTCCGTTCGAGCAGGGAGCAGGTTTGCGGAGGGCTTCCTGGCGTTAGTGTTCAGAAGATTAGAAACGCAGAGACAGCCAGGTGAGAGGAGAGAATGCTCACCGCGGGGGGCAGGGGGGCTCAGAGGCGGAGGTGGGGGCCCCGTAGGATGCCATCGGGGATGGCTGCATGGTGCCCTGGGGACCCGGCACCCGGAAGGCGCCAGAGGTTCCCAAGCCCCAGAATAGTACAGCAGCAGAGCAGCGAAGGGATCACGGGGGCTGGACGGACAGGTGACCGGTCACCCCGCGGCATTCCCCGCACCGTGGGCGGAAGACCCTTGGCCAAGGAGAGATGAAGGAGACATCCAACAGGCATCCCAGCTTCCCCTGCCCAAATTCAGACTCCAGACCCGCCCCTCCCACATCCCCGCCCCTCGCCCGGCGCCCAGCACTGGCATCGTTCCCACCAAACCTGGAGCCTTTCTTGACCCCCACACCCCGCGCCCAACCCATTAGCAACTCCCGAGGGTCAGCATCCCAAATGCATCCACATTCAGTCACTGCTCGCCACCTTGGTCTTTAGCGGTGTCCTCTCTCCCCACACAGCTGCAATGGCCTCCTAGCTCTGCCCTTGTCCCCCAGTCTAGCCTCCTCGGGACAGCCACAGCCAGCCTGCTGACAGGTGAGTCAGCACATGCTCCAACCCCCCAGTGGATCCCAGCTCTCTCAGAGGAAAAGTCAAAGCCCTTATGACATCCTACAGGGCCAGCCCTCCCTGACCTAGTCCAGTGAATTCCTACCTCTCCGCCCCGCCCCCAACCACTGCTTTAGCCACACGGGACCCTTCGTGTCCCTTAAAAACACCAGCCGTGGTCCCGTCTCAGTGCCTTCGCACCTGCTGCTTCCTCTGTTTGGAAAGCTCCTCTCCCACACATTCCAGGGACTTGTCCCTGCATCTCCGTTGGGTCTTTAGTCAAACGTCTGTCCCTCAAAGAGGCCTTCTTGACTGTTAATATCTCACTTCCCCTCTGCTCCCAACCTGATTCCCCTTCCCGGCCTTTCTGCTGGCACTCACCTATACGTATGTGACATGCTATATATCTTGCCTATTTGGGGGTTCATGTCTATCTCCCCCGACTTAGAACGTAAGCTCCAAGGAGCTTACCAACAAGGGCTTTGGTTCCATTTACTGTTGATTCTCAGCGGCCAGAGCGGTGCCTGATCCCCAGCAGATGGGCCATGAATATGCCGTCTTGCCTTTGGTTTGCTTTCTTCTCTCCTTCCTTGTCTCACTTTTGCTTCCCTAGGATTGCACTGATCCCCCCGATGGTGCATGAGCATATAAGCTTTACTGGGGCTCTGTTTTCCGGGGCGCCCAGACTCCTAGAATCCCTCACGGTAGGCCACGTGGCTGGTGGGAGACAGATCCGGGTTCAAACCCAGGGCGGGCAGTCAGCTGCTTCACCACTGTTCTTTTTCTACTATTTCTTCTTGGAGCCTCACGCGCACAGGCTCGAGGCCAGTTAATCGTCAGAAAAGGCACCTTCCCAACAGTCTCTACAGCTTGAAAGCCCCCCGGCTTCACTTTTACCCTGGCCACGGCAGTCTTGGTGGGGACACGGGAACGATGGTGCAATTTCTGACTCGCACAGACACAGACACACATGGAAATAAGAGTTATCAATGAGACGGACAGTTCGTGAAGTTTACACTTAAAAATTTTCTTAAGAATACACGTGATTTTCCGAGACCATTCGTCATAGCACCGGGCCTATGCTGTTCCTTAATAGAAAACGGTCAAATAGCAAATACTCCAGTGAATTTCCCACAGGTATAAATTATGCAAATAGTCATTTATAGCTTCATTTACAATAATCAATAAATAAGAGTGCACATTCATACTATTTCTTTTTACAAAGACCCCTTTTTACAAAGCTACGGCTCTATGTATGTACTAAATAGACAAAATAATCCTTGTTCTACAAAATAACATTTCACTTTTTTTCAATAATTCTCTTAGCGCCCTCAGTAAAAAGGTTCAGACATTTGTCCAGGAAGCTCTGCCGTGACATTGAAAGAAATGGTAGCATTGAATCCGTTAAACATATTACAGACCTTGAAATAAACTCCTGTCGCCATCCAATAGAACAGGCTCTGAAGACACCATGGCCAGGCCTAGTAATTTGCCCCAACGATGTACCATGGTAGCGAAAAACTATTTTTTCCAACTTGTCTTTGGCTCCGATGCAGGTGATGCAGGCACTATCTTATGGTGCAATTTCAAGCACAAAATCCCTCCACCCCCACCCCACCCCACAGGTACGGCGCCCACTCAGGGACATTCGACCCGGAGGTGTCCCTCGTTGGCTCCAGGGGTCCCATGTTAGAATGCACACAGCTGGAGTCCACTGAGATTTCTCTACCTGTTTGGAGTCTGCTAGGGAAAGGGGGGGAAGCTGGGAAGTGCAGAAAGAAAGGTCCAGTTTACAGCTCTTTGCTCCCACTGCTGAACTTTCACATTTGGAACAGATTTCCCCGGGAAACCGCCTTCTATGCGGACCTGTGTTAAGGAGACCAGTTCAGGTCCGGGAGCCCTAGGAAGCAGGTCTCCCCCACCCTCCTCCCAACTTTCATCCCCACACCTCTAACAGACTACGCTTTGTTTTACCAAACCCTTCTTGAAGGCACCTTTATCAGATACTAAAGCCGGAAGCAATGTTCTAAGCTTTGGATTTCACTTACAAAATACAGAGATGCATTTATTTTAAGCAAAGAGGTCACTTACTGAGCTTAAAAAACAAAACAAAACAAAAAACCCCATCGAACTTGCTAACCTTTGGATGTTTAAACCTAGGCAGGACTTTCTAACAGATCTTACAACTTCTGACCCAGAGAGGTAAATGAATTACTCAAGGTGTCACAGCAGGTGAGCCACAGCCTAGATGTGGGTTCCTGATGCTCAGACCACTGTCATCCTCCTTTGGAACCATGTCAACTCTCTGGGTTACAGAGAGTTTCCTTTAAGGAAGCGTTTCAATCCTTGCGGGGCATTTAGAAACACAGGCATTTGTGGCTGTTCTCCCTCATAGCACCGTCTTGCGGAGAACATTCTATTGACTTCAGGTGGGGCTAAGGGAAGCGGTCGCTGATGTGCATGGAATAAACCAAAAAGATATTTCCGTTTTTGCAATAATAGAAAAATCACAACTTTTAAACTTCAAGGAAAAATAAGTATTTCTAGGTCACGGACCCACGAATTATGACTTCATCCAAGTTCTCTGACTCCTGCAACCCCACTTTAATTGTGCTCTGCCCAGCACCGTGAAATGTATTTGTTTTTGGAAGGAGAGAGCCTAATTTCCTGCTCTGAAAAGCATGTGTTGGCAGGTGGAGAGGTGATTAGCTGGGGCAGGATGCAGAGGTAATGGGTCGCTGAAGTTTGTGAGGTTAGACGCTGAGATTTTACTGCTAGAGGTTCTTGAGAGGCCATGAGTTTGGCTGCAAATTTGCCACCCCAGGCTAAAACACGAACTTGGGGCATCTGCAGTCATTTTTATGCAAGCATGAAGGGGACACTTCAGCGGCTCTGATATGGGCTTGGGAGTGAGTGCAGCGACTTGAGAGGGGGAAGAAGGACGCACGGTGGGGAATGACAATGGGGCTAACCCAGTTCCCCACCTTCCCGACTCTGGGAACCTCCACCCACAGTTGCCAACTAGGCCAAAGTCATCGAGAATCAGAACCTCGTCAGGGTAGAACTTTATTTTCTAAGCAGTGAAGCCCGGGGAGAAAATCAGGGTTTGCAAACAAGAGTCCTATGTTCCTGGTTCTGTGACCTTGGTTTTTTTTTGTTTGTTTGTTTTTCCCCTCCCTAGGCGTTAGCTTCATCTCTGAACTGACCTCCCGTGGTTGTGCTGAGGGTCCGGGGAGTAATGGGCATACGGTGGTTGCAACTTCCTCTTTAAAAGGCTCGGGTTAGAGTGGAGACAGAGCAGCAGGCGGGAGCAAGGCGGACAGGAGAGGCTGCAAAGCAGCTCCGGTCAATGGAACCTTAAGGAAAGAGGGCGTCTGCAAAGCTTGGAGAGGAAGGCGATGCACAGCAAGGAGCTACTAGACACTTCCCAGCCTCGCGGCAGATTTGCAGGGAAGCACTCTTCATTCAACCAGTGTGTACGTGGGGGCCACTCCGCGCAGAAGACGCCCAGAGGGCTTAATGGTCATGCCCATACCAGGTGACCGAGCGGGGACTCCAACCTAGATCTGGCTGATTCCCAAACCTGCGCTTTCCCCATCCCCCAGTACCTCCCGGAGGAAGAGGACGAACGGAGTGATGATTTAAGGAAAATGGTTTCAGCTGGACAGACCCCTGCGGGATGAAACCTAGGGCGTCGGCAATTTAAAAGGTCAGCCGCGGGATCGGCCGGCCCACGGAGGGTTGAGTTGTGCTCGCATTTAAGAACAGCGTGGTCAAACAGCACAAGATAAATAGCTGTCTTCCTGGCTTGTGGATGGGACGGCCCTCGGCCAGCGAGAACTGCTTGCTTGATGTGTTTTCCTCAAGGTTCTCCGAACACATTGTAAACACAAACAAGTCGGCCTCCAGGCTCTGCGGAGCTGGGCGGGGAGGCGGGGGGAAGGGGGGTGGTCCTGCAGATGCTAGGACAGGCCGGGGTGCACAGGAACCCCCGTGGTCCTCCGCTGGCTCTCGGAGAAGCCGGAGATCCCAAGTACCCGGGAATCGCCCAATTACTCGGCCAAACTCACCCCAAGCCCAAGCCTAAACACGCGGGGTCTACACACGACAGAAATGTTAGATCCGGGGCACAATTCACCCCAAAGCCATGCTTCTCGGGCACCAGGCTCCCTAAACTTCCCTAAACTGCCGTCCTTCCGCAAGGAAATGCCTGATGAGAGGTGGGGTAGAAAGATCTGTGGACCCCCCGTCCGGCACAGAAGCTACGTCTCCTTTCGTGGCTCCCTCACCCTGGCTAACTGGTCAGGCAAACTCTGTGGCAATTTTCGGCAAAGAAGCACGATCTCATTCATGCCGGCTCTCAGCCTTCAGCGTCTCGCCCCGGGTCCTGGACCGTGTCCTGGGAGCAGCCCCGCTCACCAGCTGCAAGGGCCAGAGGTGTAACCTGCTATTTGGGGGGTGGCGGGGGGGGGGTGTCTCTGGGACAGCTGCGGGCCCAACATGTTAAATCTTCCCCCAAAGGTCGTTTTAGCCGAGATTATGCAACGTCAGCGAGAGAGAAAGAGCACATCTGGACCTGGAGGGCTCTAGGTGCTTGCTTCCCGGCAAGAGCATCGCCGAGAAGGTTCTGAGAAGCCACGCCAGCTTGGGATTCCCACACAGCCCACTCGGGGGGCTTCAGGACGCGAAGCTGAGTGCAGCTGGGTAATTCGGCAGAGACCCCGGAGGAAGGTCTCTAAGCAGAGAGGCAGAGAGGCCACATCTCAAAGCTCCGGCGGGCCCTCGAGTCCCGTTGCGTGACTGCACTCAGAAAGAGACAGGAAGAGGCTCGGAAAGCGACATAACCACGGAAGGAGAATAGTTCTTACCGAAGAAGCTTTGGTGATTTGCGATATTCGGTAAGACACATTCTTGTTTACTCGGATGTGTGTTTGAGAGACTGGCGTCGCGATGTTCTGAGTCCTTGGCAAGGAGGGAGGGGCAGGGCACCTTCAGTGGCTGCAGGATGTAGTTTTGCAGAAAACGTGACCGGCAGGGGCGGGGGGGTCGGGGGGTGGGTGGCTCAGTCGGTTAAGCACCTGACTCTGGGTTTCAGCTGGGGTCATGATCTCACGTGAGATCGAGCCCCGTGTCGGGCTCTGTGCTGACAACACGGAGCCTGCTTGGGATCCTCTCTCCTCTTTCTCTGCCTCTCCCCTGCGCCCGTATGCGCACGCACTCTCTCTCTCCAAATAAACTAAAAAAAAAAAAAAACGTAATTGGGAATCACGATGACCATACTGGGGTCACTAACTAGCAGTGGGACTAGTCACGTCCCCTTCCTGGCCTTCAGTGTTCTGATTGCTTAGATAAAGTGCTAGACCCTTAACGAGATGCCTAAGGCTGTCGAATATCCTCCGACTTCTAAAGACTGACCAAAGAGGCAGCCTTCTAAAGTGCGGTCGCCTTACAAGGAGCAGGCACACACTGCGTGCCCAGGTGGCTGTCCTGGGCGGTGACAGTAAACTCCCTGGTCCCAGGTCCTGGTGGGAGCCCCTCTCCCCACAGAGGCCAGGTCTGGCCAGGACAGGACGGGAAGCTCCGAAACTCAGACGGGAAGCTTCAAGGTGGGGTGTTGAACACGTGGGTTCCTTTCATCCCTCGTGAGACCCCGCGAGAATAAGAGCAAAGGAACAGAGGTTCTGCGCTCGTGAAGACAATGGGACGGACAGGGGATGAGAGGGGGTGAAAGATGCCACCCCGTTGGTGGCAGGGCAGTGCCGCTGGAGAGGAGGGCAGGGCAGAGGACCCGACCCCCGCACACGGGCAGAGACATGCCACTGAGCTGTCACAGCTGTGGTCCTACTCCACAGGGGGATCGGAGGAGCTGCGACCCACGGACACCAGGCACAGCGAGGCAGGAGCAGTTCAATGAGTCCAAGTACGGACTGTGAAGAGACTGCCCGCTGAGGTCAGGACGCGAGCACGCGGGCGTGCGCTAGGATCTCCGGGTGCGGCCGCACAGTCTGAGCACTGCACAAAGGCGCTTGGCTGAGGGAATGACTGGGCGGTACAAATCTAGTCCTTGCTCTGCTCCTAAAGCCCTGCCCTCGCTCAGGTCTACATCTCGTTAGAGAAAGGGGCCAAAGATGCCATCTACCAGCCAGGCCAAGTGCCTATGGGTGGCTTCTGCCCGGCGGAGGCATCTTTCTTGAAGCCGTTCACCCGGGTGAATGCCTTTTTTAGAAACTGTAAGAGGACACTTCATAGCAGCTCTATTATGTTTCTCTTTCCCAGGCAGGAGAGAAGTGAAAATATCTGTAAAGAAACAATTAGCCCCAGAGAAAAGACCAACAGTTGATATGGGGGCCTTCTCATGAAGACGTCAGGTGCCAACTGGGTGCCCCTACAGAAAAGCCCGCCGGTTGACAAAGGTCTTCCAGCCTGTTTTTGGATGTGTCACTCTCCACTACGAATGGATCCACAGAACCACCAGATATTTGAAGAAAGCCTGTGATGTGAAAGACGGAGCCTGAGACTAACCAAGAGAGAGGGAACTTCGAGAAAACAGAGCCAATACAGGGAGCAGGAAAGAACTTCCCCAGACGGTGAAGATCTCCAGCCACAAACCAAGAACAGGACACTATAAAACAGAAACAAGAGAACAGCAACAAAATGTTCTGGAAATTAAGCATGTACCATTCATCAGGCATGTGAGAAGATGAGCTGAGTACCTTGCCCTGAAGCCAGATCCCCCAAATAAAAAGACTACGAGTGGAAAAGAAAAAAAAAATATTAAAGGATTATGGCGCAGAAGGTCCCACGTTGGAATAACAGGTGGTCCAGAAAGAAAGGATGTGAACCACTATGAGAAGATTTAAGAAACTTCCCAAGAGAACCCAGCATGAGGTTCACACTGTAGAGGGTACACCACCATCAGGACAGCTCGGAACACTAAGAAAGAAGGAAACTTGAATGCTTCCTGGGAGGTGAGGAGAAGCCCAAGTCGCACGTAGAGGCTTGGGCATCCAGATGGGGCCAGAAATGTCAACAACTGCCCTGAGGGAGGCGGGTAAGAGAGAGTTATTCTCCACCAGAAATCCTGCACCCAGTTATACTTGGGTACAGGCAGAATCAAGACGTGTTAAGGTATGCACAACCTCAAGGTAGTTAAATGTTGACTTCCCAGGTTACATTTCTCAGGAAGTTACTAAAGAATGTGCCACACCAAAAGCAACACACAAGCAAACACAAAGACACACAAAAAGATGATCAAACCGGGGGGGGAGAATTTGGGCAAGAAAGGCCGTGTACCCACGGTTATACGCCACCTGGCCCAGGAGCAAACGGTCTTTATGCACCTACGCTGGCTAAAAAACTATGAATATGTATTACTCGGGTAAGAATTAAAAATCGATTCTTAGAAAAGAAAAGCAAAGCCATGGGTGGTTTGTCTTGCGGGCTTCTGTATTCACCTTTTATATCCAACTTTCTCTTCCGTATAAGCCTATACTCAAATGGAGAATTGGTTTTTTTTTTTTTTTTTTTTGCCTTTAAAGAAAAAAATCTGTTTACAGCCAACCTGAATCAAACGATTTTTAGGCATCTCACCAGTGGGTGGTTTAAAAAAATGTTTTCTTTAATTTCTAAATTTCTTTCTAATAATCTTTTTATTTATTTTTGAGACAGAGAGAGACAGAGCATGAGCAAGGGAGGGGCAGAGAGAGAGGGAGACACGGAATCCAAAGCCGGCTCTGGGCTCCGAGCTGTCAGCACAGAGCCAGACGCGGGGCTTGAACCACAAATGGGGAGATCATGACTTGAGCCGAAGTCGGATGCTCGACCGACTGAGCCACCCAGGCACCCCAACCCCAGTGGGTGGTTTTGAACAATATTACACGTTGTAATGGGTGAGAGAAGAAGCCTGCAGAGATTTTTTTTTTTCTGAACAAGGTCTAGACCCGTAAAATTCGTGTTTGGATGGGCTCCTCCCTGGCTTTTCCAGCATCTAGTTTAGGCAAGGACCGCATGGCGTCCCGGGTTATAAAATACCGCACATGTATTCTTTACTATCTGTATCCTAGCTTTCAGAGATGCCAAAGAGCTCGTTAATTAGCTCATTTTCCATGGCACATTTGGCCTTCACGATGGCACCACTCCAAGCTCCCGGCAGCTTTCAGCTCGGAAGGCTCGGATTCGTTCTAAGAACTAAGGAGGAGACGAGGCAGGCTGTCACCGGAATGGGATCTTGGAATGTCATTGACTAAAACGTGCTCTGTAAATTCTTTTGGCCATGCTGGGATTCTGTAAACTTGAAATCCATTCCCTGAAGTGAGCAAGCCTCTGGGCTTGCCAACAGAGAACCGTGATCTCTGCAGGAGGAACAACGGCTGGCTTGTCACCTATCAAGCTATCCGAGCCATCAATGGCACTCCAGAAGTCACGGGGGACGAGCGTGAAAGTGAATGCAGCTTCCTCACGGGAAAAACACGAGAACAAGGCAAAGGTTGTAGCTGGCCCCACATTTTGGTTTTGTCTAAATGAGGACCTTTTTATCTAATCATTTCATCTTCTTTCCAGGATACTCATGGGCCAGATACAAGGTTTGTCAAAGAGGGGACAGCTCTGGACCCGGCATCAGGGGGCACGAGTGTGCTTACAAGTCTGCTCCTGGCTGCTGTGTGACCTCGGTCCACCCGCTCTGCCTCTCTGGGTTCAGCAGACAACAGGCTGTCTGAGGGCCTCTCCTGACCTAAGAGTCTGTGATTTTTATGAGTCCCGCTTGGAGAGGGGAGGACCACGGGGCGGGGGAGGAAGAAAAACCGAGTCACCTGGACCTACATCTTGGCAGGAAACGGGGGTGGAGGGTGGTGCAGGGCTGAAGGAAGATGGGAGGGGGGGGGGGGGTCTCCTCACAAACTGCCTGTTCCGGTCTACTTGTTGGGGTACCTTCCAGAAAGTCTTTTCGAGAATCCCATTATGACCGACCAGTAAGGATGCCTGTGCCGGGACTGGTGTGCACAAGGGGCAGGAGCCTGCCGGACCCCTTGTAGCTCTGACATCAGCCGGGACTGATTCTGAGCCCAGCCATTCCTGCACTCCTCCTGGGGCTTTTAAAGAGCTCTCTGCAGTGCCCTGTGGGGCCTTGGAGATCGGCCCGGAGGCCTCAGGAGCTGTTGTGGATGCTGGGGACGCTGCCCAGGCAAAGCGGGAGGGATCCCAGGCCCGGCCCTGTGTCGGCTGAGCTCGGCTTTTAATGTACCAGCTAGACTCTCCCCTGCTAGGAATTCATCTGAAAGAGGGTGCTGTTGGCGAAAACTCTTTGAAAATCACAGCTTTAACCTTAATTCAATCAATACAAAACTGAATTTACATCTCTGTCCCCCCGCCAAAAAAAAAAAAAAAAAAAAAGACCAGCCTACCACCAGCCCTCACTCTCCTCCTTGGGTTTGCCGCTCCCAGATGGACGGTCCCGGAGACGGCCAGACCCCGACAGGTGCACGGACACCCAGCACCTTCACTCGAAGCCCACCTCTGGGAGGACCACGGGGCAGTTTTCCTCCCAATGGAGGCTCTGCGCGGGGGGCACCCCCTCTCCCCCCGCCTCCCATCAGGACGACCCTCCTCTCAGAGGCAAGTAACTCAAAGCCATCCCAGGCCTTAAAAACCTGCACGCAGGACGAGCTATGACCCGGGCTATGGCTAAATATTAGCAAGGACGCTTCATACCTGCCAAAGCAAGGCACGCAGGAACACGCTCCGCTTAGGGACTCCAGCCAGACAGACACCTGAGTTTTGAGGACATGGCGGAAGAGAAAAGCGTGCTTAGGACTTGCAGGAGAGAAGGGAACCCATGGAGACAGCAGGGAGAGGGACGCTGTTTCCTTGGAGGCCCTCGGCTGTCTGCAGAGTGGCCCATTCAAACCCCAATAAAAGGGAAGTGACAAGACTCCTGCCCCCCCCCGGTCAGGAGCCTTTTTTTATTATGCAGACACACGCATCAGAGTCTGGTGACGTCCAGCTGTGGGAACAGCAGTAGGCAGTAAACCAGGAGCCAGAGGAAGAGAATAAAATACATCATATCCGGCTGCTGGACAAACTGGGTCAGAGAGTCGTTCTGTGAGCTCTGGCTCTCCTGCAACACGGCTTCGCCAGAGTCGTTGGCCTTCCTGCAGAAGGGAAGACACAGGCAAGGCAGTCACAAGCGGGTCCCCGGGGGGATGGGCCTCCCCTGCCTCCCCGCCTGCAACCTCACTGCCCAACCGGAGAGTGGAGGGCGTCCCAGTGGCGTCCCAGTCAAGTGGCCCCGAGGGGCGCGTGCAGAGACCCAAGTGTGCACGACCCTAAGGGGGTAAAGCGGTCGGCCCCATTGCGAAGGCGGGCATGTTAAGACTCGGGGCTCGGGGCTTGCTCGGGGCCACACAACTACCACTCCCCCGTCCGGGACACCTTCCTTTATACCACAGTGCCCTTAACGCAAAGCTGGGGGCTGATGGCACTGCGCCATTAGTGTGTGACAGAGGGGATGTCTTTTGTAATCTAAAGGAATAAATAGAGTTCCCTGATTATAGATCATTTAAAAACAGCCTTCAGAAACAAAGGCACGCCCTCCCCGCTTCTCTAACCCCGCCGCCCCACCCCCGCCAAGTTTTTGATTTTGGCTTTGGAACAGAACCTCAAAAATAATCACTAGATTTGCATCTGGTCAGACTTGTGTTCCCTCTTTTCATTTACAGAAGGTGGGGTGAAAGTGACATTTTGCTTTTCCCTGGCGGCTAAAGCCCAGTTCTCCCTAAGGCAAGGGCTGGGGCCATCATCCGGTTGCAAAGGGGTTGGGGGTCTCTGCTTATAGAAGCCTAGAGCGTAAGCTTCTTAGGGTGGTCATTTGGGGCGTGCGGTGGAGATTATGAGCCGTGGAAACCAGCTCATCCCGGAACGATCTCCTGATACAGAAAAGCGAGGCCAACAGTGGGTTAAACGTTTGCCTTTTGGCCTCGAAACGGATTCACTCGTGACAATGGACAACGGACAGAATTTCTCTTTCTTAGAACCGTTTCTAGAAAAAATTTAAACTCCATTTTTTATTACAAAGCTAATAATCAACGCTCCAGAAACACGGAAAGCATGACTGCATTTCTCAACCTTCTAGTTTAAATTTTCGAGGTCTCTATCTCCTAAAAGCAAAACGCACTCCTGTCCTCAGAGTACGTCATGCCTGGTGGGACGTGAGTTAATATTCCCATCTTACGGCCTGGGAGGGAAACAAGTCTTGCCTCTTTTTTAAAAGCCAGATGGGGGAGCTTCTGAGGATTACACTCGTGGGTGTTGGATTCAGAGAGGCTTTCCATTTCAATAATCTAAGGCCTTCCCCGCCCATTGAAATCCGTGGCAAGTATTTTAAAAAAAGCAAATCAATGACATTAAGTGATTTGATATCTTTAAGAGGGATAGGAGCATCTCAGAATTGTCAGAGTTTTTGAGATTGTTCGGGTTTCCTAGGTCCTAAGTGGGCGGTTTTACGCCAATTCGGCAATATCGGACAAGGCCATCGAGTTCTCGAACGGCAAGAAATACTTTCATAGACATCCTGGTATGTTTGCACTCCTTCTTCATATCTGCTCTGATGCCATAAAACTGTAATATCAGCTCAGTGAGCTTCTGAGTATTGTACCTGCAGGGGCGACACAGAAGGAACAGGTGGTCAGGTGCTACACGTGGGGAACACACACAGCATCACGTCACTACTGCCTGGCTCTACCCCTGCATCTATGCAGCTGCGGGGCTGGTGACCCACACCCGGCTTTACACGGAAGCCCATTTTCTGAGCCATTCCCCGCCCATCGACGTTCATCCGTTCCCACTTGCCCTCCTACGTATGTTCGGTTTACATTCGCTTGCTCTGCAGCAGGTGGTTTCCTGCATGACCTCCGACTACGACTATCGCCATCAACAGAGCCTAGTTGTAGCCACGCCCCCAAGGGAGGCTGCACAATTAAAACAGGAAAGGAAAAAAATCTTAAACCCCGCAAAACTCGGACTAAAGCCACCAACCTGGTTAACATTCGGTTCCTTCTGTCATCCTGATCTGCCGCGTTCCTCAACTGAACATAGCTAAAGTGGTCCTACAGTGAAATTTATAAACAAAACCCCCGCAACCCAATTAGTAAAGATGAAATCTCTGAAACAGAAAATAAAACGATTTTAAACATACGAAGCCGAGCATGCCACGCTTGCATTTAAGTTCCAAAATCAAACTGCTAACTGATTCTCTACCGGTGTTCTACCCTCTCCCCCAGCCCCCGGCGGGTGCCCCACCGCCCACAACCTGAATCGGGCGCCCCCCCCCCCCCCCGTGCTTTGGGCCCCAACACATCCAGGGCTAAGTAGCTGCAAAGGTAGACTGGAACCTCTACCTACATTGCGCTTCTGTCTTTGAGGGTGGTCTTTCTGGGTGCGTGTGCGGGGCTGGGTGGCAGGTCTTGGATGCATTTTTTACAACAAAGAGGACTTCGAGGTTTACAGCCAGTACTTTATTTACATCCCCTAGAACCCCAATTGGACATCCGGTGGGACTGTGCTCAACGACAAGGTGTGAATTTGCTTGTCTTCTATCCAAAAGTACATTTGTTGCACGTCAGTAATTTCAAAGCTCTGGGCTGGGAGGAGGAAGGACGGGAAGGGATTGGTTTAGCAGGGGCCACGCAGAAGAAGAGGAAATTCCCATACTAACCGATTCCAAAGACCTGTTAGTATGTCGTCGAATGTAAATGCTGGAGTCACTGTGACTAGTCCTGAAAAATAAACACACGTTTTGAATTGGTGCCACCGGGAGCTCTTCGGGTCCCCCTGTACGGCCACCCCCGCCCCAAGTCTTCCACACGTGGGTTTAGGCCAGCTATGACTTCAGGCCCAGCCACGGAAAGGAGCAATTGTATCCAACATGCCCACTTCGGTTGGAGTGTGCTTACAAACAGTAGGATGGATAAGAGAGAGACACATTGTGGCCTCATCCACAAGAAAAAAAAAAAAGCAACTGAGAATTTTAAATAGAAAGCAGACCACGTATTTTTAAAAGTCATAGGGTTTCAGGGAAGAAACAGAGGGCCTTCTCTGAGCATCCCAAGATCTGGGAATTGCCAAAGGTCCTCTGAACGTTCATGTCAGGCATGGGCTGAGACCTGCTATCCAGACTCCCTTTCTAGTGCTTTCTAGGCACAAGGCAGCTCTCTGTCCAGCTCTCGGGGGTCTGTACCTCTTTTTCTCTCATGCACGAGGAGGCTGATTTTCTGACCATATCTTTGAGGCTGATGGGGAACGTATCTCAAAGTTGGTTCACCCAGGGCGGCGGCCGAAGATGCCCAGCCAGTGGCCTGGGCTGTGTCCCGGCTCCTGGTCGATTAACTGGCAACCTTCGCCAAGTGTTTTTTATGTCTCGGATCAGTTTCGCTCATCTGTAAAATGGATCATCATCCCCACCCCGACTACTTCATGGGGATGCGGTATTGATGGGAAGTATGGTATACACGCCAGGTCCCGGTGGCCCTGTCTTGCCACTCAACAGGAGAACGAGGTGTTGGGGATCAGAGACAATCACTTCCGTTTCCTCAAGGCAGACGTACCACGTGGCCATCCGGGGGTCCAAGGAAAAGGCATCTGACCCACGAGCTTATTGCCAGGGAATTCGTATCGGCAGCCTGGCTATTCCCGCCCACTGGACCCTCACCAACCTCTTCCCCTGCATCGGGCATGTTTCCAGCTAATAGGCATGAAGCACCTACTACGTGCCAGGCACTGGGCCAGCCTAGGCGAGCGAGTATCACGGCACGGACACGACACAAAACGCACCACAAAGAGAAGAGACCGTCAGGTGCCTGGGCCCCAGCAATGTCCCCTAAGTGTTGACTCAACTCACGGGAGTACCTGGAGACACAGGTAACTCCCACCTGCGGATCCTATTTTCTAGTAAAAGGCGGGTCAACATCAGGAAGGGCTCCTGCTCTTTCTTCTGCTAGCTTTCAGCGTCCCTTCTTGCGGGTGGTTTCTTTGTTCTGGTACCATCCGCAGGAGGCCGATTCAGGTTGGTATCCCGAACTCCCTCCTCCCAGCAAGCATCATCAAGCGCCTACTGTGTGCCGGGCACTGGGCCGGGCGGCTGAGGGCCCGGCTCCTCAGGAGCCCGCCCTCCACAGACTAATAAGAGAGCAATGCATTTATTTATTCACATTCACCCCTGAGAATGTTTATTAAAGGCCAGCTGCAGCACTGGACCTCTGCTGGGTGCCCTCCCCAGCCTCCAGGGAGCTGCCTCACCGTCTAGGGTGAAAGCAGATGACAAATACATCCTTACACAAATAATTGGAGACATTCCTGTTTGGGTTAATGCGGTGAAGAAAAAGAGTAGAGACCGTGAGAACCTATAAAGGGGGATTAAAAGTAGCCTGGAGGAATCTAAGAAGGCTGC
Organism: Panthera uncia; assembly: GCF_023721935.1. Lineage (NCBI taxonomy): Eukaryota > Metazoa > Chordata > Mammalia > Carnivora > Felidae > Panthera > Panthera uncia. The sequence goes on along the minus strand of NW_026057582.1, from coordinate 9,041,521 downwards.
TTGGAGGAAGTGGTTTCAGGAGCTGAAACCCAGGAGCAAGACAGGGAACAGGCTGGGGACAGAGGGTCCTCAAAGGCAAAAGAGCTCGAGGGGCCATTCAAGGATCTCAACTAAAGCCAAGGTGCTTGGCGGGCTGGGGAGGAGGACACAGGTGACCAAGAACGGACACAGATGAGAGCCGGGGGAGACCGGTCGGGAAGGCTCAGGAACAATGGCCCTTTCTGCCCAGAACAATGGGAAGCCCCAGTCAAGGTACAGCCAGGAAAACGCGCTGTGTGTGCCTGGCAGGGAGGTGCCCGGGGCTCTGTCCAGTTCGAGAGCTTTGGGCGAGGCACTGACTTCTCCGAACTCACGTTCTCGGTCACGAGAGGGGGGTGGTGGTACCTGCCGGACTGCAGGTGAAACGGCTTGGCACAGGGGAGGGGCGCAGGGGGCCTCACTCGTTCTCTCCACGAGCACACCCCTGCGCCCTCTGCGTGCGTTGGCACGCAGCCTTCCCCGTGGCTGAAATGCGACGGAATGATTACAGCTTTGCCCGAGTGGGATGGGAAGCCGCCGCCGAGGGGACCGTTGTCTGCTCTACACAGAGGGACGTGCACATCGCTCAAACCTCTGCCGGGAAAAGTCAACCGGGCCTCACTCCCACACACACCGACAGAAGTTGCCTTTTGAACATCCGCCCCCTCTGTCTCATCTCCTCTGGGACGGGTTTTGCTTGATGTCTGGCTGCAGCAGGCGTCCCAGATGATCGATCCCCCAGTGTTCCTTCTCCTGCCTCTCCCTGACCCCCTCACATCCGACCTGCACGTCCTGGGGTGGCTGCTGTGTGCCAGCTGGTTGCTCAGGCTCTTTCTCCCACCCGGAACGCCTTCTGTCCCTCTCCCAAGTCCAGATCCCACTATCCTTCTGTACCGAGCTCGAAGGACATCTCAGCCTGCAGGTGCCCCCGACCCTCTCTCCACCTGCCTCTGAGGTCCACAAGGTGAAATCCGCGCGTGCCTCTTGGCACCTAAGGTGCTCCCCTCGGTTCCAGCACAGAAGAGGGGGCGCGCCTTCCCTCCTGCTTGCCTGAGCCCCCGGGGGGCTGGAGCCACGCCTGCATCTTCCCCTAGTGAAGAGGGACAGCCGTCTGGAAATGACCCGTGGCCCCTCCTCAAGCGAGCTGTGGTGGGGAAGACGGTAGCCTGGGCCACCTGCCCATGCGGGCCACCTGCACTTAGAGCCGGGTCCAGGCTGCACGCCAAGACACGGATGTCTGCCGGACGGTCACGACCAGGTCTCTGCAGGGAGAGGGACTCCGGGGGTCATGGGCAAAGTGGGAACGCAGGGTTCCGCTGTGCCTTGCCCCTCCTCACCTGGGCCCCCCCCCCACCTATTTTCCTTTTGTCCCCTGTAGCCCAGGAGCAGAAGCAAAGCGGAGGGGAGATGGAAGGCAGGACATCTGCCAGCTCTTCCTTCTGGTTCTGTCTGCCCTGGCTTCTCCCCACTTCCTCCCCAAATGCCGATCTCAACAACTTCCCTTTCGCGGCCAGTGTGGCTCCCCCGCCGCCGGCAATGAGGGGTCATGGAAAGAATGTGGGTCATGGAGCCTGACGGGTCTGAGTGCAAGACCCCAGCTCTGTCATCTCCTGGGCTGGGAGGTGTCCCCAGACCCCCCCCCCCCGCGCCCACGGTGATGAAGCATGGTCCCTCCTACCCGCCTAAGGCGCTGCTGTGAGAACGGATGAGGGACCGTATGCAAAATGCTAGAACACATTAGGGCAGGTTCGACAGTGGCCATGGTGGCGACGAGGGACGGCGGGGAGAAACCAGGATCTTCTGACATTTCAGCAGCCAAGTGTTCTCCCTGGGGCCAGTCCGGCTCACCCGGTGCCCTTGGAGTGACCGAGCAGACGGGCGCTCCGAGCTTCCTCTCCCCCCCCCCCCCCCCCCCCCGAGACGAGTCAACCGGCCTCACTTCCTGGGACCCAAACTCACAGGTGAAGCCACGACATTCACGTCCGGCTTCCGTGTGACAGCCATGAAAGGTGCCCCCCGTGCCTAGGGAGCACATTGCTTTGAATTCTGTGAGATGCTTATAAATGGCTAGGCTGGCTCTCTCCCTAGCCCAGCCAGGGGGCATCCGGGGGCCGGGGCGTCCGCAGAGCCTCGGACACTGCACCGTCTCACACCCCACACCTACTCCGGTTCTGCCATCATGCCCCCGATTTCCAGTTTCCGCCCAAAGGTACTCGGAGAGGGGAGAAGGCGGGCTTCGTGTCCGCCGGGCCCGGCCGCGTATGAGCGGGCCTGGTAACGGGGAGGCCGGGCAGGGCCGGGGAGCAGGGTGTAGACAAGGAGGACCGATCCGTTTCTGATTCTGGCAAATGAATGACCAACTGGCTGGATGCATTTTTGTTTGAACCTGTGTTTCCCTTGCCGTCCGGTCCCGTCCCTGTGTTCCCCCCACCCACTCCCCCCTGCCCCCCAAATCAGAAACCAAGAATGACATGCACTCAGGGAGTAACTCTCTAGCTCGGTGTCTAGGGGGAGAAGACGGTGATAAAATACCTGGAGAGGACTTTGTGGTCACCCGTGTCTCCTTCCAGGTCCTCTGAGGATCGGACGGTGCCGGGTGCTATAAATATTGAACTTTCTACGTGGTCCACGTGCTTCCTTTTTTCCTTTTTTTTACTGCTGATTGACTCTCCCGTTACCTTTTCTTCTAAAGAGTTTGCTAAGTTTCCCGAGTTTTCAGATTCCTGGGACTTAAGGACAAAGACAACCAAACACAAGTCGGCATTTGAGGCTGAGTGCTGAGTGCATGACACCCCCTCCCCCCCCCCCCCCCAGTGGCGCTCGGCTCCACCTGAATTCTAGGAAGCTAGGGCGCCCCCTCCCGGGGATTCCTTCCAGCACAGCCCGCCGTGGAAGAGAAGCGCACCCCTGGTTAGAGTGCCAAGGCCACAGACTGTAAAAAACAGCATGGGTTTCAGAGTCACTGAGATCTGGCTGTGTTAGTTACCTTAAGCAACCGGCTTTCTTCCTCTCTCTCCCTCACTTGCCTCATCCGTCAAATGGGTATAATAATTATCGATCTCTTCTCACAATACCACACCGGGTTTCCCATGAAGGATGGGCCATACAGTTGGGCGATGCTTGGGCCCTTCACACAACCATCACCCACTTAAAGAGAGGAGCGAATCCTGGAAGCCAGTGGGCCAACAGGTGCAAAGGCGACCCCTGGGCTGGGAGAGGTGCACACACTGGCACACAGACAGCTTGTGGGATGACATCTTCCCCGTGCCTTTGCTGGATCATAGTGCGACATCTCTGGCATTTATCTGACAAGGAAGTGGCTTCGACCACCGTCCACACCAGGCACTCCGAAACCCCGCAGCAATGTTCCCGAGTGAAATCGAGAAGCGTGGGGGTGGTCGGAGCCACCTCTGAAGAATCCCTTCGGGGGCCGTAAGACACTGCTCTGCAGGTGTCAGAATATGAGGATGAGAGTGGCCTGTCCCGTGCACCCCGGAGAACAACGCTCCGTGCAGGAATTAAATCTGCTCCCAGCAGTGTGAATGCCCATCCCCCCTCCGTCATCCATGGGCCAATGCTACCTTCTCTGAAAGGCGAACTGAAAAGACTTTTTTTAAAGACTAGAAGAAGAAGAAATTTTCCATCTTCTCGTCTCATTGGGAGGTTTTTTTTTTTAACTTTTTTTTTTATTTTTTTTTTTATTGTTTTTGAATTTTTGAGAGAGAGAGAGAGAGAGAGAGAAGCGTGAGTGGAGTGGGGGCAGAGAGGGAGACACAGAATCCGAAGCAGGGTCCAGCCTCTGAGCTGTCAGCAGAGCCCGATGTGGGGCTCGAATCCACAAACTGGGAGATCATGACCTGAGCCGAAGTCGGACGCTTGACCAACTGAGCCACCCAGGGGCCCTGTTTTTTGTTTTTGGTTTTTTTTTTTCCTTTTTAAAAGAAGGGCCAGGTATCAGAGAAATGCTTCTGTGTTGTCTGCCAGACAGACGTCACCTGTCAACCCCGGGCGACAAGCCCTCCTTGCACTCACTTGGGTGCACTCCTTGGTCTCACTTGGGACAAGTGGGGGCCTGCTCACCGGATGGGGGGCAGCCAGAGGAGGCAGCTCAGAGCCCAGAGAGGCAGACGGTGGCAAACCGTAGCCAGGAACGGAAGCTCTCCCCAGGGCTCACGCTTAGTTCAGCGTAAGGTGGATTGAAATCTACATCTCCCGGTATCATTCCCAGCCCAGGACCCCTTCAGCCCCACCCCAAATCACCTGTCCGCATGCTGGGCACACACACCTTGCACGACCTGCTCTTGGCAAATGACCTTCCTCTTTGCAAAGCAGAAGAGAATGAAGCGGCCTGCGTGCAGGCCGCATTCAGTGGGTCCAGGGAGAGGAACTGAGCTGCTAATAAGCCATTTTAAATAGCACGGAGGGGCAGAGATGCCACTTAGGCTTATCTCCCTGCCACCCACTTGGTCCCCTTTCTTTCGTCCTAAAAGATCTGCTGCCCAGAAAATCGCCACAGTTGCTGTCATGGTCCCCCAACCTGGCGACTCTAAGACGTGGTGTCACTGAGGGCCATATCCACCCCGCTGAATCTTGGAATCCCCTGCTGGAAGGGCCTGCTCGGCCGGGCTGGCTTCCAAGAAGACAGCAGGTGGGAGGGGGTGGGGGCCGGGGACTGGGTTCCTCTCCCTGGGGGCAGAAGCGGCAGCTGGCAGGTGGGTCCTGGCACCTGTGGGACGCCCCCCTCTCTTCTCCATCCAAAGGCAGACCCAGCACGGGTGGCCCTGCCACGCTTGCTTCTAGGCTGTTCATCACTGAGAATTCTGCTCTGCCCAGCGCATCGTCTGGGTTTGGCGAAAACACCAAGCCACCGCTTCCGGTCCATCTAGACCCTAAATGTCTTTTAAGGCCACTGATACTGTCCCTTTCTCTTGCAGCCCTCCAGGTGCAAGGATTTCTCATTCCTCTGAGCATCTTTCCGCCCCTCACTCAGCCTAGACTCTCCCCTGCCGTTAGCCAGAGCATCACCATTTATCTTGGTGTTTAATTTACCCCGTGTCCACCTTACACCCCCAAACCATCCTGCAATCCACGTTTGTTTCCTTTCCACTGCAAGCCCTGCCAGGCTGCTCTCCAGAATCTGAACATTAATACCTCAATGCTCACTCTCTCCTGGGAGGGAAAATCACAACCAGACTAGTGGCAGAGAGCTGTCCCGTGTCACTGGCTATAGATGAGAAGCAAGGGCCTCCGGGGGAGAAGCTGGGAAGGCTCCTAGGAGGAGGTGTCATTAGCATTGGGCTTCGAAGAGGAATGAGTACTTGCCAAGTGTAGCATGGGGGGAGGGGCAGAGCAGAGTGTGGCGTGCCCGGGAGGTAGGGGGGAGGCTGGCTTGGCTGGAGGGGAGGGAAGGGAGCGGACCAAGAGGAGGAGCAGGTCAGGGTCCCCTGCACCCTCTCACTGCCCCCTCCGGTGGCCCCTCGAGCTGCTGGGCCAGCTGAAACGGGAATACCACATGGCTTGTGCCCAGCCGCTAAAACTCAGAAGTGCGTGCCCCCCACTTCTAAGCCCAGGATAACTGTGCCACCAAAAACCAAGGCCGGAGTCAGATATGAGGTCCCACTTGGTTTTCTCAGGCTGCAGGAGGCGGGGGCTAAGGTTTGCTAAGTGCTTTGATCGCCGTTTCCAAGTATTACCGCTACGATGCTGGGCCCTCCAACACAGCCTCTTTCTATATCCTCTTGGCGGCCTCGTGGGCAGGGGCAGGGCTCCTGGAGGCCAGGGAGGCCCCCCAGCCTCAAAATCTCAGGAGAGCTCCTCTCGGGGGCCAGCCCTGCCCGTGCCCGAGCCTGAGTGAGCGAGCGCCTCCTTAAACTGGCCGAACCGCCTGCGATGGACGCGTCCGCTTCCCCGTTTTGTGGAGGCTGAAGCTGCGACAACAGCAGAATCCCTGTGCGGGGCCCAGGGTCCCCGCATCGGCGACCGCCTACCTGATGGCTCTCCACAGGGCCGCCCTCTTCGGCCTCCCCTGGCTGGTGGCCTTCTGGAGGGGCTGGGGGTGCGGGCTCCGAGGCTGGTCTGGTGCCCTCTGCACCCCCGTCGGTACTCGGGGCCGGGATGCTGGCCTCAGGGCCCTCCTCGCCCGGCCCCGAGGAGCTACAGCTGTTCCAAGAGACCTCGGCCTCCTCGGCCTCCTCGGCCTCGGCCCCGGCCCCGGCCCCGGCCCCCAGGTCATGCAGGTAGTCCTCCGGCTCCTCCGGATCCAGGTCTTGGTGTTTCAGGTCCTCCGAGCCTTCCGCATAAGCCTCCAGAACCGCTGCCAGGGGCACCTCGTAGTGCGGGTAGTAGAAAAGGTCGTGGGGAATGACGGAGACCTTGGACAGCGGCGGGGAGGGCTTGAAGTCCAGGCCTTCCTGGCTGCGGCTGTGCAGGGTCTCCAGGCTGAGGCTGCCACTCGGAGGGTCGGAGGGCAGCTCACCGTCCGGCCCCTGCGGCCCCGCGGCCTCCCCCTCGTCCTCGCCCCGACGGTGCCGCGCGGACTTGCGCTTGGGCTTCTCGTACGCCTCTGGCTTTTTTTCCACCGGTGCCTCCTCGGGGGCCGGAGAATAGCCTGGGTCCTCTCGCCCAGGGTCCTTGTGGGGTTCCTGCTTGTCCGGCCTCTCTGGGGACTCGTCCGAGTCTTTGCGCTGGTGCGCAGATTTGCTTCTCCTCTTTCCCAACTTCTCAGCGTGATCCTCCGGAACCTCTTCCCCGACAGGTCTTTTCTCACGAGGCGGAGGAACCTCATTGAAGGCCTGGCTGGTTGAGGCAAAATCTATTAGGTCGCTGTTGAACTTAGAGGCTTTTAAAGGTGTGCTTTCAAAATAGTCTTCCTCAGCCATAGCTTCTACGGTCAGCAGCTGGACCTTGATCTCCAAGGAATCGGCCATAACCGCGTTGTCCCCGAGGGGTGAAAGGGGACGGCTCTCCTTCCCCCAACTGGCCGCACCCTCTGGCGCCCCGTTCCAGGAGGGACAACTCTCCAAAGTCTGCGAATGATTGATCTTCCTGTCCACCAAAGACTCGACCCCCGGTGACTCATCAGAGGCCACTTCCGGAATCCTCGGGGCTTCCTGCTTCGGCTTTTCCTCGGCAATCTCAGCTGCCAGGACGTCCCCATCCTGCTTCAGCGAGTCCTTTGTCCCTCTCGGGCTCCCCTCAAAGCGAAGGTCTTGACTGTAGAAAGGGTCTTTACTGCAGGAAGCCTCCTTGTAGGTGTCAGCCTCAAAGTGCACGGTCTTCTTGGTTGGCAAAGAGTTGGACCTCCGGTTGTCCTTTCTGGAGGATAAAATGGAAGATTCCGGAGATGGCTCATCGGTGCTGCTGGCCTTCCCCGGGACCTCTTGGAGGGCCTGGTCGATGATCTGGTGCATGAAGTCAGTGGAGCTGTCTGAGAGCGCCTGGCTGGGCATGACACTCAGGTAGCATTCTTTTGCGCTCTCGGACTTGTCACAGACAAAGACTTTGGAGGGCGGCGGGTGGCTGGCTTCGTGGTTGACGGTGTAAGCTCGCTCCCCATTCTCCGTCAGAAGGAAGACGGTGCTCTCCTGTTCAGAAGGGGTTTCTTTGATGTGGACAAAGGTGGATTCAATAGGGGCTTCTTTATCCGAATCCACGAGATCCTCCTGTGAAGGAACACAGGGCAACATGAAATCAGAGGAGTGTTTGAGTGCAACGTCTATTCCCCCCCCCCCCCCCCCCCCATAAAACAGAAACCAGTGTGGACAAAGCCATTTCAGAACTAACGCAAGAAGTGCTCTAATTAAGAGATGGGGCTGGTTGCTCCTGCTGAAATGTGAAAACACCAGATATGTCAAAAAAAATAATAATGTGTTTTCAAAAGCTATGGATGCAAAGAAATCTCAATGAATGGAACTCTAGGGAAGGATGAGCCCTTCCTGACTGTCAGCTCCTTCAGACTGGTGGGCTCCTGCCTAGTCTGAGCAGGGACAGGAGAGTGAACTGACCCAAGATAAGGAAAGATTAGCCAAATCTTTACTGACTGCATGGGCCAGTGTGAGGGATCAAACACAGAAGGGCCCCAAATGCAAAACCAATTCTCGTCATATACCAGTTCTCGACACACGGGGACTTTTGTTAAGTAAGAAACAGCTGAGAGTGAGAGCAGGGCTGGAGAGCACAGAGCAGTCTTGGTGGTATTGTAGTGCTTGGCTCCCAGCGTGCTGGTGGAGAGTTGGCTGACCCCATCCTCAAATCATTTGAAACCAGAGAGCTGACATTAAATAAAACTGCAGTGTCGCCGTTACTGACTCCTGAGAAGGTCAACACAGTCAGCTCCTCAGTCAGGTCCTTGTTTGGGAACAGGCTACCTTCTCTGGGGAAAAAGATGGCAGGCCCTCAATCTCTACTCTTATAGACCAAGCCGGGCATAAAACAAGAAGTTTTAAGACATGGAGAAGCAGGAGAATGAGACCCACAATCAAGAGAAACAACCATCATTAGAAGTAGACTCAAATATGACCCAGTGTTAGTAAATGAGAGAGTCCAAAGGTCATGATTTGAAGACCACAAGAAATACAAAGGAAAGTGGTTCTGCAGGCTGAAGGGAAGTGACCACAGATGGAAGCTTGGGTCTGAAGGAGGGAATGAAAAGTACCTAATATGGAAACTATATGGTCAATACCGACGGCCATTTAAACGCTTTTCTTAAAAAGTCTCCTGACTGTTGAAAGCAGTAATAACAAAGCACTGGCCATTAAAACATATGCAGAAGTAAAGTAAATGACAATGACAGCACAAGGGAATAGGGAAGTGAAGGGAATTACATTGTTACGTAAAAATGCATAAAATACATGTTTTACCTTAAGTGGTATAATAGTAATTCAAGGTAGGCTAAAGTAGGTTCAAGATGAGTTTTATAATCCCTAGAGAAACTACTGCAAACGTAAAACGAGAAGATGTGGCCAAAAAGCCAACAGAGGAGATAAAATAGAAACCAAAACATAATCAAATAATCCAAAAACAGTTAGGAAGGCCAAAAGAGCATAGCACAGATGGGACCAATGAAATCAATAAGCAGGATGGTAGGTTAAATCTATGTAAATAGTTGAGAAATTCACTAATAAGGTGACACACTAATTTTTGTCAGAAGAGTTAAAAAATAAGACCTAACTGTATACTATTTACAAGAGATATGCTTTTTTTTTAAATTTTTTTTTAACGTTTATTTATTTTTGAGACAGAGAGAGACAGAGCATGAACGGGGGAGGGGCAGAGAGAGAGGGAGACACAGAATGGGAAGCAGGCTCCAGGCTCTGAGCCATCAGCCCAGAGCCTGACGCGGGGCTCGAACTCACGGACCGTGAGATCGTGACCCGAGCTGAAGTCGGACGCTTAACCGACTGAGCCACCGAGGCACCCCAAGAGATATGCTTTAACTATAAGCACACATACACTGTGAGGAAAAGAGAAAGAGATACACCACGACTATACTAATTGTAAGAAAGCTGGTATGGCTATCTTCCTATCAGACAAAGCAGACTTCCAGGCAAAGATCGAAATTGCGGGAAAATACAACGATCGAGCCATCAGGAAGATACAACAGTCTTAAACGTGCACGATAGCATAGCGTCGACACCATAAAGCAAAAACAAACAACCGAGAAACAATTCCACAACCACAAGTTGGAGATTTTTAACCTTTTCCCCTCACGCTAATTGATAGGAAATGTAGGAAAAACATCCGTATGTGTGCAGAATATTAGAAGAGCATATTAACCAACTCGATCTAATTGGTATTTAAAGAATGCCAATTCTTTTTTTCCTTTTATTTATTTATTTGCGAGAGAGAGAGAGAGACAGAATGTGTCACTACCTAAGACACATTCTTTCGAAGCACCTACGATATATTTACCCAAATAAACCGTACGTTGGGCCATAAAGCTAGGTCCAGGGTCTGGTTACATGGCTGACCAGGGCTTAGCAGAGATTTATTAAAACGAACTAAACTTGGGGCACCTGGGTGACTCAGTCCGTTAAGCACCTGACTCTTGACTTCAGTTCAGGTTACAATCTCGGGGTTCACGAGATCGAGCCCCTGCATCAGGCTCTGCGTTGACTACACAGCCCGCTTGGGATTCTCTCTCTCCCTCTGCCCCTCCTCTGCGTGCTCTCTCTCAAAATAAGCAAATGAACGCTTAAAATAAGTAAGTAAAATGAACTAAACTCAGCTGAGTTGTTAAGGAAGAGTTCAGTGGGTGTCTAGATTAGCTGGGACAGCCCATCTGGATTCCCTTGGGGGCAAGGACACAGCCAGTGCCGCAGCGGTACACGGTGTTTTGTGAATCGGGACCGCTTTCTCCAGGGGTCACATTTCCTTCAGTCTCTCTCGTCCCAGCCCCAGCCTCCGACCCCAGCACTGGGGGAGATCCAAGGGTAGGATTTGCTGAAGCCTGGCGGTGACCTTAACTCACACAGACGTAAGTTTCAGCCGGTTTCAAACTCTGCCTACAGCTTAAGAGCTCGGGGCTAATAAAAGCCTTGGAGTCTAGTATTTCCAAATTTCATGAGGGCCTAGGAAAACTGAATTACAAAAACGGTGACAGTCACCGCCATTTGCTGAGCGTTGACTGTTGTCGCAGGCAGAAGACTGCATACTCCACATCGTCTATTTACTCTTGACCCAACTCTGAAGCATGGGTAAGATTTTCATTTCACTGCGGACACCTCTCACAGACGTGTACCAGAGACGTTAAGTAAGCAGCTCAAGGTCACACAGCTTCAAGCGGCAGAACTGCCGTTTCCAGCCCATGGAATTCCTGCTTCTAAAGCACCCTGGGAAGTGATCTGTGGTGCAGGGACAGACAGGACACACGCACACAGAAAGGGAATGGAACCAAAGGCGTAGCCTCGGACTAGCTCTTTGGAGCTGCACAAAGTGGGGCCTGGGTTCCAGCCAGTGGTTGTAAGGGACCCAAGAGCCAGAAGCGTGGAGTCACAGAGAGCTGTGGTTTGACCCCAGCTCTCTACTTGGTAGCTGCGATCCTGGGGAGGCCCGTAAGCTTCTTCGACCATCTGTATTCTCATCTATAACACGAGGATCGTGACACAAAGCCACGTCTGGACGTAGGGGGCAGTCAGCCCAGATGCATGCAGGGCGCTTACCTGACCAGCCTCCAGCTCAAAGTGCAGCCCTGTCCCCCCCTGGATTGGCTCTTCATGCTAATTTGGTTCTGGCTAGTACCTCCCATTACCCAACATTCTGTGTCTGCTCACTTGTCGACTCTTTGGGCTATGAGAGCGAAGCCGTACGAGGTCAGGGACCTCATCCATCCAGCTTACTGCTGAGTCGCCCTGAGCGAGCCCAGTAAATTACCAAGGATTTCAAGAAAGGTCTATCGTCACATTGTTGCTGTCACTATTACCATCTCAAGGTTGGGCACGGGGTGGGTGGAGGTTTAATGGAGCCACGATAACTTCTGAAAGGTCTGATTCTGTTCCAAGTATAGTCTGGGATTCTGAAAATAAGAAGGCATGCCTTTTTTTTTTTCTTTAAAGAAGACATGCTTTTGAAATGTCATTGTCCATATTTTTTCACACTGGGATAAAATCTGGTAAACTGCTAGAATGTTCCATCTGACGGCTAAAGTATCAGGTGGCCAACCCACATCACAAGGGAACATCTTTTACAGTCTTAGCAAAGTTTGGTTTGGGAAGACGTTGGCAAGAGGGATGGCTGCCCAACTTCCCATCCTGCTTCTAAATGTAAATCATTTACAGTGATTTGTAGTCAGGTAAGCCGCTGACTCCGGATTTCAGCTCAGGTCGCGATCTCACGGTTTGTGGGTTCAAGCCCCGAGTCGGACTCTGTGCTGATGGTGTGCGGGATGGAACCTGCTTGGGATTCTCTGTCTCCCTCTCTCTCTGCCCCTCCCCTGCTCACACGTGCTCTCTCTCTCTCTCTCTCTCTCTCAAAAATAAAATAAACCTTTAAAAGTAATAAAAAAAATAAATGTAAAGCATCTTATCCATGATTCTGAAATTAAAATGTGCCAAGGCAACACTCGAGGGACTTGAGACCCAGTTTTGATTATTACTGCTCATTTCATCAGCGCTTCGTCTGACGGCCGGCGGGTGGAAATTGTTTCTGAATTAAAGGTAAGGAAACAAACATACAGCTTCCAACTCCGGGAAATGTTCCAGAAACTGTGCCACGTAAGTCACGATGGACTGCTCGTCTGGCGTGTCAACCATGATGTCTGTTAAGAGAGACGCAGGAGTTAGTAGGACGATCAACACGTGATTTTTAAACAGGATCGAGGGACACTTGTGGCTGAAAAGTTCTGCAGACCATTGAGGGTTTTTTCTCTTTATTTTATGCTTGAGAAATTTACGCCCAGGGAGGATGAATCATTTGGCTAAAGTCTCACATCCGGCTGATGAAGAGAAGAGGCGGGATGTGGAACCCAGGATTCCTCATTCCCAAGGCTGTCCATTATTCCCTGCGGTCTGAATTCCCCCAGCGAGAGCAGCCAACTCTCAGCTGGCCCCATCAGCGAGTCTGGTGAGCCATGACCCTTACTCACTGCTGCAGGGAGTCCCAAATCAGCCCAAGTCGTGTGGAAATCAATCTGACAGACAGCCAAGCACCTTAAAAAGGCATGTACTTTCCAACTCTGGTATTCCGCGGATGGGATCTGGGCCCGAAGGAAATAATCTTGAGATGCACACTGAGCTCTATTCAGTAAGAGGTCTGCCGCGTGTTGTATGGAAACATGACTCTTTTCAAAACAACCTCAATGTCCACCAGCGGTAGACCTAAGTAAATTTGGGGACGCCCACTAGATGGACCGTTGTGCAGCCATTAAAAACACATAACAAAGACACGATAGCAACGGGCAAAGGGCTTAGGTCATCATTAACGACTTAATTCATTAATTAATCAATTCACTCAATGGTGAGTAGAAACAAGCTACAAGTACGTGATGGGGATGACGAGTACGCTTATCATGGTGACCACGGAGCACGGTAGAGTTGTGGAACCCCTACACGGCACTCCTAAAACTAATAAAACACCGTGTGTTAACTCTACTGGAATTAAAATTTTAAACATTTAGTAAAAAGTCGTAGATGCACAACCACAGCTGACTCTTGAGCAGCACGGGTTTGAGTTGTGTGGGTCCGCTTACGTGCATTTTTTGGGATCCGTTCGGTACAGTCCCGTAAATGTATTTTCTCCTCCTTACGATTTTCTTAGTAACGTTTCCTTTTCTCTAGCTTATGTGTATAACACGTATCACATACAGAACACGTGTTAGTTAACTGTTCACGCTATTGGTACGCCTTCCAGTCAACAGTAGGCTATTGGAAACTCAATTTCTGGGGGGCCAGATGTTATACGTGGATTTTCTTTTTTTTTTTTTAATGTTTATTTATTTTTGAGAGAGAGAGAGAGAGCACGTGTGAGTGGGGGAGGGGAAGAGAGACAGAGACAGAGGATTCGAGGCGGGCTCTGTGCTGACAGCAGCGAGGCTGACGGGGGGCTTGAACTCAACGATCTGCAAGATCACGACCTGAGCTGGAGTCAGGTGCTCCGTCGACTGAACTACCCAAGTCCCCTATACATGCGCGTTAAACCGTGGGCAGGGGGCAGTCAGCACCCCTAACACCCGTGTCGTTTAAGGGTCAACTATATACATATACTGAATGATCTCAATTCTGTAAAAAAGACTATAATGAGATGCATCGAAAAATACTAAGGGGTGGAAGTACAGGAAACATAACAATGTCTTCATTCGATTTTCCTGTCTTTTCCCAATTTTTCTCCACGGACGGCGTGTGTTGCAGCTGTAATACAAGTTATTCAAAAGACAGAAAGAGAAAGGGAGGGAACCAGAGTCACCTTCCGGCTCCAGGAGCCTGGGAATGTGAAGGGCCTCGTGCGCCACGCGGAAGGCCTTCTCCAGGTTTTCCCGCATGGAGTCTTCCAGGGCCTGCTTCATGTCAACCAGGCTGGGGTCGATGGCCTTGATCACGGCCAGGAAAGCCATCCCGCTTCTCCAGCTGCCCGCGAAGTCCTGCACCGCCACGCCATACCTGAAGGAGAGGGGCCGCGGTGGCCGCGACACAGGTCAGGAGGTGAATCCCCTGAGAGGTCACACGCGGCAGCCTCGAGGGTCCTCCGAGCGGGGCCAGGAGCTGCGGGCTCGCCAGGGGTGCCTCAGGCCCTGAGTCCCGGGACAGCTGTGCGCAGCACTCCCCCTCCGTTCCCAGAGACACAGAACAGAAAGGTGTATGTTACCCACACCAGCCAAACGGGACCTTGTGTTCCCAGATTCCCAGACACGTAAGGAGCAATTCCACACGCTGCTCACTCTTCAGTGGCAGGCAAACCAGCAAATAAGGGTGTGCGATAAAAATGGAGCCAGAAAGGCCCAAGTTCACCTCCCGGCCGTCCCGCCCCCCGCCCCGCGTGTTCCCAGCGCGATGGCCTCGGGCCAGTCACATCTCTCTGGCCCTCAGACTCCTCCGTTGTAACGCGGGGGCCCCGTCTGGCTGTGACCGCTTGGCAGCTGTTGTGGCAAAGCGTTAGATCTTACCCGTCAAAACGGCCATGGCACGAGGTCAACCTAACGTGTGACGCGGGGTAGCACACGGAAGCCACCAACGATCCCATTTCACAGAAATAACGTCAACAACTTAAACGTGAGGGACAAAGAGAGACAATCCTGCCAGGCGCCAACTTCCTTTGAATGCATCCCGAGACCCTGCCCATCTTCCAACGGTGGCCACTGAACTCTCTTAGAAGAAATCTGTGTATTTAGCAATCATCTGGGATTCCTAAGAAGCTGTAAAAGCGGTACAGAGCTCTCCTCTACCGTCCATCTGGCCTCCCTCGGTGCACCTCACATCACCAAGTGCATCATCAAAGGCTGGTGCTACGAGCCATTGAGCCACAGGCCTTGTCTGGATCGGTCCAGCGTCACTCCCATGGGGGTGGTATAGAGTCCAGGCCACTTTGTCAAGGACAGACCCTGTGGCCGCCACCGCCACGACGGAGACCCAGGACTGTTCCATCACCCCCACGGAACACGTCCTCTCCTTGACGGTCACCCTACCTCCTGGCAACGAGCCCTCTTCGGGTTGCTTTATTTTTAAACCACATCTGACAGATGTTTACGTTAATCAACTCTACTACGCTTGATCCCTCAGTCAAAACCCAAGGATCCAACTCTCTTCTTGTTCTTTTTTCTTTCATGGTTTATTTCCGTATACACCCGGGAGAGAGGACCCGACGGGTGAGGGAGTGCTTATTAAGTGCTGGTAAAGCACAAGGCGCTTTCGCGAGCTGACTCCGCGTCGTCCTAACTGTCCTGCAAGGCAGGCGGCGATAAGTGACCATCTCGCAGACGTGGCTGTGATGCACCAGGAAGGCCCCCGGTCTGTGCGTGGCACAGCCGGGTGGCCCCGGGTCGGGTGTGGCTCTCCCCTAGCTTTCCAGCTGTCCCCGCCACGGCCCAGGGTCCCAGGGTCCCAGGGGCTGTCGACTGGCTGCATAAGACCCTGATACAGCACTGCTGAGAGCCCTGGCCTGCTGGTGCGGGGGTCACAGCACGTCACAGCCTCCACTGTTATTGGAGTTTAGTAGGTACAGACTCTGAAAGTCACCCCGAAGCTTAACAATGAATATGTACGTGTTATAAGGATCCAAGAGCCCTTCCCGCTTTGGGATTAAATGGGGGCAAAGCCCTTTCGATCTCGTGTTCAAATTCCCCTGTCACTTTTCTGCAAACCAAACGTTCTGCGAAGACAGCTCTGCGCGTGCAGAAACTGAAAACGCACAGCGCTCCCTGCTCTCGGAGTCTGTGTGAAGTGACAGGCACATAACCTAATACATGCTGGTGCCCCCAACCTCTGCCCTCTCCCAGGGGAACCCCCCTCCCTCTGCCTGACAACAGCATGAGGGGGGAGGGAGTGACGGCTTACTTCCTCGTCTTCCTCTGCACCCACGCCAGCAGGGTCCTGATAGCCTTCCTCTGATCTTTCACAGATATCGCCACACTCCTCTCCGCGGTGGGCGTGGGTGGGAAGGAAGAGTCTGAGTCTGTGCCCCCCGAGCCAGGTGACAGGCTGGAAGATGGCGAGTTTCTGCTGAGATTGCCCGTGAGCTCCTTAATCTGGAAAGAAAATGGCATTTCAGACCCCCCGGGACAGACTTGGCGCAAATCCTCGTCTGACCCCGGGCCACAGGGAGCCTGGCTGGAGGGACCAGCGCCCGTGCAACTGGGTCTCCACGTGGGCAGAAGATGCTTCCGGTTTTATGTGACTCGTGGTGCCTACCGACACCTCATAGGAAAGCTCACCTCTTTCTGGAATCTCTCTCTTTTGTGCTTTGGCCATGCACACACGCCGGTCTTCCTGACCAGGTTCCACCTACCCCTTTCCTCTCCTGCCTATCGGTCTCAGAATGCATGATGCTGTTTCAAGGCCCATGCCTATGTGCATCCTGGTCCCGCTCTCTGGATGTCCCTTCTCTCCATCACCAAATCCCCGGCTACTCAAAACGTAGCTCCTAACACGTGGCTCTTGTGAGAAATGCGGAGTCCCAGGCCCTGCCCCTGCCCCACAGCATCAGAATCTGCATTTCAACACCACTCCCAAGGAATCCGTACGCACAGCAAAGTCCGCGAACAGGTCTAACGCACTCCTACTCATCCTTCAAAACCCGGCTCTGATGTCACTTCCTCCAGGAAGTCCTCCTCGCTCCCCTCCCTACTCTGGGGCAGTTGCCCCCGCTGAACATTCTTACAGCACTCTGCTCAGAGCTTGACCACAACCTGCACCACAGGGTTCTATGCTATGGGACTGCCCTCTGTGATCCCAGAGAGTCAGGAGGGCAGGACTTTGTGTGTGCAGAGCCCGACATAGGAGAAACTCAACAGACATTTACCGAATGAATGGATGGATGGATATCTGGGCCGGATTTAAGGCCTTGCCTTTGCACACAGCATGTTTCCAGAATCTATACAAGAGTTTAATAACAAACATTGGTCGCTGAAGCCTGTGTATAACACAATACGGTTGACAGAGGGCTTTCCCACAGAGCTGACCACTGCTCCCATTTCACAGATATGGAAACTGAGGCTCGGAGAGACAGCCTGCGATGTGTTAAGTTCAAGGCTCCCATAGAACTGAGTCTGTTGTCCCTGAACCTTGTTTGCACACATTCCCCTCGGCAACACAAGCAAGGAGACCAAAGCTCAAGCGAATCACCTTCCTGCAGGTCATTTTTACTCTTAGGAGGGCAGCTAAATAAGGATTTTCTATTTCAGAAGAGGGCATTTTAGAAGCTGAAACATCAGCTTACTCTCTCCTATTCAGGGATAAAAACTCATCAGCACAGAGCCCGACGCGGGGCTCGGACTCACAGACCGCAAGATCACGACCTGAGCCAAAGTCTGACCCTCAACTGACTGAGCCCCCCAGGCGCCCTGAGACTTGAGCAGTTTTAAACGCCACCTTCAAACTCCAGCCACAGATCCTGTGCTTCCCTATAGAATCTGCGTCTCCAAACAGAGGCTGGAGTTGGCCAAGGACAGCCACAGAAGCCTCTTCCTACTGCTTTCACTCCGGCTCTTTAATTACATCTGCCGCGCACGCGTCGTTTTAGGAAAGTAACTCCAAGTTCGATTTTTGATCACAAGCCTTTCCCAGTGTTTGTGACACTTCAGAACAAAATTATTTTCTGAAGCAAATATTTAACTCTTTAAGTCCCAAGAGGATGGCTAGACTCTTCTGGAGAACAGAGCTCGCATCACTATTAAAATCACACGGACTTTGGCAGCCGGGTTTCTCTGGTTCTTTCTCAAGAAACGGAGAAGTCAAAATATATCAGAGGCAGGATCTCCCAGTCTCCCTCGATCTGGCCCCGCTCTGTTCTGTTGGCACTAAGCGGGCTCAAGGAGATCATTACCGTGCGTTACGGAGAGGAAATTACTTTACCTGGAAGAAGAGAATTATGTTCCATATCAGCCCAAGAACCAAAGAGGGGTTGCCGTCTGCTATTTCCGCTGCGTCGATGCTAACCAGTTTTACCTGGGGAGAAGCAATTTATGAGCTTAACACGGGGTGTAACCTGTTGTTTTCTGATGCCCTCGTGGACCTGTTTCTCCTTCTCGTCTGTATCGTTCAGTGCTGCCCAAGGCCACCTCTGGGACCCCGGCGTGCAAAGCGAACGTGATTGTATTTAATAAACACGTATATTGCATTTACCACGTGCAGACCCTAGCCTCAGCTCCTTGTAAGGATGAACCCGGTTGGACCCACAAGAAGCCCACAACGCAGGTGCTCCTATTATCCCTACATCTCAGGGGAGGAAGTTTCACAGAGGCCACGTGCAATGTGGCTGGGACACACAGCCAGGAAAGGTCTGAGTCACTCTTTTCAGGGAGGGCTGGGTACGTGTCCACCGGGTCTGTCTGTATGCTACCCTAACAACACCAAACCTCCACATTCAACGCATTTTTGGACAAACGCAGAGCACCAACATCAGCAATCGTGGACCGCGATGGATAATTCTCCATTGCTCATTACAAATAGCGTATTGGGATAAGGCTTCTACCCCGAACTTCTGCATCATTCCAAAATATCCCGGTTAAAATGCATCTATTATAGACACCCTCAGGGGATTACCTATTTATTTAACTACGTTCTGACCATAGGATGATGCTTTGGTGAATCCCGAAGGCGCTGGTTCTCAAACTATGCTCCCCGGGCCAGGGGTAACAGCACTGCCTGGGATTTGGTTAGACGGCAAATTCTCTCCTAGTCCTACTGAATCAGGAAGTCCCAGAGTAGGGCCCAGGCACCTGCATTTGAACTTGCATTTGATTTTATTTTTAGTATGAAATTTATTGTCCAATTGCTTTCCATACAACACTCCGTGCTCATCCCAACAGGTGCCCTCCTCCATGCCCCTCACCCACCCTCCCCTCCCTCCCACCCCCCATCCACCCTCAGTTTATTCTCAGTTTTTAAGAGTCTCTTATGGTTTGGCTCCCTCCCTCTCTAACTTTTTTTTTCCTTCCCCTCCCCCATGATCTTCTGTTAAGTTTCTCAGGATCCACATAAGAGTGAAACCATATGGTGTCTGTCTTTCTCTGTATGGCTTATTTCACTTAGCATCACCCTCTCCAGTTCCGTCCACGTTGCGACAAGAGGCCATATTTCAGTCTTTCTCATTGCCAAGTAGTATTCCATTGTATATATAAACCACAGCTTCCTTATCCATTCATCCGTGGATGGACATTTAGGCTCTTCCCATAATTTATTGCATTCACAATTGCACCAAGAATCATAAAATACCTAGGAATAAACCTAACCAAAGATGTAAAACATCTGTATGCTGAAAACAATAGAAAGCTGATGAAGGAAATTGAAGAAGACACAAAGAAATGAAAAAACATGCCGTGCTCGTGGATCAGAAGAATAAATATCGTTAAAATGGCAATACTACCCAAAGCTATCTACACATTCAATGCAATCCCAATCAAAATTGCACCAGCATTCTTCTCGAAGCTAGAACAAGCAATCCTAAAGTTTGTACGGAACCACAAAAGACCCTGATTCTGATGTGCACGCTCAGGTTCAAGGGCCTCTGGCCACGTCATCATTTTCTCCTGCAAACAGAATCTGAGTACACAGATCAGGCGTCTGCACACTTCTTCTGTAAAGGGCTGGGGAACACACACTTAAGAGCTCGCGGGCCACCGCAGCCCTTTATCACGCTCGCTGCTTCTTCCTTCACAAGTCCTTTACAAAAGCGAGAAACCATTCTTTGGTGGGGAGAGAGGAGAATTCAAAGTAAGTCAAGGTATGCTCTCAAACCCACCCTGCGAAATTCTGCCAGCAGACTCCGGGAAGCAAGCACGGGGACAGCGTCTCGCACAAATACTCCTTTCTCCCTTTCCCTCGGGCCTTTTACAAATGTTCCACACCGCTCTCCGATCCTATCAGCTCGCCAGGGACTTCTGACAACCCCGATCAGCAGGGCTGGGCTTTCCTAGGCAGCGGGGAGAGACTCCCGAGCTCCCTGGCTGAGGTCTGTCTCGCAGAGAGTTTATAACTCGGGCAGTGGGAATTCATCACTGGCAGGCCGGGGCGAGTTGTCAACATCGCGAATAACACGGCTAATCAAATTCAGGTCCAGCGTTTCCTCTGCACACGTCAGGGGTGTCCCACGTGAAGGTCACTGTCCCATGTGATGACTCATACGCGGCCTGCTGTCTCCTGACCCCCAGGCTCTGACAGCCCCCTCCATTCGGTGGCTCACTGCACTCTTCCAATGCGGGGCGATCAAAGCGCTCGACGTGATCGTCCCGGACTTCGCTCCTACCGGGAGGAAGCCACGCGTGGCCCTCGGAGCTGGGCTTCGGGGGAAACGTTCCGAAGTGAGGAAATGACAGAGCTGCCGTGTAGGGAGGCACTGAGTAGGACGGTGGGCCAGCCCCCGGCGGGTGACAGAGGCCAGGCTTTCCTGAGCTAGTTGTGGGCTTCCCCAGGGCCACACCCGGGCGGGGGCCAGTCCTGTCTGCGCTGCCCGCCGTCCTCACCTGCCTGCCACCGGTTTCCGCTCACTGCTGCCCTGTGTGCCCCTGGTGTGACAGCACACGCAGCATCCTGTCCACGGGAGGCCTCTTTCACCGGGCTCAAAGCTCCTTAAATGTGCAGATGTGCTTCTAATGCAGCTATGTGTCCCCAACACGGAGCACACCCCCGGCCCCGCAGAAGACACTTGCTCAATGTGTCCTGAAGGGCCGTTGGAAGCAAGCCCACCATCTACACGGGTGGTTCTGACAGACGCAGTGGGAGAGTGCTGCCTACATTCTAGGCCCATCAACATGAGGCGGCTGATAGGGCAGGGAAGCCCTTAGGGGTTGACCAGCCGGAAGAGCGAGGACCACCCCCGGCAGCTGTTCCAAGGCCCTACGTTGTCACAGAAACAAAGCTCCTTGGGATGGAGGGGAGGCGCTGCTTAGAAGAGCCATGCCCAGAGCTCCCTCCCCACAGCAGAGGTGCAGGGGGCAGGGAGGCGGTCAGAGCAGGTGCTAACAGAGCCCTCGTCCCGGGCCGAGGCGCTTGGCTGAAGGCGACCCGGCCGGACACCCTCAACCCTCAACGACGCTCGGAGGCGCGCTGTGGTTTCTCACTTCCATTTTACAGATGAGGGAACCGAGGCTCGGGGAGTCTGCCTAATTCTCCCAGGTTGGAAGTAGCAGCCCCATGAGCTCGGAGGAGGCCAAGGTGGGGCCAACTCCACAGACAGGCCAGCCGTTTTCACAAATATGTGATGCGCTTTTTTTTTTTTTTTGCAACAGCTTTATCGAGCTGTAACTCACGTTCCCTTCACCCATTTAAGATACAGCAGTCAATAGTTTTCAGCATATTCCCAGAGGTACGCGCCCACCGCCACAATTTCAGAACATCTTCATCGCCTCCATAAGAGACCCCCTACCATTTAACTGTCACCCCCGCCAGTCCCTAAGCAGGCACGACTCTATTTTCTGAGTCCAGATTTCCCAGTGCTAGACTCTTCACAGGAATGGAATCATAGAATAAGTGGTCCTTTGTGTCTGGCTTCCTTCACTCGACGTAACATTTTCAAGATTCAGCCATGCAGGAGCCCGTGTCAGTACCCCGTTCTTTTTCATGGCTGAGTAATATTCCACGGCGTGGACAGATGCCATATTATTCACCCACTCATCCACGGATGGACACCTGGGTTGCCTCCACCTTCTGGCTACCGTGAACGATGCTGCTACGAACTGCACTATGCTCTTTGGCTGCCACCATCGGAGCGCCCTCCTGTGTCTGGGGCTCTCCCCACGGTACGGGAGACGGTGCCCACCTCCTTCTTCAAAAGCCGGAAGTGCTTTCTCTCCCCCATGGCAGCAGCGGGGGTGTGCGTGGGATCCAGGCACGGCAGCCCAGGCCTTCGAATCTGAATGTGTGACGCTGAGAGCTCCTTCCCGGGCGGGGGGGGCAGTGACGTTCTTCTCCCAGAGGCAGCGGGGACAATGGCAGTGGCTGTGCGCTGGGGGGAGGTGGGTCTGCAGCGGTCCTGGCACCGTGAATTCCTGGGCCCCCTCCCCGACTCCGCAGTCTATTAGGGCATTCTGTGCACTACTGGGCAGCCTTTTAACAAATTCCTTTTCTGCTGACGTCAGCCAAGGTCAGCTGCTGTTGTTCACCATCAGGAACCCCAAGTGGACCACGCCTGCTGAAGTCTTATTGCACGTGCCGATGCACCGGGCAAGCCGAGAGGGCCTTTTACCCGGGTTAACAGGTGAAACTTAACGAAAGAGGAGTTCTGGAAATTTCTCCCCTCTAGACCATCCCTGCTCGTTTGTGAAGGACACGAAACAGAGCCGAAAGCACAGAGAGAACCAATTTAAATCTAGAGAGTTCTATCCAAGAAAGAAGACATGTTGGGATTCCCCCCCGTCTCCTTTAGCCCCGCTTTGCTCCTGCTTCTCAGATAGTCTGTGTTCTAAAAGAGAGTCGCCCAAGGTGGCATGCCCACAGTCCTACTATTCAAAGGGATAAAGAAGCAAACGTCAGCTGCTAAGGGCCAGTGAGCCAGTCAGTGCCCTGGGCCGCCCTTTCCAGGCTGGGCGTCCATCCGAGTCGGTGTCTAGGTGATCAGAGAGGGGTGGGCAGGGAGGCCAGGACCATCTCTCCAGCTGAAGGATTACCTGAGTGAGTCCCATTAGGTTGAAACTTAGTTTCATTCTGCCATTTTCACAGGGTCCCCCTTTCACGCTTTCTCCCGCGACCGGCACTGAACTTCAAACTATGTCCCTTTCGTCCCAAGAAAAGCATGTGTGTTTCAAATACTTACATTGCTATCTTCCAAAAACTTAAGTGCTTTCGCTATGTTGTTCAACCGGAAAATACGATGGGATGAGGACTTGTACTCATGCAGCTGCAACACAGAACAGAGCAAAGGAGAAGTGAGCCCAACGAGACTCTCAATGCCCGGTGGTGCCGGGGGGGTGGCGGTGTGCCTTTCTTTGTCTTTACCGTGTTCGCATTAATCTCAAGAGACGGTTTGGGGCTCGCAGCTGAAATCCAGCTTATTTATGGTTCTGGGGACTTAACTCACTTGAGTCTGTGCGGGAAGGGGGTGCCCAGGCAGGTTAAACAGGGGACAGATTTGTCAAATTTTTCTCTCTGACCCGGCTCCTGGCTTTGACATTCCTCCTTCTCCGGAGACCTCCAGGGATGTGTTCTCCTCGCTGCTCTGACGGTTTTGTCAGGCAGGGAGCATCGACCGGGGCGTCCCCGCAGCTGCTAAATCACCCGGCAGGTCCATCCTAGAGGTGGCAGATGTTTCAGTTTTCCGGCCGAGAGCTTTGTGGACACTTATCCCAGGTCAGAGAGAGAAACAGACAGACAGAGACAGCCAGGCAGAGACAGACAGACAGGCAGAGATACTGAGACAGAGAAACAGAGATGGAGACACAGAGAGAGACAGAGACAGAGAGAGGGGAGAAATGCAGACAGAAACAGAGAGATGGAGAGAGTCAAGAGACAGATACGCACAGAGACAGAAAGCCAGGCAGGCAGAGACAGAGAGAAGAGAGAGAAATACAGAAACAGGTGGAGAGAGAGACAGATGAGACAGAGAGAGACAGACAGGCAGAGATAGAGGAGAGAGAAATACAGACAGAAACAGGGGTGGAGAGAGAGACAGACGAGAGAGACAGAGAGAGAGACAGGCAGGCAGAGAGAGATAGAGGAGAGAGAACTATAGACAGAAACAGAAAGATAGAAAGAGACAGAGAGCTAGGAGGCAAATACAGAGAGGAAGAGAGGTGCTTGCAGAAGCTAAAATTTTAACAACAGCAGCTGAATATCCCAAGGAAACTCTGCCACCCTGAAGCTCACCAAAGCACCTCCAGACGGGTGGCCGACATTACAAGGCAAACCAGTGGGGACCAGCTGCACCAGCTGTGAGCTGCCAGCCAAGCTCATGGGTAAGCAGAGGCCTATTCTCAGCCAGGCTCCAGAACCGAAGGCCCCCAACACAGGCCCAGCAAGGACATGGCATCTATCAGCCAGTGGCCCGGCAGCAAAGTGGGAGCTTGTGTTGCTGGGAACACAGAGCAAGGAACTGGATACGCTTTCTCAGGGAGCTCTGTGGGGACTGTGCTGTTGGCTCATTGCGGGACCTGCTGAGACACCAACACTGTTTTTACCTCCACGAGTCCACCCTTCGTGAGAGTTCACGACGTGACTCTGCACAGCCCCCTGGAGCTGCTAACAGGTGTCTCCCATTTTGCTTTTGGGAGGGTGAAGACAGGAAGAGTTAAGGGGTGTGATGAGATTCTAGCTACATTAGATCTGAAAACAGGAGGGGCTCTTGACTTCAAGCCTGTAGCTAGAACTGGATCTGGGCAGCGGGCTGGTAGAGTCGGGACCCGCATTAGCCACAACGGCTCACGGATGCCACATCAAACGCTAGACTCCACAGAAGGGTTTCTCGACATCACCACCACTGGCATTTGGGCCAGGTCATTGTGCCCTCTCCGTGGACATCTGGCAGTAGTATCCAGTGACATTTTTGGCCGTCACACCTGGGGGTGCTCCTGGCACCCAGGGGTAGAGACCATGAATGCAGTGCCCAGGACTGCAAATGTCGGACCCAAAATGTCAACAGCATTGAGGTTCCCCGCTCGGGGAATGGGAGAGAGATAACCAACCCATACACGGCAGACATAAGCGACATGGACATGTATGGTGAGGGTCCCAAATGCAATGAACCTCAAGATGGGCTGCTTCGATTCAATGTGGCTTATACAGTGGCCCCTCCTTACTCGTGCTTTCACTTTCACCAGTCTGTCACCCGCGGTCAACCGCGGCCCGGAAGCAGATGATCCTCCTTCCGACGAGTGGTCAGAGGGTCAACAGTGGCCTCATGCTATGTCACAGAGCCCACATCACTCACCTCATTTTACCTCATCACATGGGCCTTTTATCACCTCACATTGTCACAAGAAGGGCGAGTACAGTACGTTGAGAGAGACCGTATTCAAATAGCTTTTATTACAGTGAATTGGCGTAATTCTTCTAATTTATTATTGTTAATCTCTTCATGTGCCTAATTTAATTTTTTTCAATGTTTGTTTATTTTTGAGAGAGAGAGAGAGAGACAGTGTAAGCAGGGGAGGGGCAGAGAGAGAGGAAGACACAGAATCCGAAGCAGGCTCCAGGCACCGAGCTGTCAGCACAGAGCCCGACGCGGGGCTCGAACCCACCAACCGTGAGATCATGACCTGAGCCGAAGTCTGCCACTTAACCAACTGAGCCCCCTGGGTGCTTCTTAATGTGCCTAATTTATAAATTGAACTTAATCAGAGGGATGTACGTATAGGAAAAAACAGTATATATGGGGCTTAGTACTGTCCGCAGTTTCAGGCATCCACTGGGGGTCGTGGAATGTATCCTCCGCAGATAAGGGGAATGATTATACTACTGAGAAGGTTCCAGAAGCCAGCAGTTGTAATGGAATTCAGTTGGGAAGACGACTTTCTCCTCAATCTTCCAGATCCTTCCTATCGTTCATGTTAATACAATGGCTGAAGAGCTAAAGTTTAACGATCTAGTTCCAATCTTTACCCTTCAAAGACTTACAGAAAACACAGGGCATTTATTTATTTACTTACTAAAGTATATTTACTTAAAAAAAAAAAAAGGAGGACACTGCTTCGTTACACATGATTGTATCACTCTTGGTCACTGGGAAAGGAATGTCACCCTTCCTAAGTTTCTTGTCACAGGACCACGCATGGCCAGGTGGGTGCACCCACGTACAGTTCTGTGCTGCAAAGAAACCTTGATCAGTGTTTGCCTTCGCCTTTTATTTCTCCCTGACTCTTTCGTGACATACGTACCAGATTCCGCCCAGACAGGACTTCTAACAAAGCCATTAGGATTTTGCCATCTTGGATATCAATGAATAAATCTTTAACTTCTAGGGGTGGGTCGCACTGTGGAAGAAGGGGGGGGGGGAGGAAGCTGATTAGTGACCCGTATAATCCCCAAAACTGTTCCCAAGCTTCAATTCTCCCCCAAGGGAAGATGTCTGGACCTCCAGATCTGTCTGCGGGCAGTCCCCGGGGGAGAGAGGGTGCCGGCAAATCAAGGGGGAGACTCAGCACCAGAGCGCAGCTCAAACAAGTGACCCTGGAGGGCGTTGGGACCCTGAGATCTGAGACCCCCCCCCCAAGTGCCATTGTATCCACGCTTCTCTTTAAGGGGAGAAAAGAATGGCATGTCTTGATGACAGGCCTCCAAAGAATAAAATAATGCCAGTTGGACTCACGTGAAATTACCTGGTGTAAGCCCTTCGCTTTAGATTTGGGGACACTGAGGCTCAAAGAGGCTAGGTGACATGCCCAGTGTTTGGTCAAATCGGCTCTTTGTACAGTCAGTCCTGTTTCTTCATCGGGACTCACTGGCTGCGGACAGGCGGTGCCCAGATCCCCACCACGATGGCATGACCCTGGGTCAGTGACCCTCTGGGCCTCGGTACAGACGTCAGCAGGGCTCCCCCTCCCACAGCCTCCCCCCCTTCTCTGATACTGCTTCGTCTCTGTATGTGCATCTTCCTGAGGTGCCAGCTGACACGTCAAGATTCAGTCTAACTCCGGAGGCGGTGGGACCCTTGGCAGAGGAAGCCAGGAAGGTCGCTAGCGTGTGTGACTCAGTTGGGGGCATTGGGGGCCGGGTTGACAGACTGCTGGTCTCCCGAGTGGCTGGACGGTTGGTGGGGGGGGAACCCTTCGTCCCCACCAAATGTGTAGGCCTGTTCAGAAGTCAAAGGTTGGGAGGCTGATTTATCTGTAGATGTTCTTGTCTATTTATATGTTTAGATACAAAAATAATACATTCTTACCGATCAAACTAACTAAAATCATACTAAAAAGTTAATCAGCATTTTTTTTTTAATTTTAGAGATAGAGGTGGGGGGAGAGGGTCAGAGGAGAGAGAGAGAGAGAGAGAGAGAGAGAGAGAGAGAGAATCTTAAGAAGGCTCCACACTCAGCATGGAGCCAGACTTGGGGCTCGAGCCCATGACCCTGGGATCATGACCTGAGCTGAAATCAAGAGTGGGACGCTCAATCGACTGAGCCACCCAGGAGCCCCTTAAAAAGTTCATCAGCATTCTGAATGCCACTCTCTCTGTTCCTCCACAAAACTGGCTTCTTAAGTAAACCAATGTCATCTCAGGACGAACTTCTTACCTGCTCCACTGAGAAGCAAGGGAGTCAGACATACCTGAGTTCAAGTCCAGGATCTACCCTCAACAGGGACTCGGGCATCTTCCTGACCCTCCCTGGGCCTTAGAGGCCTGTTTTGCAAGATCTCAGAGCACAGGGGCTAAAATGAAACGAGATCCTGTAGGGACAGTGCCTGGCACAACTCCTGCCTTCCCAGATGAACGAGTCAGGAAAACCAGCTTGTTAAGTGGCTTCTTTCCCGCAGAGTCTTGGGGTGTTCTCTGCAGTGAGGCATTTCATCCAGGGGGTGCATGTCTCATGGCTATAAGTGGGAAAAAGGAGATGATCCTTGGCTGGAACCCCTCCACAGGGAACGGCCCTGAATCACCCTCTCTCCGCCCCACTGGCTTCTCTCTCTGGGTTTACCGGGTTCGCCCAAGTTCCGGCCTCTCGCTGGGGGCAGAGGCAACTGTGCTCACATGAACTGGAGCGTGAAGGGGGCCTGGGTGGGAAAAGCCGGAGAGGTCCACTGTCTAGGGGAACTGGCACCATGCTGTGTCCACCGAGAGTCTGGCTGGACGTGTGGCCTGGAGCTCCCGGGGCTGCCTGGAACTTGTCGGTCAGACGCTCCAGCACCGGGATTTGCAAATGTGTTTCCCGGAACCCTAGACTTTACTGGAGCAGCTTCAGGGTCCCCTGTGGGGACCGAGGGGTGCCGAGAAAGAGTCTGACCTGCTGCACCCCCTTTGATCAGAGAGGCTCCGTTCTTACTGGCCTTTCTTTAGGGTTCCAAGTAACACTTTGCTTGAAGAAAGGTTTCTGTTGACTGAACCAGCTTGATAATACTTCCTTTAATGCAGTATGATTAGAACTTACTGTACAGAATCTCAGGGAATGGCGGTTCCAGAAATGTGTATTTTTTTAATTTTATTTAATTTTTGAGAGAGAGAGAGAGAGAGAGCAGGGGAGGGGAAGAGAGAGAGGGAGACACAGAATCCAAAGCAGGCTCCAGGCTCCGAGCAGTCCGCACAGAGCCCGATGCGGGGGCTCGAACTCACGAACCGCAAGATCATGACCTGAGCCGAAGTCGGACGCTCAAGCGACTGAGCCACCCAGGCGCCCCAGAAATGTGTATTTTTAATAAGCCCCAACCCCAGCATGATTCTCTGTTTCCCTTTTGGTAGTGGGGTTTTTGGCAACATTAGAACAGCTGGGCAGGGCGCTCTCTGCGCTCCTGGGTACATGAATGAGGTGTTCACACAGGAGACACGATCTCTGTAACCGGCCAGAGACCCAGGGGTGAGGGAGGTCTCAGAAACATGGAGGAGTTTTGGTCTGGGCACCTTTTCCCTCCGGGAAGGCCTCCTTCCCGTGACAGCTTTGGAGAATTCCTGTTTTTGTTTTTTGTTTTTTTATTTTAAATTAAAAAAAATTTTTTTATTAAGGAAGGTGGCATTTCCTTACCCCATATACGAGCCCCTTGACCCCCAGTTTGTCCAAATACAGGGCGATTCCTCCCACAGGTGCACAGAAGAGGGATTTGCTTCAAGGGCAAAAGCGACTTTGAACCAAGAGGCAAATTATTTTCTTTGCAAACTCCCACAGATCCTTGGGCACATTCCACACGGAACATGACGGCGTCGGGTTACGGAGACTCTTACGGAAATGTTGTTCCTGCTAATGCGAGGCAGAAAACGTGATGCCCGAACAGAACACCCCCTGATAGATGGACTAACAAAATTTCCAGTTACCAGCCCCGGCCGTGGCCAAGCCTTGCTTTTGAGTTGAATCTGGAGGGTAATTTCCACTGACAGTGTCTGTAAGAGCCTCGGCGGCAGCAAATGGGGCCTTGGCCAGAGTCCATCCTGCGAGATGGCAGAAGGAGAAATTGAACCTGTTCCAGCGAAAACACTGCTCGGGCCCCAAACGTTCCACGGGCTTCATGAGATCGGTATGGCCGAGTAAACAGCACCCCCAGGGCTTTCTTCATGATCTAACTCCTTCGGTAAATTAAGGAATTTTTCCAGAAGCCCGAGACTCAGTAAATATTTCTAACGGCCTTCAAATTTCAGTTAAGCCCAAGTCCCCGAGGGGTTCCCGGGTTTCCTTGACATGAAAGGTTGGCCTTGAAAGTCTCAGGGTTGGAAACATGGCTGTTAATTTTGCCCTGTTTATTAGGCATCGGTTTCAGGTGCTATCTGATTTATCCTCAGAGCGGGGCTACCCACCTGCCCCGGAAAAGGGACAGGAGCGTGGCCACGGAGGCAATCCCCGATAGGAGGATGCTCACAGAGGCTCGCCGAGGGCGGTGAGTGAGTGCGTGGGTATTTGGGGCCTTACCCACTGTCCTTTTCTGTATTTATTTTTCAATAAGAAAGAAAGAAAGAAAGAAAGAAAGAAAGAAAGAAAGAAAAAGAAAAAAATAAAGAAAAAAAGAAAGAAAAAGAGAAAGAAAGAAAAAAAGAAAGAAAGAAAAAAAAAGAAAGAAAAAAGAAAGAAAAAAAAGAAAGAAAAAAAGAAAGAAAAAGAAAAAGAAAAAGAAAGAAAGAAAGAAAGAGAAAGAAAAAAAAAAGAAATATGCCATAGCCACACTCCATCCACCAGGAGGAATTTCCAGCTATCCTGACGCACATCAGGCATTAATTTAGGAGTTCGGCGAACTCAGATCGGGGGAACGGTTTTCCTTTTTTTCCAAAAATAACACTTCGCTTTATGAGCACTGCCGAAAATGTACCAATAGTCAAAACAAGTGGCAAATGATTTACGGTGCTTCATCCCAAGGAGGTCGGGAGTCCTCCTGGGTCAAGGGGAACCCATCGTCCAGGTGCCAGGTAGAGGTGTGGGTGGTCAAGGGCTGCTCGGGAAATATTACGGGTCTAAAGGTAAACTACACGAATTAGAATTTTGGTCAAGCGCTGCGCTTCCGAAAAACCACCGTTCTTTTCTCGGGGATCTAATCATTTCAGCGATTTCCTCCATGAACTTTTCTTTGGGGCTACCTCCACGGGCAGTCAATACTTGCTCTCGTACCTTTCAGGTGGAGAGAAGAAAATCCATACGCCTAACCTCACTGAGAACGCTACCAGCTCTACAAGGAGACGAGGCGACGGGGCTGCGTCTATGTGGAGAAGCAGATCGTGGAATTTAAGAAGAAATGACAGGACTGAAATGAATCCTGATAAATCAGCTGTCTTGTGAAGAGAAAAAGAATCTCTCCTTCCCCAGCCGGGGGATGAGGGTTGTCATGGGGATAGAAGGAGATGTGTGCTGCACTAAGCAGGGTGCCTGATGCACCAAACGGGGCAGGTCACACTGTTGATCGAAAGCAACATTATGTGATTAACCAGGGGATCTGGCTTTGTCACAAGGTGTCGAGTCCTTGCATACATCAATCCGGATACCTACAAGTGGCTCTGGCTGAGAATCCCCTGCCATCCTCCCAGTACGGGAAGCCCAGCCCTGTCCCCACCCCAGTCCCTGTGTCCAGGAAAGCCCTTGGGGTGTTCAGGAATAAGTGTCTTCTAACATTTGTTCATTGATTCCTATTTAAAGATAGACCCTCTCCTTCCCCAACTGGGCTGACAACCCCACGATGGCAGAACCACGTTCCCACACTGAGCTTGACGCTTGGTGGTTAAAGGCACTCAAGCAGACGTTTCAACGAACGGGCGCAGAAAACGACAGCCGGAAATACAGAGCCACCCTTTCCCCCCCTCCCCGCACTACGGGGCTGTGCGCTCGGTCACGGATGAATCTATCACTTAACAAAAACCCACGCGCCCCGCTTACCTTCTCTAGATGCAGATTTACCCATCGAGTAAAGGTTCTCTTCTGCACATTTTCCCTCTCAACTGAAAACAAAGAAAAGCCATTAGCTGAGTATAAAGAACTGTGTGCAAAATGCTTGAAACCCTGCTCATCCCCAGCCCAACCCCACAGCATCTTCACTAGAATAAATAACCATGAATTCAGGGGCGCCTGGGTGGCTCAGTCGATCATCTGACTTCGGCTCAGGTCTCGATCTCCCGGTCTGTGAGTTCGAGCCCCGCCTTGGGCTCTGTGCTGACGGCTCAGAGCCTGGAGCCTGCTTCTTCGGATTCTGTGTCTCCCTCTCTCTCTCTGCCCCTTCCCTGCTCACATTCCGTCTGTTCTGTCTGTCTCTCTCTCTCTCAAAAATAAACATTCAAACAATGGTTTTTAAATAGCCATGAATTCAGACACACGGAACAAAACTGTCACGCAATTAGTAAGGTTACTCGCATTTTACAGATTAAGAAACGGAGGATTAAATAGCTTAAATACAGCCAAGATGGGACCCGGACCTGGATCCTGTGTGTGGCATTGGCCGGCTGGCTGCCCAGGACCCGGACCCTGGGTAAGGGGGCTAGCGCCTAGGTCTGGGTGCTCGGCCGGACACAGAAGCAGCCTCCGCAGCCCAGGCTGCTAGGCCACTCTGGAAGCTTCCTTGAAATGTCTGAGCCAGATGACTCCTGAATCACTCAGCTCTGGATTTCAACATTTTGGAAGAACGCGTCGCATATGCTTAAAACCATTTCACGTTTCTTTAGCAATAAGAAAATGGGAGGCAATTTATCTCCCGGGGGAGAAAAAGGGCTACGGTTTTCTGTAATGGCTATGGTTCTTTTTTCCTCTCGGCCTCATTATTAGGTAGATAGCGGTGCCCATAAATCAAATTTTAATATTGTAGCTTTCAATCTTTTTAATTGAAGATCTGGCAGACAGTACTTAGGCGCGTAACTGCTTTTCTCTCGTTTTTCCTCCTTTGCTGTAAGAAAAGGTCACTTAGTAAGTCGGTGTAAGAACTCAAGAGCTAATCCCAGTAAACTGTGTTTTGTGGGTAGAAGAGGAAGAAGGGAAAAGAGGTGGGTAGAAATGGAGCTGCGGGGGGGAGCATTTGCTGAGGGCCATGAGGTACAGAGTCTCGGAGCTTTCCAGAAGACTGGAGAGTGCCCTGATCCCGGCCCCACTTGAGACCTTTCTGCCTGTGTATCATTTGCTATGGCGTGGGTGTTCCAGAGCTTAGCCGCCGTCCCTCGGTTGATGGCACTTAGCTCTTTCCACTTTGTCACTGTTACGGGCCGTGTTGCAGCCAGCACGATTGCACGAGTGCCCTGCTGCCTGGTTCTTTGTGCACAAGCAGACGAATCTATGTCTCAGGCCTGACAGCTAAAAGCGGGGCTGCAGGGTCTTAGTGGTGGGCACATTTACAATTTTAATAGCTACTTCCAAATTGCCCTCCCCAAAGGCTGCCCCGGTGTATACTTTCACCCCCACCTGTCTTTAAACAAGTTTATGGGATTGTAAAGTATTTACACACACATTCAAACACTCAGGCTGGTTTCTCCATATGGCTTCAGGGAGAGCGAAGGACGTCCCCTGAAACAGAAGTGCATTCAGTGAAAGCCTGAGAGAACCTCATTTGGACGGCTGGTTTAACTGTGTGGAAGGAAGTGGGTGTCTATCCATCCACCCACCCCATCTGTCTGTCCATCCATCCATCCATCCAACCATGTACCCATCCAACGTTCCTTCTTTATTTTCTTCCTTCCATCCATCCATCCATCCATCCTTCCTTCCTTCCTTCCTTCCTTCCTTTTTTTCTTCCTTCCTTCAATCCATCCATCCATCCATCCATCTATCCATCCAACCATGTATCCTTCCTTCTTTCCTTCCTTCTTTCCTTGCTTCCTTCCTTCCTTCCTTCCTTTTCTTCTTCCTTCCTTCAACCCATCCATCCATCCATTCATCCATCCATCCATCCATCCATCCTTCCATTCTCCCAGCTGATACTTAGTCCATAACCATTACATGCCAGGAACTACACCAGACCCTGTGGGCAAAATCAGAGAATAAAAAAAAAAAAATGCTTGGAATCTGTACTCCAAGAATTCACAGCCAAGTAGGAGAGAAAACATGGATGCTACAGGGCACATATGCAAGGAGAAATAAGAAATTTCCAGGGCTGATGGGGATGAGGGGAGGTGATTTCAGACCCCAGGGGGTACTCCTCCGGGGGCCCTATGAGGATCTCACAGTAGAAGTGGGACACGGAGGGGCTCCTGCAGGCAAGGGCAGTGTCCCAGCCCCGCCCTGGTCCACAGTCAACCTGTGGGAGGCCTCATTTCCATTCCAGCCATGGCCTGGGGGGCAGGGGGGGGGGCGGGAATCTGAGCACAGATTAGCTTCGACAGCAAAGCTGACCCACGGGAGGGGAATGTGATGACTGAAGATACCAGGGGACCGTGAAACTAAATCACAAATAACAGATGAGTCCCAAACTGAAATAGGGAATGGAGACCATAATTTCTGAACCTGAAACTGGGACACATCGCTCAATACACAGGGGAGAGAGAGACGGTGAGAATTTGGGTTGCCTCAGAACACCCAGCTGAGAGCCACACACACCACTAGCTGTGCGACCTTGGGCAAGTTCCTGACTTTCAAAATCCCTTTGCCTCAGTCTCCCCTCTCCAGAAGGGGGAAAGCTGTGCCTTCTTCACGGGCATGCGGTGAAGATTCCAGGGCATCACCCCAAAAGGCAGCCCCGGTGGTTGACCTCACAGCCACACAGCAAGGCCTGGAATCGCAGTATTTCGTTCGGTGTCTCACCACAAAGGTCTGATCGTGACCTTCTCCATTTCGAAATGCCCACCCCCATCCTGCAGGCTCTTTCTACGTCTGGCCTGCCAAGACTCCGTAAACTTTATATAGTTTCCATAAATCCAGTGGCCCCTTTCTTTCCGCCGCACCTATCACATTGTAAAGGTGTAGGGAACCATTTTTCTGGAAGGGTCTGGCCTTCTCACGGAGTGTTTGTGGGGCCCGGTGCAGGTTTGCAGGGCAACGGCAGGGCAGTAAAAGGGCTGTAAAATCGCCATCACCGGGTCTGCCTGGCTGGCCGGGGCGCGTCCAAGTGCCCGGGCAGCGTGGAACGGGAGGAGCTGGCTGGACAGGGGCCCCAAGAGACAGAGACAGAGAGGGAGGCACAGCCTTCTGGCTCAAGGCCACCGTCACAGATCCCCTCGTATGACTCTGGCCCCTGCTTTACCAAGAACAGATAATTTCAAAATGTGACCTTCCTCCCTTCTCCAGGCCACCACTGGTGGCCAGCTCAGGACTCGGGAGCCACGGAGTGGGAGACGCTGACTTGGGAGTTAAAACAGATTCATTGACACCGTGCCCTTTCTTCCCTATGTCCACACTTCCGCTAAACCTCTTTCCTAGGTAATATTTCCTCTATCATATTTCTGCCCTTCTCCACCCACGAGAAAGGCTTGATGGCTTATCTGTTTATAAACATATGCTCATGATAAAAAATTAAAACAAGACGGGACAGAGAGACGTAGCTAAAATCTGTTGAAATCACGTTACACTCACAGATCACTACTATTGATATTTTACTGATTGTCCTTTTAGAACCACACACACACACACACACACACACACACACACACACAGCTAAAGCACCAAGATATTCATGTACACAATTCAGTGTGATCAGCTAATGCCGCGGCATTTTTCAAAGTCTGGTCCACGGATCGCTAACATCAAGAGGTTCTGGGGTGACAGTTAAAATGCTAATCCCTGGACCCTATCCAAGACCTGCTGACTCACGCTCTCTGGCCCCAAGGCCTGAGAACCTGCATTCAACCAGCTTGTGGGGGAGATACTGCACACTTTGAAAACCTGGTCTTACCGGGAAGAGACAAGTGGCACAATTTCTTGGCCATCTTCAGGCAGGGTGGAGGATGTGACTGGCGTGCCACCTGGCGTAGAAGGAGCAGGCGGCCTGGAGCCAGGTACACAAGCCCCACCACAGACGAAAAAAGGGGGACACACATATGTCTCCCGGGCTTGCCTACCGGCAACGGGCAAGACAAACGTCATTTCTTTTTCCTTCGTCGTCCAAAAGGCTCTTCCCGATAGTGGCCTTTAGTCACTGAACTCATACAGTTTGGGGGGGGGGGTCTCTGACTCCCCTGAGAGATGAACCAGAACTGACGAGGAGGACTGCAGACCAGAATTCCCGCAGGGGACGCTCATTCTGTGACATCCATTCAGGCAGGTCAGCTGGGAGTTCTTTCCAGCTTCAGCCACCCAGCCTGGCAAGAGGCGGGAGGCAGATGGACGGGCTGTGGCCTCATCGCTCTCCTCCTCGGCCAGGCTGGTGGTCTCAGTGCCCCAAAGCCACCTCCAGGAAGTCCTCCGGCTTTCCAGCTGCCCTCGCCCCACTCCCCATGTTGGGAGCGCCCTGGAAAGGCACCCAGCGGTGCCCAAGCAGAGGTGCCTCAGCCCCTGGGGACATCTGGTGGCATCTGGAGAATTTTTGACTGTCACGACCAAGCGGAAGGGTTCGGACTGGCATCTAGGTGGGTTGAGGCCAGGGATGCTGTTGAATGGCCCCCTACCACAAAACAGATTTTTCCGGCCCAGGGTGTCAGCGGCACCAAGGGTGAGAAGCCCTGGAGGGCCTAAGGGATCACCCAGGCTGCTCCAGTGTCAGCCTTCCCTGCCGCAGAATACGGGGAAAAGCTTCACCAAACGAGAGGTCTGCCAGTATCGTCCCCGAGTGCCTCCGTTTACCCATCTACACAGTGGGTCATAGTCCCCGCATCATGGGGTTGTGAGGGTCAGATGCACCTGAGCTGGCCTTACCCCGCCACGGAATGGCTTCCCCGCGGTGCAGGGAGGGCACCATGCGCTAAAGTTATCCGGCAAGTCACCCGGCAGCGCGACAGGTGTGTGTCACAGCTCAGGAGCCAGACCTACCTGTCCTCACAGTTTGTGGCCCGTCACGGGCACAGGCATGGCCCTGCAGATGGCTTTCCTTAACTCCTCACGGGGACGGGCTCCTTTCGGGCGGGTCGGTGCTCGGGAGGCGGCAGCAAGGAAGGGGGGGCGGGGGTCACACACACAGGACTGGGACAGCGAGGCCATCTGGGGCAGGGGCTACGGCTGGTGGGTTCTGCCCGTCCCCAGTGGGAGGGGCGCTGAGGGCCAAGGCTTCACCCACCCGTCTCCGTCCAGGAGGGAGGGTGGGGGCAGGCAGGGGGGTGGGAGGCCCGACACCTTCCCACCTCTGCTTCTGTTTTGTGCAGGGGCAAGGCCCCGGCCTGCACCCGCTCCCAGCCCCCAGTCACTGTTTGCCGTGAAGCGTGGCACTATAGGGAGGCCATCTCAGCCCCGGGGGACAGCCACAGCCCCCACCTGTGACGATCTCTAAGGGGTTCCTCCTCTGGCAAGCTCTTGCCCAACCTTACGTCAGCGGCCCCCTGAGATGCTCACAGAGACTCTCCCACTCTTGCCAAACGCTCTTCTTCTCCGTGGCTCAGACCCTCTCTCATTCGAAGAGTCCTCCTCGGCCCCCTTCAGCCAGGCCACCCTCCTCCATCGGCTGGGGCTGGCCCGGGGGTCTTTAAACAGAGATGGAGAGGCCGCTCCCTCCGGCTGGTCGCCAGGTGGACCGCCACCAGACCATGCGAGGGCACCTCTGGCCCCACAGAAGCCGGCACCCAGGGAGGCCAGCGCCCGGGGAAGCCCCCACCGGCCCCTCCGGCCCCGGGGCTGCTGGACCCCCCCCCCCCACCCGGGAACCCTCGGCCACCCCGTCTGGACGCGGTTTTTGCTCTTTTCCCGTCTTTCAACACCTCCCAGAAACACAACCTCATTACGTGGCCCCATGCTGGTTCACTTGAGACATAAAACTCAGAAACAAATTAAACGGCAATTTCTTTTTAAACAGGAGAGGGGCCAGGCTTCAGGAATACCAGGCCAACATCCCTTTGGTTCCGACTCCTGGGGGCCGCTTCCCCCCCACCGGCTCTGGTGGTATTAAAGCCAAGGCCTCCATGTGGTTTGCACCAGCAGCGATTTTGCGTTTAATTTCCTTTGTTTTTCCTCCCCGAATGTTTGCTCTGACCTGCGTCCCTTTTATCAAGACTCTGGTAATAAAATGCAAAACCCTCGCCGGGACCGGAGGCCGAGCGGCGCGAGACTTACTACAGACAAGCGTACAGAGAAGCGGCAGGCCAGAGCCGCCAGAGCTCCGTCACCCTCTCTGTGACTCCCGTGCTGCCTGCTCTCCTCCGTCCCTCGTGCCCGTCGCGGATGCGCCCGCGGGCATCGGGATGGAGCCCGGGTACCTGCTTGAGCCGCCGGTGCAGACTGGTGGTCTCCCCAGTATGCACCCGGGGAGACCCCAAGAAAGCTGCCAAGCGCATTCTAACTGGGGACTTAAATCCAATTCTCTCACAGGTCCCAGAGGCCACCAATTAACATACCACGTCCTGCCCCGCCGTGCCCTTGCTTCTCGGCTGCTCCAAAACCCATAACCCAGGGCTCCAAAGAACTAGTCCCAATTACACAGCAAATTAAGTTTTAAGCTATATATATTTATATATATTTAGGCTGGTGCCTGTAACAGAAATAAAAAAAAAAATAAACCCTCTCTAGTTTTTTCTGTGAGTGATTCTGTCTAACCTCAGTGCTAAATCTCAGTCCCCTTTTATGATGACGGATGACGCCAGCCGGCCATAAAAACCCAAGCTGAGGAAAAGGGATTTTTAACATCCACCCAGATGGGAAGACCGGGTCGGCTGCCCCGACGTGTCCAGCTGAAATCGAGACGGGGATTTAAGTGGCACGGGACAGATCCTTCCCATACGCATCCAGGGAGCCGGTAACGATGACGATGCTCAGCCACGGATAATAAGACGTGGACCCCTGTCCTGACAGGTCCCACAAGGAAGGATGGAGAGAGGGAGAGGAGGAGGGAGGGAAGAAAAGAAGAAGGAAGGAAAGGCACAAAAGTATTCTCTTCACATACCGCGGAGGCTCACCGCATGGGCCTTGACACCGAGATCCTTGCGGGACTGAACTCTCCATCACGGACCACAAATGTTGGGGATGTTTTTTTACACCAGTGTTTTCGTGAAAGTGTTCTGCCTTCTGAATTCTGAGTAACTTCTAAAGCGGTGTTTTCTGGAGCACATTCTGTAGACTGCTAGTTCTCAAAGGCCTCTCTCCAAAGAGGAGTCCAATAAGTCTGAGAAATAGCGGTATAGTAAAAGCCCTGATAAGTCCTGCAATAAAGAGATTCCTTTATTTTGAAGATCACTGGAAGCCAGACCCCTTTCCTGTGTAAAATTAACCACAACTTCCTGTAGGAGCCTACTCTGGAAACACAGAGATGTTCATTAACGCGGGATGTCTCCACGGGGTCCTGATGGCCAATGAATTAGGCGGCTACATGTCCTGTGACAGAGGCTACCAAGTGTTTGCCAAAGCCTGTTTCCTTCTCCTCTTGGGCACACAGCCAAACTACATTTCCCAGCCCCCCCTGGCAGGTGGTGGGGGCCTCGCCACGGAGTCCCGGCCGACGGAAGGTAAGTGGGTCTGAGGTATGCCACTTTCAGACGAGGCCTGTACGATCCTCAGTGCTTTGTGCCCACCCCCACGGGGACAGTTCCAAGGACACAGAGGATGACGGAGTCACAAGAGGGAAGGAGACTGGACTCCTGAGCCTCCCCTTCGGGCAAGGATCACCCAGCAGTGCCGCCCGATGATGAATATCACTGTTGGACCCCAGTGAGTCAGAAATACGTGGTCACTGAGCGAAGACACAGGCATGTTGGGGTTGTTGCTGGGGCAGCTGCCTACCCTAGTGGACGCCTGCCTTTTTGACATTTTTTTACGATCTATCTATTTATTTTGAGAGAGACGGAGACGGTGTGAGTGGGGGAGAGGCAGAGAGACAGGGAGAGAGAGAAACCCAAGCAGCCTCCCCACTGTCAGCGCAGAGCCCGATGTGGGGCTCGAACTCACACACCACGAGGTCATGACCTGAGCCGAAACCGAGAGGTGGATGCTTAACTGACTGAGTCACCCAGGTGCCCCTAACATCTGTCTCGAGTGAGAACCAGGCTCCCCAGGAAGGAAGGGAAGAAGTCAACGCTAAGCCTCTTCCTGACACAGTGAGAATCACCAGATGTCCGCTGTTGAATTCTCCCGGCCACCTGCGGAGGTGGCCGAGGACGCCGAGCCTCAGCCAGGACACGTGACTTGCCCCAGCCTTGGCGGTACAGCTGGGAGAAGACCCTAGCCCGGTCACCGTAAGCCAAAACTCTCCCGGTGGCACCGGGCTGGTCGAACTCCTTCAGAGCTAACATCTTACTGAAGGACCTTCATGAAGATTGTTTCATGCCCAGGTTGTCCAACTGAGGGATAAAGGCTGACCTGGTGTTTTATCCACAAAACAGGCCTCATAAGAATCAGCTCAACCTCTGGGTTCAGCTACTTATTCTTGACCTTAATTTGCATTTTTAAAATATTTTTTAACGTTTATATATTTTTGAGAGAGAGAGAGGGTGAGGGAGGGGCAAACACAGAATCCGAAGCAGGCTCCAGGCTCTGAGCTGTCAGCACAGAGCCCTACATGGGGATTGAACCCACAGACCGTGGGATCACGGCCTAAGCAGAAGTCGGACACTCAGCAGACTGAGCCACTCGGGTGTCCCTTAATTTGCATTTTTAAGCACATCTGTCTTCAACAAACCCCACACCTGACCTGAAATACCAACGTTTTCAAGTACGAACAAAGGCAAACCCATTGCGAGAACCTCAAGTATCAGGGTGACCAGCCGTCCCGTTTCGCCGAGGGAGACTGAGGGGGTCCTGGGACGCGGTGCGTTCAGTGCTAAAAACTAGGGAAAGGCCCTGGCCAACCGGGACGAGTTGGTTATTCTGGCTGGTGGACACGGTTCTGCCTCCAGAAAGAGCAGGCCCCAAGGGGACAGCGGCTGGGAGGGCAGAAGGCACTGGGCTCCACATGGGAGACACAGACCGCGGAAGGCAAGGTGGTTAATATTTGCTTTAAATGCGAGGGATAAAGCAAACTGTGAAATTCCCATTTACAACTCTCGCCTGCCCACAAAAGTGACACCAGTGTGACTTTAAATTCCTACCCTGAGCAAGAGACGTAGGGCTGGAAACCTGTGATGGGGGAAGGCAAGAGGTGTCAGGTTCTCCTCCAGCTGGAAGCGTCACCAACATTTCACGTTAATTAGCAGGAGAGAGGACCAGCTGCCTGGGCTGGGGCCCTGGGACCAAGCTGTGCCGAGGTGACAATTATGAACGCTGTCACGAAACCCTGGTTCCTTTTGTTTTTTTAAAGTTTACTTATTTATTTTGGAAAGAGAGAGAGAGCGCGCGCAAGTGAGGAAGGGGTAGAAGAGGGAGGGAGAGAGAGAGAATCCCAAGCAGGCTCCGCACGGTCAGCGTAGCGCCCGACGCAGGGCTCGAACCTACCAACCATGAGATCGTGACCTGAGCCGAAACCAAGAGCCAAACGCTTAGCATACTGAGCCACCCAGGCGCCCCAACACTGGTTCCTTCTCGAGACGCGTTCGTTCGAAAACGGACAACAGTTACCTACCTACACGAGCCACCCTGCTGCGTGTCCCCGTGTGCGTGCAGGCGTGCATGTGGACAGACTCGGCCCCTCACCGTAACGCGGCTCACCTCCAACCCCCTTCAGGCACATTTAGTCCCCGGGGTCACTGTAGGGATTTTATCATCAGAGGTCTCCCTCAGGCAATAGACAGGTGGCTCAGACCTAAGGGCTGCACTCTGACATCGAGGTCAAGGTTGGATCATTGTCCTTGGGTAGAAATCCTGGAGAATGGCAAATCCCAGTTCTATAATCTTAAAAAAAAAAACAAACCAAAAAACAAAAACCCACTGAGACTAAACATGTGATTCTCAACTTTGGCTGCAAAGGACAGTCACCTGGGGAAACTAAAATGTAGGGATGCCTGGGCTCCACTCCAGACTAATTGAATCCAAACCCCTGGGGGCGGGGCCCAGGCATCTGCATTTTTTAAAGCTCCCCAGGTGATGCTGACACTGAGCCAGGGCCGAGAGTCACCGCTCTTGACCAGGAGTTGGCAATTTTTCCCGTCAAGGGCCAGACGGTGAACGTTTTAGACTTTGCCGGCCACATGGTCTCCAGCGACTTGT
Organism: Panthera uncia; assembly: GCF_023721935.1. Lineage (NCBI taxonomy): Eukaryota > Metazoa > Chordata > Mammalia > Carnivora > Felidae > Panthera > Panthera uncia. The sequence goes on along the minus strand of NW_026057582.1, from coordinate 9,000,190 downwards.
CAACTCTGCGGTCCTGGTGGGAAAGCAGCCAAGACAATACGTAAATGGGCATGGCTGTGTTCCAATAAAACTTTATTTATATGAACAGGCAGTGGGCTGCGGTCGGCCAAGCCCTGCTCTAGACTGCACAGGCTCCGCCGCCCGATTTAAGCGGCCGTCCTACGACTTCCTGGTGGCCGGACCTCACAGCCCAACTTTTAAAATTCGCTTTGGGGCTTCAAGACCCGTGGTGGGGTGGGGGTGGGGGGTGGCAGGCATGTGGGAAATGAAAGAAGCAGACAAGTTGAGTGTGTTAAGCATCAACTTTGGCTCAGGTCACTTTCTCATGGTTCGTGAGTTCGAGCCCCATGTCGGGCTCTGTGCTGAGAGCTCAGAGCCTGGAGCCTGCTTCGGATTCCGTGTCTCCCTCTCTCTCTGCCCCTCCCCTGCTCACGCTCTGTCTCTCAAAAATAAAGAAACGTTAAAAAGTTAAAAAAAAAAAAAAAGAAAGAAAAAAGAAAAAGAACATTTGGGCGACCAGACTTGGACGTGCCTCTTGCCTTTGCTTTCCTTCTTCAGCAGCCAGCCTTCTCCAAGACTCATAGTGCCTGCTCCTCCCTTCCCTCACCCCTACTGAAGGCCTCCTTTGTCTGAGGAGCCCAAGGAAGCAAGAAGAAAAAGGGCCCCAAACAATCATCGCTGATTTTTTTTCCCTCCTGTTCTGTAAAGTTTAAATGGAAACAGGAAAAAAAAAAAAAAAAAAAAAAAAGTTAATCAAATAGGCTACCTCCACCTTGTAGGTCAAGTTTCTCAGTAGATGAAGTTTTGTTCAAGGACCGTAATCTTCTCTCCCATGTTCTGAGCACCACGAGGAATCCAGGGTTACTCCTTCCTCAGGGCAGTCTAGTGTTCCGGTTGGAGAGGTCCTTAAATAAGCTTACTGAAGGTTGCCTCTCATCCAACCCTGTCGTTAAGGCTGTCATCCAGAGTGTACTGGAATGCCTCTCAGGACGAGGTGCTCAGCACCTCTTCAAAAGCAGGCTTCCACGAGCTCAAAGCTACCTTTTGGAAAAGGGGCAAATTCAGCAGGTACAACAGTGAGGACACAGAGAACAAAATAGACAGCCTTCAGTTTGATATCAGGAAGGCAGGCCATCGGAGGTGACCAACAGCGCAAGGGCCACCAGCAGAGGCCAAACGTTTCTAGGCTTTCTTTTATTACTATTATTTATTTATTTTGGGGAGGGCACAAGCCGGGGAGGGACGGAGAGGGGGGAGGGGGACAGAGCATCCGAAGTGGGCTCTGTGCTGACAGGCTGACAGCGGTGAGCCTGTTGTGGGGCTCAAACTCACAAACTCACGAATTCACGAACTCCAAGGGCTCCCAGCTGAGCTGAAGTCAGATGCCCAACCTACCGAGCCACCCAGGTGCCCCTCCAGTCTTTCAAACCTTAGCATTTTAGAAAGAAACCAAAAGCTCACAGATACTCTATAGCAGCTGACTGGATAGAAAGCCTGGTAGATGGTTTTCAGGCTGCTGAAACACCTAGTGAGCGACGAGGTTGACAAGGTTTTGTTACTTCTGAAAACGATTACGATTCCTCCATCCAGACAGGGAGGATTTCTTAGGGGGCACAGGTTGGTCACAGGTTTCTTGCCACAGGATTCTTAGGGGCACATTTTTCTTTGAAAATGAAGCTGTGCATTTTTGCAGCAGACGAAAACACAGGAATCCACCAAAAGAAGGGACAGATCCTATCGCCAACGGCTCCTGGAACAGCTTCGCATCCAAGGTGCAGGGGCTGCTGCAAATATTCAGGTTTTCCTCGTTGGGGGCAACCAAAATCTCACAGCCAGGTATATTTCCTTTTATTCGCTTTGCTGTTAAGAGATTCTTTTTTTTTAAATTTTATTTATTTTGAGAGAGCGCGAGCGAATGCAAATGGAGGAGGGGCAGAGAAAGAGGGTGACAGAGAATCCCAAGCAGGCTCCGCATTGTCAGCACAGAGCCCAACGTGGGGCTCGAACTCACAAAACCACGAGATCACGGCCTGAACCCAAACCAAGAGTTGGACGCTTAACTGACTGAGCCAACCACGCGCCCCCTGTTGATTTTCCTTTCGTTTTATGGATCGGGTAAGCCACCTTACATGTTTTTGTTCAAGAAGGTAGGGTTGGGGTGCCTGGGTGGCTCAGTCGGTTAAGCGTCCTACTTCGGCTCAGGTTATGATCTCGCGGTTTGTGGGTTCCAGCCCCGCGTCGGGCTCTGTGCTGACAGCTCGGAGCCTGGAGGCCACTTCGGATTCTGTGTCTCCCTCTCTCTCTGCCCCTCCCCTGCTTATGCTCTGTCTCTCGATAATAAGTAAACGTTAAAAATTTTTTTTAAAAAAGAAGGTAGGGTACACTCAATGAATGAACACGTGAATGAGTAAATATGTTAATAGAAAGATTCTCGTACATTGCTGTTGCCCCTGCCCCCTACTCCGCCACGCCCCAGTGCCTGGCACATGAGTATAGATGTTGTTCAATGAGTGGAAAACCCATCTACCAGTCTGCTCATTGCACTTGGCCTCCAAAACCACCACACCCGTTCTGATATAGCCTGGATCACTCACGTTCCAGCTGCAACCTTGACCTCAAATCTGTCCATCGACCCTCATCTGCGTGGCTCTAGGAACAAAATCTGGGTCTTTGCCCTGTTTGTACCTGCTCCCTGCAGCTCCCAGCTCCCAGCACTGTTCAGGCCATTCCTGTGAGCCAGAGCCTCAGGTGGACCCGACGGGCCGGAACCAAGAAAGCCCGGGTGAGGATACCCAGGAATCAGTGAGGAGGCCAGCCCTGCGGTGTGTTGGCCCTGGAAGGTCACTAAGGCTCTACCAATGGGAGCCTGAGCTGGAGTCTAAGTCCATGGGGTTGTTGGAGGCACCGAGCTGCCACGAAAGGATTTCTCCCAGGCCGGCATGTTTTGCACACCCATTCAAGAACCAAGAGGATGAGCCTGACTGCCTAACACCCACCTGCACAGCGGCCAAGGGCCACGACTGGCCCACGTTAGCACTGGGCACTTGGCTTAACTGAACGGCCAATTAAGAAGCTGCATCTGACTGGCTCTCAGGAAGTAGGGTGCCGGGCCGCGTAGCACCCTTGCCCTTGAAGTGAACTTCATGACTCCTGAGAGGCTTTGGTGGTCTGGTTTCTCATGGCTAACGGTGCCGTGTATTCTGGGCTCACTAAGTGCCCCACACCGTGCATGTCTCGTCTCTTTTCTCTGACCCAGTGGCCCCACGAGACGGGTACGATCATTGTGCTGCGTAGACCCTGAGTGCTCTGCCGTCGATTCAGGGGCTAAGGGCAGTGGAAGGTTGGAGGCCAATGACACGGCCACTGGATCAAAGCATCTTCTTGGGAATCCAGACTGGGGTTGAATCCAGCCTCTGGCTGGCTGGTCCCCTGAATGGAGCGGGGGTCTGGAAGCCATTTGCTGCCACGCAGACCGGAGGGCAAAAAGAACAGTCAGGAGAAAGAGAGAGTGGGGCAAAGTGTGCAAAGGACGGTTCTGTTCTGGCTTTTTCCTCAGGCTCTGCTACACCCTGGCCTTTGGATTTGGTGGACCCCTGCCTTTCTCTTAAAGGCAGTTTTTCTTAGCTCTCATGCTCTCGTGGGTTTCCGTTGGCTACAGTTAAAAGCATCCTCACTAATTTCTTCAACGAGCAAACTATGAAGAAGAAGGAGATGAGGGAACACCTATGGATTAAGAAAGGCTTAAAGGCTTAAGAGACACCAGCCAAATGCAACGTTTGGCCCCTTATGTGGATCCCGATTGAAACAAACGTTTAAAAACAAAACAAAATAATTGTGGTTTCAAAGTTCAAAAACATAACTAAAATAAATTCCTGGAAAAACACAGAATGTCAAAACGAGGGCAAGAGGAAGTAGGGAATTTACATAAATCAACAGATGTTAAAACAACAACCACAACAAAGAGTCTTTGCTGTGAACATCCCCGATTCCCATTTGACAGATGCACTAACCAAGGCAGAGACAGGTTGGGTCACCCCATCTGGTAAAAAAAAAAAAAAAAAAAAAAAAATGGAGCCAGGTTTCACACCCAGGCCTGGCCCCAAAGCCTGTGGTCCTAACTATGACGCTGCCTCCTGACCTTGCCCATGACCGACTCAGACTTTCCGGTAAACCGGGACAGAAATCATTAACGAAACTATTCCAAGTCCTTGCAATTTAGGTCACCGCCTCCTGCCACACTGCCTGCCACCTTGGCGGGTCCCCCTGCGGATGGATGCGTATTTGCGGGGGGCAGGGGGGTGTTATCAGCAAGTTCACATATTTTACCCAGTTCTTCCACACAGAACCACAACCTGGGCAAGAGAAGAACCCTATCTCAAATTTTTTAAAAATGTTTGTTTTTGAGAGAGAGAGAGAGAGAGAGAGAAAGAGAGAGGGAGGGAGGGAGAGAGAGCATGAGTGTGAGTGAGGGAAGGGCAGAGAGAGAGGGAGACACAGAACCCAAAGCAGGCTCCAGGCTCCGAGCTGTCAGCACAGAGCCCGATGCGGGGCTCGAACTCACGACCTGCGAGATCATGACCTGAGCTGAAGTCAGACACTTCACCGACTGAGCCACCCAGGTGCCCCAAACCCTATCTTAAAAGTCTAAGAGCTGTAAAAGGGCTTCCCGATGGGAACAGGCCAGAAGGTGGGGAGAGCTGGTGGAGAAGGCTACAGCTTTCATTACAAGCTCATCTGTATATTTCAGCTTTTTAACCACATGCCTACGTCTGGTAGAAATTTTAAGTTTGGGGTGCCTGGGTGGCTTAGTCAGTTAAGCATCTATCTGACTCTCGATTTCGGCTCAAGTCATGATGTCACAGTCCCTGCTTGGGATTCTTCTCTCCCTCTCTCTGCCCCTCCCCTGCTCTCTCTCTCTCGCTCTCTCTTTCTCTCTGAGAATAAACACAATAAAAAAGAATACAGAAATGTTATGTTTTACTTAAAAAAAACTGCTATGTACTCAACCCCGTGCGTAGCACGACGTCCTATTCTTCTGTCCTCAATACCACTGGGGTGAAACGTTTACGAATGTGATATTCGACAGAAGGATCTCCTGTTCATAAAATAAATACCCGTAACAGACAAAAATTGGAAAAGTCAATAACATGAATTATTCCAAGACCGCTTATTTCCTTCCATTTTTCCTTCTACGGGGTTTTTATTTTCACTTGCTTGTTTGAACATAATTTTGACCATATTACGCCTGCAGTGTGGTATTCTGTGTGGCCTCGCCAGTATCTCTTTTCACCTTCCCTGAATGGTACTCATTGTTGCCGCTATTATTTATCCCGCTCCTTTTCTCCATCACTGTCCACTGGCTGTGTTAGGGGAAGCAGGCCGATAACCTGTCTTTTCACTTATAGGCACAAGGAACCAGATGCGTTCAAACCTGGCGTGGAAACTGCCACAGCTCTTCCCGATCCTGGATCTTGACGCCTGACTGCAGCAGCAGGATGAAACTTTGTGGCTCTCCCCTTGGAGGAAGGTGAATGAGTTCTGATGGGGCGAGAAGCTGTGTACGGATGATGGGCAGCTTAGGGAGGGCTGCAGCAAACACTATTAGGTGCCTCCCCAGTAACCATTTTCCTCTTCTCAACTAACAGGATCCCAACTCTGAGCCAGCAATCTGCCTAGTTTAAAAAAATTTTGTTAACATTTTATTTCATTTTTTGAGAAACAGAGAGGGACAGAGCATGAGCAGGGGAGGGCCAGAGAGAGAGGGAGACACAGAATCCGAAGCAGGCTCCGGGCTCCGAGCCGTCAGCACAGAGCCCGACGCGGGGCTCGAACCCACGAACCTGAGCTGAAGCCGGACGCTCAACCGACTGAGCCGCCCAGGCACCTGTCCCGGCCTAGTTTAAAAACGATCATTTCCCCACCTCCCTGGTCAGGGGCCGTCCTGGGACAAGGCCTGGCCCACAAAGTGCAAGTGGAGGTTAGGCTGGGGTTTCCAGGAGTGCCCGACAGAAGGTCAGCGGAGAACACTGGAGTGTGCCCTCTTTGCCTCTTTGCTAACCCTCTCTGGCTTCCCGTCACGGAGCCATGGAGCTAGAAACACAAGGGCCAGAGCTCTTGGTTAAGCAGCGGCCAGACGTGGACCTGCTGGGTGGCAGGCTGGTGTCTCTGGGCTTCCTCTTGCACGAGATAGACAGATCCTCTTGGGTGAAGTCGCCGCACGTTGGGTTTTTGCCACTTGCGGCCCAACACGGCCCGAACTGGCGCAAATCGCGTTCTCCCGCTTTCGCGAGCCCGTCGGAAACCCATCAGGGCTGACTCACCCGCGTCCCCTTTGTTGGCAGGGAGGCCAGTCGCACTGTCTTGGGCTGCTAAAAACTAACCCTCAGGAATAAGCACCGTCACGAGGAGCACTCGTGGGCCCTTACACGCTTCTACAGCACCTTACGGCCTGCAAAACTCTTACACACGTACCCCGTTCTCGGTGGGGAAGCCAGGGGAAGATGATTCAGGACAGAATGGCTCAGCGACCAGATGACAGGCAGCGGGTTCCCCATGATGTCTTTTCTCTCCTTGATGTCGCGCCCCCCACCCCCACCCCCCGCACATCCGAGTTGTGCTCAAAAAGCCATCCAACTTCCACACGTCCACGCGAGACGCGAGAAACAGTTACAGACGGTGAAGAGCTGGGGACGCGTCGTCTAGGTTTGAACCCCTGCGGATTAGCCCTACGGGAGGTCGGCCCGAGAAGCCAGGAAGCCTGTGTCTCTCCGCAGGGTGCAAAGAACGAATGAACGAATGCAAGAGCTTGAGACACAAGGAAGGATTCATAAGGACTGTATATTGCCTCGGGCCTCTGAACAACACGGGGCAGGGTGGGGGGTGGGGGGGGACTGGACAAAAGCCTCGGAGCTGATGAGCCAATTGGTTCTGCATGTTGAGGGGTGAGCGGGTGGAGTAGGGGGGGAAATTGGGAAGGACAGGTATTAGAGAAGGTGGCAAAGACCGTGAGATCTTGAAAAGGCATTAGGCTTTTAACGACAATACAGGAAATCTGGTCGGGGGACCACCTGGAACCAAACATCACCCCCTCTAACCTCTGGGTTTCCCGCGTGCACTTTTTATTTCCCATGTGGTATATGCGCTCGGCGTCTGCACGAAGCGATCCCACGTGTGTGGGGGGAAGGGGACCGGTGGGGGGGTGGGTGTTGAAGAGCCAGAGGCAACGTCCACCTTCTTGGTTCTTCGACGGTGACCACAGGACCACCACCGGCCGTCTTGCATCCTGGTGCAGCTGATGTTCGTTTTGGGAACGGGATCCAGTCACTCTGGCTGGAAGATGCACCCCGTATCCTCAGGAACTGACCCCATAAAACCAGAGACTCATCTCCCAGTCGAGGGGTCTTTGTGTCTTTCAGCCGCCTCGCTTCCCTACCTGCGCCATTCCGAACGTCTTCAGTTTTAGAAACAGAACTCATGTGCCACAGAATGAGGAGGGCCACAAGAGATCACAAGCGTCATCTGTTCCCCTCCGTCGTGGAAACCAGAAACCTCAGTTTATTAAGGTGCGTGCACTGTGCTGGGTACTCGTCAGGTGGGTGTTGTTTTCTCCATTTTGCAGAGGAGGAAACCGAGGCTTAGCCAGGTCAGGGAAGGTAGTGCTCAGGGTCACAGAGGGAGGAAGGGAAATTCTCAACGTGGGGAGCAGATTCGCTCTGATTCCACAGCGGTGGAATCGCGGAGAGAGGTTGGTGGGGCCTTCGTGGGAAAACAGCCCCTCCTCCCGCATTCATTCTTTTCTTCCAGAAGGAGCAGCTGGGGCTCCTCCGGCCTGGTGGTCTTCTGAGACACATTCCTGCACTGCCGCTGTTCTCAAAGCTGCAGGCCCTTGTTCCACACGCGGGTCCGAGGGCCCGAGCCAGGCCTGGGGCCTCTTCACGCAGAGAAGAGTTTTCTGCCCTTGGCCCCCGCAGAAGGGAAGGATTAGCGCAGCAAAGCCCAACTTGATTGAAAAATAACTTCCCTCCAGGCTGCTTTATGGCTTTGCACCTCTTCCAGCTCTCGCTGAGTCTGGCCCCAAGACTGGAGGACTCAGGGTGGTCCTTCCCTCTCCAAGGGGCCGGAAATTGCCCAAGGAACGCCAGGGGGTGCTGAACAGGCCATCTGAAGGAGGCCAGCAACGTATTAATGTTTTTTAAAAGTTTTAAAACTAATCGCCAACTGGAAGGGGTCAAAGCATTCTGGCTAGTTCTGCGATGGGGGGCAAGGCGCCTCCCTCCCCTCGCTGACCCCATCTGTAGCGTGTGTGTGTGGAGGGGACTCGTCTACGGCCCCGTGCCGCTGGCGTGGAGGATGAAATGATTGGCGAAGTTCACAGAGGGCCGAGAACTGCCACATGGCAGTGACCACGGACGGTTCAGCTCCAGCCCTCCGCACTTACATTCACCAGACCAGCCAAAGCCAGTTCCCGCCGGGACGCTGCTGAACAGCACAGGATTTGGCCTTGGCCAAAGAGAGGTCTGGCGTGCGCCCTGGGCTTCTGGGAGGTGATCTCGGTGTATGTGACAGGAGTGTGTCTGGTTAGGGCAGGGGCTGACTACACCGGATCCCAGTGTGGGGCTGGCCGTGCCAGAAAGACCAACCGTGGGACAGAGGGGGGTCACACAGTATCGGCTGGCCTGGACACCGAGTTCACCAATGAGGGCAATCAGTCAATCAATCAGTGGTGCCACGATCAAGAGCGTGGGCACCACAGCTCAGCGAGCTTCCCTAACGGGCAATGCTCTGCGTGTCGGTCACACATCGGTGTCAGAGGGTAACGTGAGTGCGGGAGCTTTCAGCGAGTGCTGTTCTAACGAATGATCACACCGGAGGCTGGTTCTCGGAACCCCTTGAACTTGAGATTGGTGTCGGGAATGAGGGCAGTCTTATGGGGAGACAGCTCCCTCAACCTCAGCAGTCCGCCGACCCTGGGAAACTTCTAAAACACAAGCCTCCTGAGTTCCATGCCCGCTGTCACTCCCAACCACCCAAACGGGGAAGGATGGGGCTGGGGGGGGGGGGCGTGCAGGGAGGGTGCCGAGGGAGCTCGTGCCGGCGCTAAGTGAAGCGCTTTCCTGAGGCCAACTCACGGGTGCCTCGGTCTACGCATCTGTAACACGGGACCCACCGCGCCCACCTCTCCAGGCTGCTCACCTCTCCAGGCCTGAGGGCCCACAGCTAGGGAGCAAAGCACACGATTCACCTCGACGGCCGGAGCACTTAGCTTTAACCACCTCTGCTGGCTGAGGTCAGCTCGGGGGCGAGACAGGCCCACCCTCAGGAGCAGGTCTCACTCACATGGAAAATGCCGGCTCGTACATCTGAATCATCACGATTGCGAATATGGGCCAAGCGTCACCTCCACGCTGGGAGACGTAGGACAGCGTCCCCTAACACTGCCTGGTCGTGTCCTGACAGTCACCTGGGGGCTGCCCAGGCCCAGGCCCTGACAGGATCCAAATGCCAACAGGGGAGCCTGGGAAATCTGCAGGTTTAATATCCCCTGTGGGCTGGGTCTCTTGCAGGGGCAGATTTGAGAACTGCTGTCACGATCAGAGGGGCCTGGGTCCCCCGCAAACCCCCGACAGCACAACTGTTGGGCAGGCCTCAGGTCCTGGGCCTCTGTTTCCCCCTCTACGCAAATGGGGGTGGGAGTTATGGCTGCTCGTTCTCCCTTGTCCTACAGCAGCGAGGATGAGACGCTCGGGCCCGGCCAGCACCGTGGCCAGGAGCCACGGTCAGTCCCAAAGAGCAGCAGCACATAGCACTTGCCGTGCAGGACAGGGGGTACGGCCAGTCCCCATATGACGCTCGCTAAAAAGGCAAATTCCTGCCAGCGCGATGGGTATGTTAGGGAACAGTTTAAGGATGACACGAATTTTGCATTTGCTGATGCAAACGTGTGTGTGTTATGCGTTCCTATGTGGCTCTATTTAGCTCCGATCGGTTAAATAGAGCCACGTGGGAATACACAACACACACACACACACACACACACACGCTCATGTGTGCACACCTCAAACATCTACTAGCTACCTTTTTCACTGCCTGTGCTATGAGCCGCACGCATCCACATCTAATGTTACAAGTTGCTACGGGCTGACTAGTGTCCTCCCCAAATTCCCCTGCTGGAGTCCTAACCCCCAGGCCCTCAGCGTGTGACTGTATTTGGAAACGGGAGTCTTTTTTTTCTTTAAGTTTATTTATTTTGAGAGTGGGGGTGGGGAAGGGGCAGAGAGAGAGAGAGAGAGAGGAGGAGAGAGAATCCCAAGCAGGCTCCGCCCTGTCCGTGTAAAGCCTGCCGCGGGGCTCGAACTCACGAACTGTGAGATCGTGACCTGAGCCGAGATCGAGAGTTGGATGCTTAACCGACTGAGCTACCCGGGCGCCCTGGAGATAGGAGTCTTTAAAAGAAGCGGTTTAATTAAAATGGGGCCGTTAGGATGGGCCCTGGTGTCCTTATACGAAGAGGCAATCCGGATACACAGACACCAGGGCAGGTGCATGTAAGACCATGTGAGGACACAGCCAGAAGGCGGCGACCTGCAGGCCAATGGCAGGGTTTACTCCATAGAAAGCGCTGTCTTTATGAACACAGTTTTGCTCCCTGAGAAGAGGCCACCATGGGGAGCACACCGCACCTGCTGTGGGCAGGGGAGGGCGTTTGCCCTGTGCTCCCCGAGGGCTCCACACCTCTCTCCTCAACCATCTCTTAAACACTCACTCAAGACTCTTAAATGACCAGAGAACAGCGGGTGGCTTGGGGCTAGATGTCCCTTAGTTTATTTACTTAAAGATGAAACTGGACAAGGGCCTGGACCCAAACATGCATTGTTTCCTGGTCCGGGAGAAGAACTGCCACATACTGGGTCCCAGTCCACACCCTTCAGGGCAGGGACACTGGTAAACTGTGGACGGCAGGAGAAGGGCTCTGCCGGGGGATGGGGCCACCAGCCTCAGGAATGTCCCAGGTGGAAAGTGAATTTGGAGCATAGACTTGGAGGTCCTGGGGGCCCTCAGCAGATGGGGAAGTGGGGTAACAGTAATGACATAAACACTGAACGATGGGTTCTGAGACTCACTAAGCCCAGCTCCGTGGCAGGTAGGGGAGGAGGGACGCTGGGGGAGAGCCCTGAATGCCACCCAAGGGGTTCCTTCGGACCAAATATACAATGAGGCCATTCTTTATCTGGGTTCCTTAAATCAGAATGTGTGACCTTTCATTCTGGGTTGCAGATCACGTTAGTTAGAATTTGAGAAGTACGCCAGAGGCAAAAGAGGCAAGAGTCAATTAGATGATTTATACATCGTTCATCCAATTAAACAATTGTCGAGTACCCGCTGCCAGCTGCGTCTAGACGAGGAGCGATTTGCTGCTGGTTTTATTCATTTTCTGTCTCCATCCTCTACCAAGAACGGGTGTTAAGTCATTCTCTGGGATGTGAAGGACGCCACCCGTACATGAAAGTATCTATTCACCGACAGAGACCCAGCACCGGCCATTTAAAATATTGTGTTAATAGAATAGCTATGTTTTGATGTTAAAAATATTTCAACGGCACCTCATTAATTCAAATTAATCTCCTTCAATCCACTCGCATTCCATTAGGGGCGGGTAGGGGAGAAAGGAGCCGACATTTCCAGAGGCAGGCAGGGGGCTAAGGGCGCCCCTGAACACCATTCATTTCATTCCTGCAGTGCTGGGTGAGCGAGCTCCCTCTTTCAGGCCACCTCCGTGTGGCTCTGAGGAATACGGAGCTACCACCATGTTTGAATTTTTTCTGAACATTTATTTATTTTGGGGAGACAGAGTGCAAGCGGGGGAAGGGCAGAGAGACTGAGAGACACAGAATCCGAAGCGGGCTCCAGGCTCCGAGCTGTCAGCACAGAGCCCGACGCGGGGCTCAAACCCACAAAGCGCGGGATCGTGACCTGGGCCAACGTCGGACGCTTAACCAACTGAGCCACCCAGGCGCCCCAAGGAGCTGCCATGTTTTATTTAAGGGAACCTCACATCCTAGGCCATGACCCTGCCCCATGTCAGAACCCGGTCCCTCTTGGTCACAGAGTACCTTGGAGGACACGGGACCCCAGCTGAGCCAACCAACCAGTTTCCTGGGAGCTTAGGACTTGGGGCTACGGAGACCACGAGAGATGTCTCCCATGACTGGGGCTGTGACGTGAACTTGGGGCTTAATGGCGGCCATATTTCCCACTTGGTGGCGAAAGCCGGTCTGGAGAATAAGAGGGAATTTGACCGAATGCGTCGAGGAGGGAACAGCTGTCGATGTCGGAGTCCTGGTTTCCTTTACCCCTGGGGCCCAGCCACATCCCTGGCTTGCTAGTGGCCCAATCAGTATCTCCTCCTTGAAATCCATAACCAGACTTTCTCCCTTTTGTGCTTAGGTGAGTTCCGGTTAGGTTTCTGTCACTTCACATCAAGAATCCTAACGGGCAGGTATCATTAATTATCACCATCTCACCAGGGAAGAAACGAGGCTTGGGATGCTCGCCCGAGCCCTTGCTGCTAGGAAGTTTCAGAACCGGAATCTGACCCCTGAATCTCTTTCGTTTTTCAACATACCTTTGGGTACATCCAACAGAAAGAACAGTCTCCATGACTGACACCAGGGGTCATTCTGGTTGGAAGGTGGGGGGATCCCCGGAGTCAAGGAACTAAAGGCGGGGATGGGAGGCTTCAGCACCATCCTTTCCCATCAAGTCCCCCCCCCTCCAACCACCCGGGGAGCCTGGGTGGCTCAGCCGGTTAAGTGTCCGACTTCAACTCAGGCCACGATCTCACGGTCCGTGGGTTGGAGCCCCGCGTCGGGCTTTCTGCTGTCAGCATGGAGCCCTCTTCAGATTCTCTGTCCCCTTCTCTCTCTGCCTCTCCCCTGCTTGCATTCTCTCCCTCGCAAATAAATAAACATTTTTAAAAAGTGCCCCCAACCCCAACCACTCCCCCAAAGCCCTTGTCAAGATGGCCGCCGTTGAGTGCTGCTCTGGCCCTACACGGCCTTTGACGTCTGCCAGAAGCTCGTCTTCTCCCAGCCCCGCCGCCCAGCTCTGTGGTCAAGGGCAAACTCTCTACGATAGGCTGAATTACGTACCCTCAAAAATTCATATGCTGAAGTCTTAACCCCTAGCACCTCAGAACTGACCGCCCTGGAGATACGGTCTTTCCAGCGGGAATTAGGTTTAAAATGAGGTCACTTACGGGGGGCCCTCATCCAAGATGACTGGTGTCCTTAAACACGCACACAAGGAAGAGCCTGTGGAGACACAGGGAGAAGACAGCCGTCTACAATCCGAGGAGAGAGGCCTGGAACGGATTCAGGCCTCCCGGCCCTCGGAAGGAACCAACCCCGACGGGACCTCCAGATCAGTGAGTAAATAAATGTCTCCTGTGAAAGCACGAGGCACTCTGTGACTACTAGACTCTCAGAGATGCCATCCTTTCTAACCGCGGGATTACGAAAGCAATGCGTGTGGTCCCGTGGTGCGGGGGGTGTCGTGGGAAGAATTAAAAAACAGATGTCAAGGCAATGATAGCATCGGGGTGCCGTCGGCGGTGGCTGTTTACATTCTAACGACGCTGCCCAATGGGCCGCAGACGTTTCTCTGCCCTTTGCTAGTCCTTCTAGGAATCCCGTTGCTTCCTCGGTAGCAAGGTCTCAGGAGGTGACACGGGTCCCTCTCTCCTGAAGAGACTGCTCGGGTCCGGAGGGCTCTCGGTAGAGCCACCTGGGTCTCTGCGTATGAGGGACGGAAACGCTGCCAGGTGTTGGCTCATCCCAAGAGAAGAGGGAACGGAAGGGTGCGTGGTTCACTGGCTGCCCCCAAAGAGCCCGGCGTGGAGGGGAGGGGTGACCTCAAACCCAAGGGGGGCGTCCACGTGGCTGACAGCAACAGGTACCGGCCAGAATCTTTAGGCGCCCCCTCTAAAGAGAGTGGGGAAAAGAAAGCGCTGACAGGAAATATCTCTGAGGAAGTAGGGAGCAGGTGGGGGTTGGCACTGTGGCCTCGGGTAACAGTGCATCTCGTGTGTGTGTGTGTGTGTGTGTGTGTGTGTGTGTGCACGCGCGTTCAGGGGCTGTTACGGGCCGGACACGGGAACAATGAGGGTGGGCCAACCAGGGCTGGGGAAGGAGAGGGAGCAGCTCACAGCGCCCCCTGTGGGGAGGAAGGGAGGGACATGACGCGTGTCCCCTTGGCTGTGACACAGGCCAAATCTGGAGAGCTCAACGGCTGGCTGGCTGGGCCCCCCCCCCACCCCCGTCATCCACCGGCTCCCCCCACCCCAGGCCTGACCCCAGGCACGGCGCAGGGGGGAAGTGCTGCATGGAAAAGCCCGGCAGGTGCCAGAACGGAGTGCTTCACAAGGACACGGAAGGACACCCCCCCCTCCCCCGCCGGGGCCCTCCTGGGGTTTCAAGAAACATTTGAGAGGAAGCGAGATGGCGGCGGTTCCCACAGAGCCGCTGGGAAAGGGCCGGAAAAACAAGATCTTGATCTGTTCGGGGATCCTGTTTTTAGGCCTCGCTGGCTGGGCTGGGAGAGAAGTTTGCGGCTCGCCCTCTCCTGGGTGTGAGCTCCGGGAGGGGGTCCGGGAGGAGGACCGGGAGGAGGACCAGGATGCCCTGTGCCCGTGGGCCCTCCCACCGGCCAGCACGGGACAGATACCTGCTCCTCATTGCGCACATGTGCTGCTGAGCTAATTAAGGATAAAAGTATCGTGTCCAACCACAAACCACTGAGCGCTCAAACCCCTCAAAGGCTCTTGCTAACTCGGGACCCGCTCCCGTGCAAACACTCGGCCCCTGGGGCCCGGCCCCGCTGCTTGTGCAACTGTGTCATCCTTCCCCCTCCCCACTCCCACCCCCGGACCTCATCCCCTTTGCTGCTGCGCATCTCTGAGGTCCCCTCACCACCTGCTGGTCACGCCTCTGGGCCTTTGCACGTGCTTGCCCATGCTGCTTGGCACGCGCTCCCCGCACTTCTCCACCCGCCGGTCCGATTTCCCAGGATGCCTTCTGTGCCCGTCCTTAGGTGGGAGAGCACCTCCTCTCTGCTCTCCACTCTCAGCAGCACCCAAGATTCTGGGTATAATGGGTACCAGGCATTCAGGGAGCACATCATTCCCTCCCTCCTTCGTTCAGTCGGTCCCGCACGTAGTCCTTCGTTAAGAGGAATTGAACTCGCAACTCAAATTGATGAATCGAATATTCGCAGAAAGAATCAAATGATTCCAGTGCCTGCTACGAGTAGGGTCCAAAGAATTATAAAGGCCACGTTCCACATTCTCCTTCAGGGAGGGCATGCTACTGTCACACAATAGGAGAAATAAATGTATGGGGATAATGACCAACATCATGCAGTCTATATCATGTGCTGAATCAATGATAAACATGTGGTCGGGTGAAACAGGTTTCGGGACAGATCTTTGGAGGCTGGAGAGACCATGGGAGGCTTCCCGGAGGAGGTGGCTTTCCGTCAGGTCTTGAGTGACTACGTGACCCAGTTTATCCCTTTTGACTAAAGATAATACAGTTGAGTCTCATTATTCACAATAGTGATGCTCCAGAAAGCCGCCTCGAACACTGAATTAGCAAATACCGAACGCTTGCTCCGGGAGAAATACAGCGTTGGGCTCCTGCAAACATCTAGTCGCAACATTTTTGTCAACCGATCAATACGTAACATGGGTTTGAACCGCAGGGATCCATTTGTACACAGATTTTTTGCCAATAAATCCAGCAGAGCACTGAAAACGTAGTTTCTCTTCCTTACAATTTTCTTAGTTACAAATTTCTTTTCTCTAGCTTACTTTATTTTAAGATTACGGTATGGGGCGCCTGGGTGGCTCAGTCAGTTGAGCGGCCGGCTTCGGCTCAGGTCACGATCTCGCAGTCGTGAGTTCGAGCCCCGCGTTGGGCTCTGTGCTGACCGCTCAGAGCCTGGAGCCTCTTTCAGATTCTGTGTCTCCCTCTCTCTCTGCCCCTCCCCCGTTCATGCTCTGTCTCTCTCTGTCTCAAAAATAAATAAACGTTAAAAAAAATTAAAAAAAAAGATCACGGTATATAATATACATAACATACAAAACATGTGTTAATTAACTATTTATGTTACTGGGTAAGACTTCCGGTCAACAGTGGGCTATTAGCAGTTAAGTTGGGGGGTGGTCGAAATTCATACGTAAATTCTGATTGCGCGAGGCGCCAGCCCCCGACTCCTGTGTTGTTCGAGGGCGAACTGTATATTGTTCACTTATTAACATTGAACTCGTGGCCAACAGCGTTATAACTGCAGCCTGAACGAAGCTTACATAACGCAAGTATTTTTTCCGTAAGGTATGTCATTGCCTTCTTGCACTTTAGCGCTGTGTGCGGGGTGGGAGGGACGTTTTCAACAGCAAAATCGCCAACAAAAAGCACAAAAATGCTAAAAATGTGACACTAACTAGACCTCGAAAGAGACACTTGTTTACGGGCTGAGAGCTGAAACAAAAGACGGATTGTCGCTTTGTTCTGACTCGGCTGGGGCCACGTGCGTTAGATGACTCAAACTTTTTGCCACCGTGCCCGCCTGTGAATGGCCAAGAGAGCACCACGACTATTGATCTTAGGGTTACCAATAACGTTAGCGAGGGAGCGAACGGCAAATATGGAATGAGCGAATAATGAGCGTCTCCCGGAATTAACGACATCCCCCTGACCTTGGTCACCGAGGTCTCAGAGACCCACGTCTCTGCACGGGGACCCAGCGAAGCACACAGTGGCTGTCCGTGGCCGCCCACAGGTGTGCTGGCTCCTCCCCCCCCCCCCCCCCCCCACCAAGGCCTGTCCACCTACCGCCAGGACCTGGACGCCGTCCCCCCACCCCCCTCTGCCCTGGCCTCCGAAGGAAGGCAAACATCAGCTTCATTCTGAGAAGGAACGAATCCTGACAACCTGCAGGTAACTCCCTGTCCCAGATGCCTTTTCTGGGACTTTCTCCTCCGGGCAACAGGTCAGCCCATGGCTCAGGAGGGCTAGCATCAAAACCCTGGGTGACAGGTGCCGAAGCCGGGTCAGTGTCTGCATTCCCAAACATCCCAGAGGATCACAGTGAACTCCACGTGTTCCCTGAGACACGTGGGGCGTCCACGATCAAGTGTCATCGCCTGTTCTCAGAGTTGGGCTCTGGGGGACTCTCCGGAAGCCGACATTGGTCAGGGCCCTGTACCTGGCCCGTGGTTAACCCAGTTTTTGGCCTGGCTACTGAACATGTAGCTTTTCTCCAGCTGTTCCGCTCCCCAGAAGGCCAGCCCCACCTCCCTCCGCAAAAGACAAACAATACATTCCAGTGACCAGAGGACAGCTCAGCAAGCTATGGCCTGAAAAATAATCTAGAACAAGCAGAGTGTCGGCCAAGAGGTATTTATTAAATGCCTAATAAAAATAGATACCATTTCTTGAGCGCTTGCCGTGGGCACGCAGGTGCTGTGCTACGTGCTTTAGGGACATTACTTTGTCTGATCTTGCTAAGTTCGAGGTGGGTGATCCTCTTTTCTTCCTTTTCCGGATGGGGCGTTTGGGCCTAGAGAGCCTGGGGACGGGCCCCAGGCCACACAGCTTGCTCTTCTGGGACAAGGGATGCAAAGCCAGGGCTGGGTCCCCGAGTCCGGCCCTTAACAATCATGCAGTGGGTGCCACTCCCGCTCGGCTTGTGGCGGCTAAATCAGCAGCCCTGTGCACACGTGGCTCCTTGGGGCCAGGCACCCTGCAGGCCCGAGTGACCCGGATACCGACGGGAGAACGGTGCAGCCACACACATCCAGAACAAGGGCTCCGGTGTGGATGGAAGGTCTGCTCACTTCACCCCAAGTGCAGAATCTCAGTGATGAAGCCGTAACATTTTTACTTGCGAGGTGATCACACGTTTAGAATAATTGCATATTAGAGTTGGATGGCCGGGGGGGGAGGGGGCAATGTTAAGGACTGAATGTCCCAGAATTCACACGTTGAAACCTTCCCCCTAGTGGGACGGTGTTAGGAGGCGGGGCCTTTGGGGGGTGAGTAGGTCACGTGCGGGTGGAGCCCTCACGAATGGGATTAATGCCCTTATAAAAGGGACCCCGGAGAGCTTCCTTGTGAGGACACGGTGACAAGACGCCATCTAGGAGCCACGAGTGAGCCCTCACCAGCCACTTGGGTCACAGACTTCCAGCCTCTAGGACTATGAGACATGCATTTCTGTTGTTTGCAAGCCACCCCATCCGTGGCACTGCGTTATAGCCCGAGACAGGCAGGCTTTGCAGAGCCCGGCACGGCCACAGGCGAGGAGGTGGCCGTGCCGGGCGAAGACGGAGACTTCAAGTAAGTCACATAAGCTGAGCCTCAATTCCCTGCAAGATGAGGGTAATCGCTGCCCCCACCTCGTGGGGCTGCCAGGAAAACCAAATGGGTCAGTGCCTGTAAGACCTTGCACAAACGGCCACCACGGCAAACGCCCGGGGAACGTTGGTCGCCGTTGTCATCGTCACCATCATCAGGTGGCCTTTCAAGTCCACCATTCCCGATGGGGCCTTTTGGAAAAGAAACCTATTCCTGATAGTGCCAGGCAGGTGCCAGCCTTGTGCTTGGTAGTCTAGGCACACACTCGCATCTGATCGAACTAATCCTCACCCAGCCTGGTGCATATTGGCGGGGAGACCGTGACCTCTGGGCCAGACCTGGCTTCCACACCCCTCTTCCA
This sequence comes from Panthera uncia, assembly GCF_023721935.1. Classification (NCBI taxonomy): domain Eukaryota; kingdom Metazoa; phylum Chordata; class Mammalia; order Carnivora; family Felidae; genus Panthera; species Panthera uncia. The sequence continues at coordinate 8,981,416 of NW_026057582.1, read as the reverse complement.
CTCTGAGCAATACAACGGCCGGGACGGTCCCTTAAGATGCCCTCTGCCTTTAAACCGGGGAAGAATCACGAACCCGCCACACTCAGGCTCCACCCACGGCCAGCATGTTCACAAAGCCGCAGAGGATCAGAGAGGCCAAAGTCACGTCCCTAGAAAATTCAAGCGGAGAGGTTCACACCCCGGCTTCCCATCATCCGTGCACTTTGCAAGTCAGTTTGCTGCTTCTGTGAACACGGGTGGATTAAGCACAGTGTGATGGTTAATTTCATGTCCTGACTCGACCAGGCCATGCCCCCTGGTATCTAGTCAAAGGTTATTCTGGATTCTTTTCTGCGAAGGTGCTTTCTGAATGAGATTAACACTTAAATTCACAGGCTCTGAGGAAGGCAGGTTACTCTTCATGATGCGGGTGGGCCTCGCCCAATCAGCTGAAGGCCTCAACGGAACAAACACTGCACTCATCTGAGCAAGAAGGGCCCGTGCCAGCTGACGGCCTCTGGACTTGACCTGCAGCTCTTTCCGGGTCCCCAGGCTGCCAGATGGCTCTGCAGAGTTTGGATTCACCTGCCTCCATAATCGTATGAGCCAATTCCTTAAAATAAATCTCTCTCTATATATATATGCCTTATTGGTTCTTTTGCTCTGGAGAACCCTAACACACCCAGGTAGGAACTATGGCACGTATGAGTGGCAGGAAAGGGGTGGGGAAAGGCACTACCTGGGTTTCAGACCTCCTATCTGCAATAGTTTGCAACCCTCACGTCTCATTTCCATGTCTGGTGAATCTCATTTCCATGTCTCGGTGAATCGTATTTCAAGCGGCTAGCTGAGATCAGAAGGAACAGAGCATTCTTTCCGACACAGCACTGTTGAACCTACACCTTCCAATAGCCTGGGGGAGGCAGGAAGGAGGAAGGGCCTCCCTGTGATATTCTCCAGCCCCGAGGAAAAAGAACATGCTGATTTAATGAATTTGAGTTTGAATATAATCAGATTTTCTCTATAGCAACGGCCCCACAACACGAGCCTTCCGGGGCCACAAGCAATAAGCGGCCATCTCCTGGTGAAACACATCACACGCAGGCCACAAGAGAAGCTGCCACCAGCACCTGAGACACCAGACCCCGGAACGGGACGGTCACATCCAGGCCTCAGCTGTAGACCAGCACGGAGGGGGGACAGGCCAGCTGCCACAAGCCTTGGGTTAGGCACCTGATAGGTGTTCACGTAAAAACATGCTTCCCCTCTGATTGGCAGACCTGAAAGGTGGACAGACGGTCTGACCCAAGTCAGAACCCAAAAGACGTTATCCTAGCTCACAACCCATGGTTAAGGTTATAGTGCTTTGTGTTCCTATCTTGCTTTCCAATTCATCAAAGGGCTTATTCCCATGGTCCAGCTGGACAGTAACGTGGCCTCCTGACTGGCCCAAAGGCTCTGTGGACCTGACCCCCTGCCAGCCTCCCCACCTGGATCCGTAAACCTGGCTGCCTGCCCACAAAGGTTCATGTTTCCCCTCCAAAGCGTGGAGACATCCACAGGAGGCAAGTATATCCCTGGCCGCTCTAGCTAGCTGGGTCACGTGACAGAGTTCTGATCGATGGAATGGGATGGAAGGATGTGTGTCACTCCCAGCCTGGCCACGACACCCCCTACCGTGTGCTCTCCCGTCCCCTATCCTGGCTGGAAGGTGGACTTTGCATGAGTAAGAAATGAACTTCTGCCAAGGCAGACTGCTGAACGGGAGACGATGTTCGCAAATGACGTGCCTGACCAGGGATTAGTATCCAAAATACGTAAAGAACTCAGCACCACACAAAATAGATAATCTGATTAACGGTGGGCAGAAGACCTGAACAGACGTTTGTCCAAAGACGTCCAGATGGCCAGCAGACACACGAAAAGATGTTCCGCATCGCTAATCATCAGGGAGATGCAAATCAAAACCACGGTTAGAAACCACACTTGTCACAATGGCCAATATCAAAAAGCCAAGGAATAACTGGTGTGGGCAGGGCGGTGGGAAAAAAGGAAGCCTCGCACACTGTTGGTGGGAATGCAAACTGGTGCAGCCACTGTGGAAGACAGGAGGGAGGTTCCTCAAAAAGTTAAAAATAGAACCACCATATGATCTAGTAATTCCATTGCCGGTATTTACCCAAAGAAAACAAAAGTACTAATTCGAAAAGATAAATGGACTCCTATGTTTACTGCGGTATTTACAATAAATAGCCAAGATACGGAAGCGACCCAAGTGTCCATCCATACGTAAATGGATAAAGAGGATATGGTATATATACCCAGTGGAATATTAATCGGCCATAAAAAAAACATGGGATCTTGCCATTTGTAACAACATGGATGGACCTAGAGAGTATTAGGCTAAGTGACAGAAGTCAGACAGAGAAAGACAAACAACCGTATGATTTCACTCATGTGTGGAAGCTAAAACACGAAGCAAACAGAAGCAGAGTCTTCCATTCAGAAGACGGGTGGTTGCCCCCAGGGGAAGTGGATGGGGGGGATGGGAGAAACAGACAAAAGGGATTAAGATTGACAGCTTTCCAGTTATAAAGTAAATAAGTCATGGGGATGAAAAGTACAGCACAGGGAAGAGAGTCGATAACGTGATAATGTCGTGCGGGGACAGGCGGTAGCTGCACCTGTCGCGGTGAGCCCTGAGTGATGCCCAGAACTGTCGAACCACGCTACGTTGTACACCCGAAACTAATTTCACGTTGAACGTCGATTATACTTCAATAATAATAATAATAATAAAAACCCTAAGTGTTAACTTTTAGTTCCCGTTATGTCTGCAAAGTGCCTTATTCATTTTTTAAAAATATAATTCACGTGCGATTCCCTATTGAAAACACAGCTCAGAGGTTTTTAGTATATACATGGAGTCCTACAAACATGACTACAATCTAATTTTAGAATACTCAACAAAAGAACTCCCATGCCCAGTAGCAGTCATTCCCCAATCCCCATCCCCTCCCCAGCCCCAGTCAGACACTATTATACTCTCTCCCTTGATTTAGGACGTTTCATTTAAATGGGAGTCATAATATGTGGCCTTTTGTGACTTGCTTTTTCATTCAGCATAATGTTTTCAAGATGCATCCCCGTTGTAGCATAAATCAGTGCTTCAGTCCTTTTTTTTTAAGTTTATTTTGAGAGAGAGAGAGAGAGAGAGAGAGAGCACGCAAGCACGCGCACAAGTGGGCGAGGGGAAGAGAGAAGGAGAGACAGAATCCCAAGCAGGCTCCACGCCATGAACACGGAGCCCGAGGTGGGGCTCAAACTCACGAACTGTGAGATAGCGACCTGAGCCGAGATCAAGGGTCAGATGCTCGGTCAACCCACTGAGCCACCCAGGAGCCCCGGCTAGATGGTTTTCTAAAGCGGCTACACCACCCCACGTTCCCACCAGCAGTGCGTGAGGGCTCCAATTTTTCCGCATTCTTGCCAACATTTGTTATTTTGTTTTTTTTATTTTAGCCGTCTAGTGGGTGTGATGTGGTATTTCACTGTGGTTTCTATTTCATTTCCCTGATAACTAATGATAGTGAGCATCTTTTCACGTGCTTATTGGCTATTTGTACACCTCCTTTAGAGAAATATCTATTCAGATAAAAGTTTTGCCCATTTGTTTTTGTTTTTGTTTTTTTTAATTTTTTTTAACGTTTATTTATTTTTGAGACAGAGAGAAACAGAGCATGAACGGGGGAGGGGCAGAGAGAGAGGGAGACACAGAATCCGAAACAGGCTCCAGGCTCCGAGCGGTCAGCACAGAGCCCGATGCGGGGCTCGAACTCACGGACCGCGAGATCGTGACCTGAGCCGAAGTCGGACGCTTAACCGACTGAGCCACCCAGGCGCCCCAAGTTTTGCCCATTTGTGAAATTGTGTTGTTGGGTTTTTTTTTTTTTTTACTATTGAGTTACAAGAGTTCTTTATACATTCTGGATGCAAGTCCTTTTTCAGATATATGATTTGCAAATATCTTCTCCATTCTGAGTCGTTTTCACTCTCTTGATAGTGTCCCTTGGAGCACAAAGGTGTTTAATTTTGATGACACCTGTTTCATTTTTAAAAATATGTTTACTTATTTTCAAGGCGGGGGCGGGGGGGGGGGTGGAAGGGCAAAGAGAGGGAGACAGAGAATCCCAAGCAGACTTCATGCCGTCGGCGCAGAGCCAACACAGGTCTCGAACCCTCAAACCGCGAGATCACGACCTGAGCTGAAATCCAGGGTCAGACGCTGAGCCAACTGAGCCACCCCCCCCCCCCCCCGGTGCCCGTTTCATTTCATACGTTATTCCTGATGAACTAAATTCTTCGGAACAATTCAATCCCCAAACAATAAGGGACAGTCCTGCCCTGTCTGCCGAGGCCACATCCTCTAAAAGCACAAGGATGACCTCCCGGGTATTGGGCGCCCCCTCTCCTCTTACATCATTTCAAAACGGATGCTCTACTGGGAACAAAGCTGGTCTGAGGGTACAAATGACACGCACGTAACGGAATGCTATGCAGCCACAAGAATCGCGACGCAGGTCTACGGCATGGCAGAACGTTCCAAAGATCCAGTGCAAGCATCAGGGAGCAGAGCGGCTGTAAAACACAGGCTCTTCTTGATTTCCCCCAACGGAGGCGTAACTTGGTATAATAACACATGCAAAAGTTACGTGTAGATAGCCGCACGAAATTGCACACACATATATATCTGTGCAACCGCGTCCCAGATCAAGAATACACAATATTTCCATTACCCAGTAAGTTCTCCTGTGTCCCTTCCCAGTCCCTCTGCACCTGGCCCAGGCCAAAGGTATGGATTCTTTGGACTTTTGTCACCCTGGATTAAATTTGCTTATTCTTGAGCTTCGTGTACATTGAATCGCACAGTATATGATCTCTATCTCTTTTGTTGTTGTTGTTCCACGAATGTTTTCTACAGTCATCCAGGTTATTACGTGAACCGATACTGTGGTCTTTTAAAAATTATTATTGCTGTATATCCTTCCATCGTATAACTATTGCCCAATGTGTTTATCCGTTCTCCTGGGGATAGACACTAATCCTGCCTTCTTTTAAAGAAAAATATGAATATTTTCGTGGATAGTGGCGTGGCAGGAGGGAGGAAGTGCGGGCTGTGACGGGGGAGGGTCTGCCAGGTGGCAGGTGGCTGGTGGCAGGGGAGGGGGAGGGCACCGTAGGCAGAGGGGGAGGTATTTTTTTTTAATGTTTATTTATTTCGAGAGAGAGAGAGAGAAAGTGGAGGAGGGGCGGAGAGAGAGGGAGAGAGAGAATCCCAAGCAGGCTCCCACTCTCAGCGCAGAGCCCGACTTGGGGCTCGAACCCACAAACTGTGAGATCATGACCTGAGCCGAAACCGCGAGCAGGACGCTTAACCGACTGAGCCACCCGGGCGCCCCGGAAGAGGGGGAGGCATTAAAGTATCGCTAGCTTCTGTAACACAGAAGCCCCAGCCTCAGTGGGGCCCGGGGACAGCAGTCAGCCATCCGTGCACCACCCAACAGATCTCTCCTGCCCACCTACTACGCGCCAGGCAGGAGTAAACTCATCAGACTCTGCGTGTTCCTTCACACCTGGGGCAGCATTCAAAGCGTGGAGTTTGGCGAGCACAAATTCAAGTTCACTACTACGATCATCAAGCCCTATGTCCTGAGTCAGTTCATTCTTCCTTCCTTTTTTAATTTTCTTAATGTTTATTTATTTTGAGATTTTGAGAGAGAGAGAGAGAGAGAGCGAGAGAGAGAGCAAGCAGGGGAGCAGCACAGAGACAGAGACAGAGAATCCCAAGCAGCCTCCGTGGTGTCGGTGCGCAGTCCAACGTGGGGCTCGATCTCACAGTCCGTGAGGTCATGACCTGAGCTGAAATCAAGAGTCGAGGGGCACCTGGGTGGCCCCGTCAGTTGAGCGTCCGACTCCGGTCATGATCTCCTCAGGTCACAATCCCACGGTTCGTGGGTTCGAGCCCCGCATCGGGCTCTGGGCTGACGGCTCGGAGCCTGGAGCCTGCTTCAGATTCTGTGTCTCCTTCTCTCTCTCTGTCCCTCCCCTGCTCATACTCTGTGTCTGTCTCCCTCTCAAAAATAAATAAACATTAAAAAGAAAAAAAAAAAAGAGCGCTGAACTGACTAAGCCACCCAGAAGCTCCAGTTCACTCTTTCTTAATTTACCAAACAGTTAAGTCAGGCTGTGTGCCCAGCCCTGTGGCTGATTCTAAAGAACCAGGTTGACACGGCCCTGCCTGTGTGGGGTTCATATTCTAGAGGGACAGATGAAAAGCCAAACTCAAGTTGAACAATAAAATAATTGTAAGTTGTTCATATGGCTCCAGAGGTAAAACCCTCTGGGGCCAAATTATCGAAAATCTTCCGTCATTGATGTTAATGTAAATCTGAATAAACATTCACACGGTTCAAAATCCAAAATGTATAACCACAGTGAATAAAAAAATAATAAATAATAATAAAACAATAAAAGTGAGCTCCCTCTCTCCAGCCAATTTCCTTTCCCCAAAGCAAACAGTTTCGCTGTGGTTTGTATGATCTCTTCCAGAAATATTTTTGGCTTTTATAAACAAATGCATATATACACACACCCACCCTCCCTACCCCTCAATTTAGCATACTCTAAAGGAAGGACTCGACCCTGAAGGGGGAGGAGGAGTCATTCCTGCAGAGGGTAGTGGGAAGAACATTCCAGAAAGAGGGACCAGCGGGTGGAAATCCCCAGAGGGCATTCAGACCCTGCGGACGTCTGGGTGAGCTTATCCGTTACTCACCCCTGCTTGGGAGGGCTCATCATCTGGTATTGATTGGGCTGTGTGCTTATCAGCGAGGAGAAGGAGGCGGCATTTATGACACTATCGTTCACTTATAACCAGGAGCTGCCCGTGGCCCGCTCTGTCAACCTGAGGTTGGCTCACCCCTAAATAAATAATACTCCCAATGCAATGAGCCGAGTTCAGGAACAGCCCTGAAAGGCTCAGTGGTCTTTGCGACAGATCAATAACAATCACCCTCGTCCCGCCCTCCCCACGGCCCTGGCTGCCTCTCCGGGAAGGTCATAACCTTGAAGGTCTCAGCCTGCCGCTGGGGGAGGTGGAGAAGGGAGGGCAGGTGTATGTGCATGTGCACTTGATCTCTGGTTCTGCACGTACCTCCTCTGCCCTCACCTACCTCATCTCCACTCTGACTACGCACCTTAGGTCAACGGCAGTGATAACAGCTACGATCTCTCGAATCCTCACTATTTGCCACAGCCCGTCCTACGATGAAAGGACCATGTGAGTGACCCTCCCGAACCTCTCAAAGACCTGCCACCAGACCCACGTCTGCACTCAGAGTCTCACGACACCGGCTCGCTCTGAACTCAGCGACCTTGTCAACTTTCCAGGGCTACGTGGCACCCAGGACCACGAAGTCAGGCGACACTTTAACTGCCACCCCTGCCCAAACCTTGTTACCATGGCCTCGAGATTAGCCGTCATCGTGTCACCATGTGGTCAGTGGCACACTCACCCCTGCCCAGGGGTGGCTCCCAGGTGCACTTCCTGTCCGCTTCCTACCAGGGCACATGGCCGTGGCCACCGTCCAGAGCCCCCAGGGAGCCGGTCCCATTCAGCGCGTGGCCTCGGAAGGAAGTCTCCAAGCCTCTTCACAGTGAGACTCTGACTGCCTTCCTCCTTCCACATGTGTCCTGCAGTGCCACTGAACAGTCCCTTGTTCATTCAGCCCTTACGATCCCTCCTATGGCCCAGCCGGTGACGGGGGACACGCAAAGATGAGTATCGGACAGACGACACGGACAAAAGTCCCAGACGCGTGGCACTTACGGTCTAGGATGGAGAAGCCAATGATCCACTGCATAGGGATGGAAAACGTCTACTCTGTTAGCCGGGGATAAGGGATAAAGAGAACAATTTTAAACAAAAAGGAAGGGGGACAGAGATTAAGTATGGAGCCGGCAATGGGTGGAAAGTGGTGATTTTTCTTTTCCCCAATTCCTATTTAAATTGGTTCTCAATCTGAGCCCAGGGAACATTTGGCAAGTCCTAGACCTGTTGCTGATTGTCACAACTGAGGGGAGGGTCGTTACTGGCCTCCAGTTGTTGCTAAACATCCCACATTGCACCGGGCAGCCCCCCCCCCCCCCCCCCCCCCCCCCCCCCCCATGACATGGAATTATCCAGCAAACACGACCACAGCACCGAGGTCAAGAAACCCTGATTTAAATACGGTGGCTACTGAGGTGCCTGGGTGGCTCAGGCATGTAAGCATCCCATTCTTGATTTTGACTCAGGTCATGATCTCACGGTGCTGAGATCGAGCCCCGAGCTGGGCTCCGCACCGGGCGTAGAGCCTGCTCGGGATTCTCTCTCCTTCTGCCCCTCCCTTGCGTGCTCTCTCTCCCTCTCTCTCTTTCTCTCGCTCTCTCTCAGAAACTACATATAAAATACATACATACAGCAGCTAGGGAGGGCCTTACTGAAAAGGTGACATTTGGGTAAAGACTCAAGGGAAACAAGGAGCACGTACCAGATTTTCATGATCACACACGCGCACACACTCGTGCGTAGGCTCACACACGTGCATACAGGTGAACAGACTCTGACAGACATCAGGCACCTCACCTATGTGTTTTTTGTGAGCCTCACCTCTACATCTTTGTGTCTAGCTCAGACCACGCATGCTGGGGGGACATTCAGGATACAATAAAATCGGGGTGTGTGGGTGGCTCTGCCGGTTAAGCGTCCGACTTCATCTCAGGTCAAGATCTCACAGGTTGTGGGTTCGAGCCCCACGTCGGGCTCTGTGCTGACAGCTCAGGGCCTGGAGCCTGCTTCGGATTCTGTGTCTCCCTCTCTCTCTCTGCCCCTCTCCCGCTCCCACGATCTCGCTCTCAAAAATAAATAAACATTAAAAAAATTATTTAATAAAAAAGTATGCAATAGAGTAAACACAGGAGTAAGGAGGCGCTTGTCATGTAAGGCCGAAGGACACAGAAGCAGGAGGTCCAGGAGCTTGGGCGGGGCAAGGCAGGCACCCCGTCCCTCTAGACCCTCTGAGAATTTCCAAGCCCCTCCCTGCCCCCCGAAGCACTTCTAACTTAGGACCTGGGAGACCGAGGAACCAAGTACAATGTGCAGCCCTTATCTGGATCCCCACGTAAACAACAAAGGCAAGAAACAAAACCAAAACCCAATCCTGAGCTGGGGGCGGGGGGGGGGGGAATCGAAACGCTGCTGGGTTTGGGTGATATTAAAGGGTTTCTGTTTGGTTTTCAGGTGTGATGATGTTGTGGCAGTTAAGTTTCAAAAGCGTTCTTCCTTTAGACTTTGCGCTCAAAGGTCTGTGGATAAAATGATATAATGTCTGAGATCGGCTTCCAAATAACCAGGGCAGGCAGGCGGGTCACCGGTGGCACAGGAGTGGTCACAGCTCCGTTACTGCTCAAGCGTGAAGGACGCAGGGACGTCACTGTCCTGTTCTGTCTATGTTGGGGAATACTTGAGATATTCCAGAATCATGTTTTTAAAATTAATAGGAATTAAGCTATGCAGGAGCTCTAAGGAAAGTTCTTGGGGGTCAATTTTCTCATCCCCTCCTGGCAGGCAGAAGCGGGGTGGGGGGGCGGGGGGAGGGAATCTCTCCCCTGGGGTCCCAAACCGGTCCTTCTGGTGCCAGAATTACAGGGACACGGGAGGGAGTGGCTCGTCACAGCGCTGAGGCCGCTGTTGCTGGGACAACTCTGTTACCTTTCCTGAGGCCCCTGTTGCTGGGACAACTCTGTTGCCTTCCCGGCTGAGCAAGGCCTTAGCCCGAGGCTGGCCTTTTGGGCAGGCCATCTCAAGGTGGCCCCACAGTAAAATAGAGTTGGTGTCGAGACGCTTCGCCAAGCGCCCAGGAAGCTCTCCCGGTCCCCTGCCACGGTGAGCATCTCACAGACCGGGGACCCAGGCCTGGCCGAAGAAGAATAACCAAGCCTAGAAGCCAGACTCTTGATTGATTGATATTCTGGCAATGCGAGGGCGTCAGGACGCTAGGTGCAAGTTCACGTCCTACCTGCGCCGCCTCTGAATCATCTCAAGGAAACGGCACTTCATGTAGGCGGCCCCTGGGACAGAGAAGGTTCGAGATAACCAAGGCTGCATCTCCCAGTGATCCAAAAAAACTTCTTCTGATGGCAACCTTTGTAAACACGCTTAGTTCCCTTCTGATGTTTCCGATATAAAGTGGCCATGACTCTGGTGCAACAGCTCAGGGCTGTGCTGAGAGAAGGTGAGGCTAATGAGAAGGAACCGGAAGTGAACCCTTGAAATAGGGAAATGAGGGCAAAACCCAGCGAAACAGGTGTGGGCTGGGGGAGGGGGGTGGGAGGGGACAGCGAGGCGATCTCCCCTAAGTCCAGGATGATCGGTCAGTAAACAAACTCCGAGCACTAGCTCTGTGCCCAGCACTGTGTTAGACACAGGAAAGAATGGTTGCAAACACACCCTCCCCACCCTCCAGGAGGTTCACGGACTGGAGGCGGATAAGCTCCAGCTACCAACTCTGGTGGCAGGAAGCTCCTCACCCCCTTGATTGGGGGTATCAGGGAAGGTTCCCTGAGGAGGTGATGCCTGGCGGAGCTGGGGACGCATACGTGCTCCCCAGGGTAGTGCTCGGACGCAGGAATCCCTCAGCCTCGCGAAGGCAAAGTGTTCTCCCTACCCAGAGGGGCCCCGGGGCTGGGGTTGGGGGGAATAAGGTGACAGGTATTTCATGCTCCACAGGTGTAATCCACCAGCACACGGGGCCAGAATCAAGTGTGGGAAACGGTCCTGACAGTTCTTGCCTTGAGATGAAGGTAGTCCCATTCGATTGCGTTCTTCGCTACAGATCTTTCTACGCATGGGACCTTGGAAGACAAGTTGGAGGAGTTCTGACTTGCCACCTCCCATGAGCCTGTGTGACAGTGTGCTGTCCTTGCACGGAGGTGAGCTACTCCAACAATGGCAGATGAAGGGGGAGAGAGAAGCAGGCAGGTAGGTGCTCCACCCCTCGCCCCTCCCCCCCCCCATGGGGAATTCCCCCATGGGGAATGGCCAAGACTTAATTCTCATGAACATTACCCTGGTGGCATATGGAGAGGAGACTGGAACACGAGCAACGAGTAGCCGTTTAGGAATCAACGTGAAACGAGACATGACTGATGGGGTCTTGAAAGAGCAGGAATCAACGTGAAACAAGACATGACTGATGGGGTCTTGAAAGAGCAGGGGCTGGGGGGGGAGGGGGGAAGGGTCAGATCTGAGGAAAGACCCATGATTCGTTCAGGGTTGACCGCGAGGCAGCGTGGGGTGAGGTGTTGCAGGCTTAAACGGGTAGTTGTGTCCAGGATGCAGGCAGGCACCGGGCGGGAATCCCACCCCAGGGCAGAATTAAGAGACCCAATTTCCAAGGCATTTCCCGCCTTGGCATTGGAAATTTTACATTCCTCCCAATCGAGGACAGCCAGCCACCAAGAAGACCAGACGGGGGCCCTGGGAGGAACAACAGCGGCCATTTCTAACCACCCCCCTGCTTTCTCTTTGCTTATTAAAGTCTTCTCTTCAGCAGGACCAGCCTGCACGTTGCTGGAGCAGGAGCAGAGCCATCAGAGGCTGAGCTGGCGGAGGGATCGCGTCGCGCGGAGCCCACGCCCTTTTTGTACACAGGGCAGCACAGGAACCGGGGAGGGAAAGTGACCCACCCGAGGTCACAGAGGGGAGCTGAGGGGGACCCATCCTCGAGGCTTCAGTTCCAGGGCTGTTTTCTGTCACAGGATGCTATAGCCTCAGAGTTTGATTTTGAACTGGATGGAAACTTAAAAGCCTAAACCACCAGTCCTTAAGTGGTGCCTAAAATTATACCCATTAGACTCATTCCTTTGGGTCACTGAACTCTCTCCAGGAAACGAGAGCATGAAATTCAGGTGTGTGTGTGTGTGTGTGTGTGTGAGAGAGAGAGAGAGAGAGAGAGAGACAGAGAGACACAGAGACACAGAGACAGAGACAGAGAGAATGAATCAGCCCGGGAAGGCAGGGCCCACGTCTGGATGCTGGGGCTTCTGGGAAACAATGCAGCTTCTTCTGTGCTGTTGACACAGTGCTTGGTAAACACTGCATGACTTGTAGACCATGTCTTTCTCCTCTGGAGACCAATGACAAGACCCACGAAGTCCAACAGAGGAAAAGATTAACGATGAGTGGTTGAACTTATCAGGTCCTTTTAGAAGAGCATACATCTGAGTTGGGTATTAAACAGGGAAAGATCTGGGGCAGGGGGGTAAGGGGGGAGCAGGTGGAATGTCACAGAAAGTGTATAGGTGACTGGAGTCCTGAATAAAGGCAGACAGTCTCTGGGATCTGTGGCCAAGGGGCAGGCTCCACCCATGCCCATGGCAGGCATCACTAATCAACCACAGCACTCTTTCCCACTGATCCCAGGCTTGACTTCAAGATCCTTTTGTGCGGAGCACTCCAGACAGCCACTGACAATCGAGCCACAGGGGACCACGTGATAAAGTCTACACAAGATCTCCCATCTGTGGGAGGAGGAGGAGGAGGAGAGAGGATGAGGAAGGCTTGGGTGTCAAAAGCCAGGCTGCAAAAACCTCTGGCCGTTTGGTGATATTCAGAACCCCTCATTCATTGGTTTACATGCGGCCACGCTTTCTAAAGAGTCCTTATCTTTTAAAGAAACATACTAAAATATCTGTGGATGGATGGGTGCAATGTCTGAAATTTATTTCTTTTTATTTTGGAGAGAGAGAGAGAGCATGAGCTGGGGAGAGGGGCAAAGGGAAAGAGAAGGAGAGAGAATCAGCACGCAGGGCTCCGTCCTACGACCCTGAGCCCCTCAGGCTCATGACCTGAGCTGAAATCAAGAGTCAGATGCTTAGCCCCTGACATTTACTTTAAAATGCTAAGTCCCAGATAGTGAGGCAGGAGGATGGGGAGGGGGAATGTAATAGCCATACCGCAGAACATTATTTGTCCATAAAAAAGGAATGAAGCCCTGACCCATACTACAGCGTGGATGAACCCAGACCACATCGCGCAAAACGAAAAAAGCCAGACACCGAGGCCACGTATCGTACGATTCCATTTATATTTAACATCCAGAGCAGGTAATTCCCTAGAGACGGAGAACAGATTTTAGGGGTCGTGAGGATTGGGGTGGGGGGGTGGGTCACGGGGAGGAACTGCTAAGGGGCGTGGGGCTCTCCTCTTAGGGTGATGAAAACGTTTTGGAAATAGGTGATGGCTGGACACACCGTCAGTGTGCTAAATGCCACTGGCTTGTACACTTTAAAGAGGCTGATTTTATGCACTTCATTAAAACAAGGCTCCCCCCCCCCCCGCCCCGCCATGCTCCTTTTCCAAATAAAGAAAAACTCAGGAACAGCAGTGCCCAGAAACAAGGCGGGGACAGGGGCTGGGTGCGGCAAACTACCTCTGAACCCCCAGCTACCGACGTTGTAGTCCCCAGCCGGTCTTAACGTCCTCCCAGCCACCTGCTAGGCTCCAACCTGACCAAGCCCTTGCGTCCAGATGCGCATTTCATCCTCCCCCAAAGAATGAGAGTAATTAAAAGAGACACCGCCGTGCAACTGGCTTTAGCGGGCTGTAGAGCCCAGGAGCTGTGGTGTCCCTGGTTACCGATGAAACAGTCCCAAGTTGAGCGGGAGGCGAGCGCTTCCTGTCTGTCGGGGGCTCGGCTCGCCGTCCAGGAAACCACCTGCTGCCGCGCCCCTGCTAACTGGGTGCCCGGCAGCCTAGCGATGGCTCTGTAAACAGATGCCTCCTCCCGCCCACGCCAATCTGCGTCCTCCGGCTCCTGCCCTTCTCAGAGCTGCCTGACAACCGGGACTGTGTGCTGCCCACGCCAAAAACACAAAACCCGGCCACCCACACCCTCCATGGAAATGTCACTGGCCAGAGTAGCCGCCTCTCATCCCCAGAGGCTCCTGGTTACAGGCATGGCCGGGATTGATCACTCTGGCAAATAAACATCGACCCAACCAGAACGCCGGTGAGGGGGGGAGAGGGGGGGAGGTGGCCCCAGCAGCTCCGGCTGGGGGACGCGAAGTGTCGTCGCCCTTCTGAAAAGCAATCTGGTCTCTGTCCCGAGCCTCCGAAATAAATTCCCCTAGCCTGTGACCCGATACGTCTGCCTCTCGGGGTCTGTCCTAAAAGATCATCAGAACCGGGGATGGGAATCAGCGTGCAAGGGAATCTATCATCACAGGATGGACGGAAAAGGGTGAAAACGCAGAGAGATGAACTGTAAACGGTGGCTAAAGACAGCACAAGGAGAATTCTCACATGGCTACAGAGCGACGTTGACCCCACATTTCAGACCTGGGAAAATTCTGGGAGCATAATACGAAAGGAGTAAGAGTAGGGCCCCAAACTGTATATCTGATGGACCGAAATCACTAACGGTGACTACGAGAGTTTATCACGAGCTCACTGGGTGCCTGGGCTGGGCTGGACGTGTATTCACATGACCTCATTCAGCCTTGCAGCGAGCCTGTGAGGAAGGCCCGACTTCAGGCCCATTTCACAGATGAAGGGGTCGAGGCACAGAGAGACTAAGTCATTAGCTCCACATGGCTAGGCGCCAAGATCACTAAGCAGTGACATTGGGACCGGAATGCAGGTCCAGAATACAGCGTGTGAAGCCATTTAGGTTAAAACCATCAGCACCTTTCAGGAAACAAAAGCCGAAAGAGCAAATGTATCAAAACGTTAACAGGAGTCATTTCCCGGCGGTGCCGTGGCGGGGGGTGGGGGATGATTTTTATTTTCTTCTTTATATTTTGGGTATTTTCCATATTTTATCCAGTGGACATGGGCTATTTTAAAGCCAGAAACCAGGCTATTTTTAAAAGGCTCCAGAGATTTCATAACCTTCCCTAGATGGTTTAAATAACAACACCACAAACAAAGACCAGTAATGCGAGGAGATCTGCCCTCCCAGGACTCCCCCGACCCCACAGCCCTGGGCGGTGTGAGCAAAAGCTGTACTGTCTTACACATTGATTTTCCTTCCTGGGAGACCGTGCCCTTGACTTTAAATAGCTTCAGGTCAAGAAGCCTGAGAACAGCTCTCCCCTTCCGTGCTCTCAGGGGGCAGGCGGCACCCTCTGTACCTGCTCCCTGGATTCCCAGGCTGGAGGCAGGGCAGCGGCGGGGTGGGGGGGGTGTGTGGGGCAGGGGGCGGTCACTGAGCTTGGCCCCCCACTGAAAACACCAGCTCTCCCGGGAGCCAGGATTTGCTGGGAGCTAGAGACACATCATCAAGGATTAACCCAAACAAGCTTGGGAGGACACACGGGATGCTGGTGGGGGCGTGGGGACAGGAGGCCCCGAGTCTGTGCACCTCCAAGGACATGGCTAATTCAACCCAGCGCCCCCAACCAGCCATCGAACGTGATCAGAGGCAAGCAGGCAGCAGGAAAAAGAGGTAGGCAGGTGACACAGAGGCGAAGGCAGTTTTGCACGTAGCCTTTCCTGGCTGTGAGAACAAATATAAATGTATCTGAGAGATCATTAAAATACATAAATACGTAAGACGGCAATGATTACGTCAGAAGGAATGGGCTTGAAGACACCTTTCTTTCTCTACTCCCAAGTTTGCTCTCAATTGTTTTGAAATCAAATCAGACAAACATACATGTTTGCATGGGAAGTCTGCCAGGCTCCTGTCTCTTCTCTGTCCTTTCTGGACCCAAGGCCAGGAGCGGTTTCCAGCTGACTCGGAGTGCCTGACCTCACAGGCAGGAGTAAGCCAGCGCCGAAGGGGCACAGCCAAGCAAGTGCACGGCCCTCGACGTGGCCCCGTCTGGTTCGTGAAATGAAAAACTGAATCCGTGGCAGCAACAAATCCCCTGGCTGAGCTTTTCCGGTGAGGCTGAGAGTGGGCTCCAGGAGCCTCCCTCCCTCCTTGGGGCCATCAGACAAACGTACCGTTCTCTCCTGAAACCGGGCCTGGTGTTCGAAACGGTAAGAAAGGAGGCAGCACAAAGAAAGGAAGGAAAAAGCCCACTCCTTCCTCGGTCTCTCGTCTAACGCTGCAGCTAAAGGCTTGCAGAATGCCAGCAGGGAGGGAGCCCGACCCAGCCTGGCTGGAGGGTGGGCATGGGCCGCACACAGAGGGAGCAGGTGCTGTCCACAGCCTCCTTGGGAATAGATCCATGAGATGCTGGGGGGGTGGGTAACTCCCCAGGCAACCCCCTCCCCAAACCTCCAGCCTGCCTGCTGAAGAATCTAAAATGAACAGGTAGGAGTCCATAAACACCTCCCTATTTCTAGAGGTATTTGCCAAGCACTTGCTATGTTCCAGGCACTGGAGGAGGCTACAATGACAGGCAAGATGCATGGCCCCTGCTTGCCATGGGGAAGCAGGTATTAATCAAGAAACACAACCATAGGGGCACCCGGGTGGCTCGGTCGGTTAAGTGTCCGAATTCGGCTCAGGTCACGATCTCGTGGTTTGTGAGTTCGAGCCCCGTGTCAGGCTCTGTGCTGACAGCTCAGAGCCCAGGGCCTGCTTTGGTTTCTGTGTGTGTGTGTGTGTCTCTCTCTCTGCCCCTCCCCAACTTGTACTCTGTCTTTCTCTAAAAAACAAACAAAAAAAAAGAAACAACCACAGAATTACCAACTGTGATGGCTGCAATAAAGGAGAAAAAAGCTTGGCTCTTGGAGATCAAACCCCAGGATACCTCTGGAAGGAGAAGGGCCGAGGTGCTTGTCTGGCATGCACGGGGCAGGCCTTGCACACAGCCGGTGCTCAGGGACCTACCGGAAGTTGACCCAAGGCCACCAGCTTTTGGGTGGAAGGGTCACACAGAGCAGAAAGACCTTGGAGGCAGACCCGTGTCCACACCCCAGCTCCCTCTCCCTCTCCCTCGCCTTCTAAGCCGTGTGAGCTTGTAAATTACTTCATGGTCTATAAAAACATGCAGAAAGAACACTTATTTCAAAGTGCCCTGTCGAGGAGTAGAATGTAAGTCCCTGCATGGCTCCGTCTCCACTTGTACCTCCCCTCCCACCAATTCATCCTCCGTGCAGGAGGCTGATCGCTCCACAGGCTGCATCCCTGGGCATCCTTGTCCTCTGGCCACCTGCTAGGTTCTTCCGATGGGAGATACCGGCAGGACCACTGGTGGGGGGGGGGGTCAGATGATTGATCCCATTACAGCCATCCTCACCTCCCCAGCTGTGGTTTTGCCCAGGGCTGCATTCATCCACCTTGGCCCACAGCTCCTGCTGGGGGGACCCCTTACCAGGCAATGGCTTTCTGGGGTTCCTCCAGCTCCCTGCCTTCTCCGTGCCCACAACAGCCCCCCCAATGATGTGAGCCCCCTGAGTGCTGCACATTCCCTGCTGGGGGGGCCTTTCTCCTGCCCCCGCCTCTGGAACAGCCCTTCTCCCACCCTGCACTCACCTCCCTGAGTCCCCTGCTGGGTTCTTGACTGATCAAGCCCCTGTGACAAGCTCAATCCTTTGGGTCATGATGGCAGGGTGGAAGATATCCCCCCGCCCCCCATCCAGGGAAAACGTGTTCAGGCTGCAACGCTTCCAAGCTGGATAGTTCAGTCTAATCTAAGGAGTTGCTAGCTAGAAAGGGTAAGCAGGAGGCCACAATCGGACCTGAGGTCAGAGCGATCTCGGCAAACCCTGTACGTCCTGCAGGCCAGGCACTGCACCGGGTGGGTGGCTAAGAGCCCCTACTCCTGAGAAACAGCCCTGCAGAGGCGACACAAGCCTGTAAACCAGTACACGATGGGCTAAGTGCGATAAGAGCCCGGAACTGCAAGGGGGGCGGAAGCTGTTAGTCCGCATAGGGGTGGTGGTCAGGAGAGGCTTCTCCGAAGAAGAGCCTCTCCAAACGCATAGGAGAGTTTGCTGGGCTAAAGAGCGCTCAGGGCAGAGGGACATACATGAGCACAGACAAGGAGGGGAGAGGCCCGGTGGGGCAAAAGTCAGCCTTCTCATGCCGTCCAAAGGACCTCGTCATTTAAAGCGACGGCTGGCCACAACCGAAGAGCGACCCACAAACATACCCTTGCCTCAGGACCTTTGCACTTGCCGTTTCCTCTTTCCAAAGCACTTTTCTCTGAAAATCTTTGTACAGTGGCTCCTGCTCGTTGTCCACCTCAGAGGCTTCCCCTGATGGTGAATAGCTCCCTGGATGAGTTTCCTGTTGCTGCTGTAACAAAGCACCAAGCGTCGTGGCTGACGGCAACACAAGTTCTCCCAGTTCCAGAGGTCACAAGTCTGAAACGAGTCCTACTGGGCCAAAACCAAGGGCTCTATTCTTTTTTGGATGTTCTGGGAAAAATGCATTTCCCTTTTCCGGCTAGTAGGGGCCACCCACATCCTTCGGCTCACGGGCTCCTTCCAGCTGTAAAGCCGGCAACAGTTGGTCAAGGTTTTCTCAGGCTATGTCCCCGGCTCTGGCCTCTTTCACTTGGAAGCACCCTCGGGGCCTCATCGGCCCACCCGGATGATACAGGCTAATCTCCCCATTTAAGGTTCTTAACTTAATCACATCTGCAGAGGCCTCTGTGCCCGGGAAAGCCACGCTTGCAGCTTCTAGGCCTGAGAATGTGGACATGTTTGGAGGGCCGCTCCACCGGCTACCACACTCCCCTTACCTTTCACCCACCACTTTCTCTTCCCTTCCCCCCGCCCCTGATTTTCCTCCAAGCACTACAAACACCCAGGTTCGGATTACTCATGCACTTGTTGATGGCTTATCTCGCCCACGAGGATACAAAGCTCCAGACGGGTGGGTCTTATCGGTCTTGCCCACCTTGTGTTCCCAGCACCTAGAACGACATCTGGTACGTAGTATATGCTCAATAAACGGGCGCTGGAAGGGATGGAGGGCAGGCGAAGGAGAGCCGCTAGTCAAGCCTTGGCAAGTACCCCCCCCCCCCCCTGCCTCCCCCCTACACCTTCCTTTCTGTCCTGGGAAGTAGCAGTTCTGAAAAGCCTGAACGTCACCTGGGTCTTGCCTCAGGTGGGCCATTGTCACTGAATCCAACCTCCTCCTAAAGTTACCAAAGTTGGCGTCCTAGAACAGTCAGGCTCTGGGCCGAGGGAGGAGGGTTCACAGTCAGGGATCATTAGACAGAGGGAGGAGCCAGCCCAGCTGAGAGCCAGCAGACAAGGAGCCAGCTGGGTGAAAAACAGCTCGACCCAGACACAATGGACGGGCACCAGGGACAAGATAGTGGAAGGAGAGTGGGGTGAGAGGGCATTATAAGGCTGGGGCCCAGGCATCTGTAGGCACCAAAGGGATGACCCTAAGCAAGCAGGAAGCAGGGCCCAGGCCAGTCCTCTCCTGGGCTCCAGGGAGCTCCTGTCTGAGGGCTTGGGGCAGGGAGCTCCCGGGAAGGAGAGACTCACTTCTGACTCTCAGCCAGGACACAATTATCATTCTGCGCCGAACTCTACCAGTTAGGTGGCCAGCCCCGGGTACGGGTCATAGATAGACTGTCACAGAGATGACTGAGATAATCTAGCCCTGGGACAGTAACTCCTCCACTCTGTGTGAAATACTCCCCATCCAGCACCATGGCAGACATTGCTAATCAAACCCCGCACACCATCCCACTGAGCCCAGAGGGCCCCGCCCCTGACCTAGGCAGTCACAACCAGTAGATGGGAGTCAGCAGCAAAATCCAACCCTCCACTTCTCCAGGGAAGGTCTCCAGGGAGACCTGCTGAAGACCCACAGAGGGGGCGGCTCCACCCTCTGGCTGGCTAACTTTTTAGGTTTCTCAGGCAGCCTCTGTCAAACAAGGACCTCGAACTCCAAAAGCCGATCGCCATCAAGCCAACACTCTTTTTGTAGTGTGAATTATTCATGAGTTTTAAGAAGTTGCATTTGCATCTAGTAGGTTGAAACGGAGACAAAGACAACTCTAGTTGGGTGGATGTGTCTGCGGGGAAGGCAGGGCTGGGGGCAGGGCTGGAAAGAACGTCTGAGAGCCGCCCCTGCACCGGCAGAATGCTGGAAGCTCATTCTTGGAAAACCACTTTTTCTTATTAGTAAAACTCAACATACTGTTTTTAGAAAAATTAGGGAACACACGAAGCGGAAAGAGGAAAACAGCAGGCGCCCACTGGTGTCTCTACCACCGGGAGAGAGCCACTGCCAGCGGCCTGGGGTCCATCCAGGGGGCTTTTAAATGCAGGGACCTGCTCCCCTCCCCTCTCCTGAGGGCAGGAATCACCGACAAAAGGTGCTCGTGGCAATCAGATGTGACAGTGAGGGGCTCAGCCCCTCCTCCCACCCTGAGCACCTGGGCGCTGACCACCCACCTGGGTGCTGACCACTCAAACATGGCAGTCTGGTTCAGAGGCAGGACAGAGGTCTTGCTCTACTCCCAAAGCAAAGAACCCAGTGGGTCCTGACATTGAAGGAGGCCGGTCTGCAGAGCAGACCCTCAGCCTGGGTGCGCGGAGGTCACAGAGCCTGTGAGGGCCACGGTCACGACAGGTCCGGCCACTAATAGGTGCCAGGCGCTTTCTGGAGTGGGTATGTCCAGTCTTCTCAACCAGGCCTGGCATCAGGCCCACGACGGGAGGAAAAACAAAGCAGAAGCTCAGAGAGGTTTCACGGCTGGCGAGTGGCAGGGCTGGGGTTTGCATCACCCTGCAAAGTCAGTGTCAGTGACCACCCGGCGCCCTCCCCACAGCTGTGCTACTTATTCAGAAAACCAACAGTTCAACGGCAAATGGAATAAACTGCCATGACCTCATCTAGGTCCTTCCCGGGGGGCACAGCCCGCTCTCCACCTCCGCCATCATCTCCCTCCGCCTGGCACGGGCCCCGGCCTCCACCTGCGTCCCCTTGCCCTGCCCTGCTGTGCACACTGTCTGTCCCTGCACCAAGCCGTGGGCACCTGCGGTTCACCGAGGGAGCCCACACCCTGCCCCACGCTCCCTGGGCTCAAATCCCAGCCCGCCTCTCGCTGATCATGCCAGCCCTGGGCAAGTCTCTGATCCCCTCGGTGCCTCAGGCCGAACAGGGATGACAACAGCATCACTTCAGGGCACAGGGAGGCACCGAGCTCCGTGCTTGGCAAGCTCGTGGCGATACCAGGAAGCTAGCCCCTTGGTCCTGTGGGTCTATCAGAGTTAACTGCTGCGTAAACACGGCTGGAGGGCTGGATCCTGGGCATCTTCAAAGTGTGTGTTCTTTTTATGGCATGCCCTGAAGTGCCCCCTTAAGGACCAGAGGCCACTTCGAGAGAAAACGCAGGAGTAACAATGGTTACCATGGGGAAACTGAGTGCCCCAGGGATGATATACACATCATCTTATTTAATTCCCGTAACAAGCAAGAACAGAAGGACTTACTGTGCGCACTTTACGGACAGAAAAACTAAGACCTAAAGAGGTCAGACACTGGTCCCGGGCCCCACAGCAAAACCGTGGCAGAGCTCAGAGGGGTCACCCCAAACAGCATTCATTCCTTGCTTGACCCTGATTTATTGTCCCTTCCTCCGTCCCGCTGCCTGAGACACTAATGGTAATGGCTGGAGCTCTAGCAGCCATATCGGATCATGAGGTCAAGAGCCATACCAGGAGAAGGCAGTGCGATGAGCCAGGGAAGCCAGGGTCCCTCAGAATTTGTGGCACACAGCTGCCATACCAGCTTTGGACCATCCCTGCAGAAATGCGCACCTGTTTGCGACACCGTTATTTGGGGCTTTCTGTAACCCATGGCCAAACCTAATCACGACTGTTCCAGAATCACCCCTAAGTCCATCTCTTGGGGCTGGAGAGGACAAAAGCAGGCCAGCCAGTGTGCTTCCAGGGAGGGCTCTGGGCTTGGTGCCTGCTGGGGGCCAGAGTGAAAGGGAGGCTGCCAGATTCCTACCTGTGCCTCTCTCTGCAGGTCTCACTTTCCTAGGCTTGAAAGAACTCTGTAAAGTCTCATTTACAAGGTAAATCTATGCCTGAGGCTCCACGGGGTTCCTGAGGCTTTTATGAGGAAGAGATTTCAAAGATCAGTTTAGAAAGCGCTTACCTACATCAATGGTCACAGAACCAAGAAAGGCCACTTTTGTGCAGCGTCCCGTTTAAACGGACACACCAGCATCATGAAAACACCTATGATAAGGAGACTCTCAGCTTGTTAATGGTCTCTCTCTCTCTCCCTCCCCTCCCCATTACAAGTCAGGTTTATTGAGGCATAGCTTACATATAGCAAAATGCACCCTTTCGTGCATACAGTTCCACGAACCCTGATGAGTCAAGTTGTGTAACCGCCATACAGAATATTCTATCACCCCCAACAACTTCCTTTGGGCCTCACTGTGGTCAATCCTCGGCCCCTGACAACCACGGACCCATTTTCCTGTTCTAGGATTCCGGCTTTTCCAGAATGTCATATAAAGGAACCACGCGGGGAGCCTACAGCATCTGGTTTCCCTCGCTTTGCATGCGTGTGCAATCCACCTGGGTCACGTGCAAGGTCTTTCTTCCCTTCTCACCACTGAGCAAGACAGCTCTGTAAGAGGCACTATGCTCTGGGTATCCATTCACCAGCTCAGGGACATTTGGATTGTTCCCACCTTTTGGCTTCTGTGAAGACAGGACACACAATGACGTGGGACTACATAGAGAGAGAGAGAGTTGTGTGCATGGACATGTTTCCATTTCTCTTGGGAAATATCCGGGGGGGGGGGGGGGGGGTTACTGGGGCAAATGGTGGTGTAGGTGTCATTTTATAAAAAAACTACCAGGGGCGCCTGGGTGGCTCAGTCGGTGAAGCGTCCGACTTTGGCTCAGGCTATGATCTCGCGGTTCGTGGGTTCGAGCCCCGCGTCGGGCTCTGGGCTGACAGCTCGAAGCCTGGAGCCTGCTTCCGATTCTGTGTCTCCCTCTCTCTCTGCCCTGCCCCCACTCACCCTCTGTTTCTCTCTCCTTCAAAAATAAATAAACATAAAAAAAATCTTTTTAAAGCTCCTATGTTACCACGGGTTCCAGCTATCTTAACGCCTCACAGAAAGCCTTCCAGAAACTTTTAGAATTCATTCGTTCGTTCATGCAAATGCTTACTGAGTGCCCTCTATGTGTCAGACACCACTCCAGACCTTTGGGACACATCCATGAACGGACCAGGCTTGGGCTGCCCGGGGTCCTCCCCGTGGTTCCCCCAGGCCCTCCCCCAGCCCAAAGAGGCTTGCCCAAGTCAGGAGCGAGCAGCCAGGGAAAGCCAGAGCCCATAGAGAATATTCTGGGTTCCTTGCTGCCCAGCCCCCACTGAGAGCCACATCACAAGAGGAGGTGCTCTGCAAGCAGGCACGAGAGTGCTCCCCGAGCACACAGCCATCCCATGCGTTAGTTCCAGTGTTTGCTGACCACCCACTCTGCACCAGGCACTGGGGAGGACCCAAGGGACCACAGCAGAGCCCGTGCCCAGGAGGACTCACAACTCACAGAGGACAGCTGTCAACGCTCCCTAGGGGGAAGTGGGTTGAGTGCCGGGGTACTGGAAATAGGGGTTGGGGAATCAAGGAGGGCTGCCTGGAGGTGGTGAACGGCAAGATCAACAGATGGGGGATGGAGGGAGGGGCATGTCTCACCCGGGCTTCGTCGGACCCCTCTGGGCCACTCTGTGAGGAAGACAGGCCGGCCATTTCAAACCACCTTCTTGGGTGAGGAGATTGGGACCACGCGGCCAGGTAGGGTCCCGTGGCTCTAGTCAAGAACCAGTGGCTGCTGGTTCTGGAGGGGATGCTGTATTACACACGTGGGGAGCATCAGCTTATCCACACCACTGTTCTGGGGGGCTATGAGAATTGCCCCCCTTTGTCGTGAAAAAGTGCCTTGTGCAAAGTCAGAGGAGGAACCAAGGCTGCATGAGTGTTGCGGCCCAGCGCCCAGCACGGCCACCCCCTATACCTGTCCTTCTGCCCTCTTTGGGACGGCCCGTCAGGCTGCAGCTCCCAACACCGAATCCCACAGGCACAAGGGGGCTTGAAGGGGCTGAACGCCCCCACCTGAGTCCCAGGGTCTTGCCTGGCCACTTCTGGACAGAAGACAGGTCGCCAGAGCTGGTGGTCCCGGGCGGCTTCCCCTTGCCCACTCTTCTCCAGGACACAGGACCAACGTGCAGGGACCCTTCCCTCCCACCCCGTGAAGCTGATGAGCAGAACTTGAACTTGGAAGGGAAGAAGGAGGAGAAGCGGGCAGACCCCGTCTCCTGGCAGCTGCTGGACCACCCACTCTGGGCGGGTCCTTCCAGAGCGAGAGCTCACCCCTCTGCCAGGGGTTGAGGCGTGCAGGTACTCGGTGTGGATCGCATTTTGTGAGCCTCGGTTTCCTCCTCTGGAAAATGGGGGAGTTGACAGAAGTTGCTGTCTCAGAGGACGGCTGTGAAACACAGGTAATCCGTTCACAAAGCGCCTGGCGAGCTCTCATAAGAGCTCAAGAGAGCCTTAGTTAGCCAGGAGCAGGGTGGTGAATGTGTGCCAGGGTCAGGGGTCAATCTCAAGGGACCTGGAGCACCCGGGGACCGGCTAGACATGCGAAATCTCAGCCCCAACCGGACCTACTGGGGTGGGGTCTGCCGGTTGGGGTCCAGCAAGCCCCGCAGGCGATTCCGACCCATCCACGGCAGGGTCCCTCAGCCTCAGCAGGGTGGACACTCGGGGCTGGACCATTCCCTGGGGTGGGGGCCGACCTGTGCATTGTAGGATGTGGACAGCATCCTTGGGCTCCGCCCACCAGAAGCCAGGAGCATCCTCGCAGCTGTGACCACCAGAAATGGCTCCACACCTTGTCAGATCCCCCCGGGGGGGGGGGGGGGGCAAAGTCACCCTGCGTTGAGGACAACTGACCCAAACTTTGAGAACCGCCGCTCTACGGGGCACGAAGCCGACTCCCTCCCTCGAGGATCTTACAGGGGAACTGTGTTTTTTTTTTTAATTTTTTTTTTTAACGTTTATTTATTTTTGAGACAGAGGGAGACAGAGCATGAATGGGGGAGGGTCAGAGAGAGGGAGACACAGAATCTGAAACAGGCTCCAGGCTCTGAGCTGTCAGCACAGAGCCCGACGCGGGGCTCGAACTCACGGACCATGAGATCATGACCTGAGCCGAAGTCAGCCGCTTAACCGACTGAGCCACCCAGGTGCCCCAGGGGAACTGTGTTTAATGACAGTAACCTGCAGGGCTGGGGCTACCAGCTAGATGCTCCTTAGGGAGCAAGGCACTGTTTTAGTGACAAGGAAACAGGGGCTTCAAGGTTCAAGGACATCTGGCTCCTAAGACGCAGAGCCGGGGTTCAGCCCAGGCCCTCAGGCTCTGTGACCCTTATCCCACAGCCCTGCCTGCCCCTCCCGGCTGTCTCCCTTCCTTCCCTCCCCAGCTACACCTCTCGGTACAGTCCCCTTACTTGGAAAGCTGACCCATGAGGCTCTGTCCACTTGGACCACCCTGGGGGACTTGCTTTCATGCCTGGCTCTCCCGGGGCCACCATAAATGGTCTCCCCTTGACCTGTGCCAGCTGGGGAGGGCCCGAGGGGAGAGCCCAAGTTAGACTGCTCTGTTTCCCCTTTATTCTTGGTTCCCACCTGCTCCCATTAGAATCGGCTTAACAATTCATTTTTTCTGCCTGAGTGTCCAGCGAAGGGAGTGTGAGGGGACCCGGAACCCCACTCCCAAAAAGAAGGGCGGGGGGCAGCCCCAAGTTTAAAAATCTCACCACAAATGGCGATCGAGAGTCCTAAAAGGTTTGACCTGGTCACCATTTTTCAGGGACTCGGGAAACATCATCCCAAAGTCAAGATGGTTGTACAGAGTGAGATGCTTCAGGAGGCGTGCTTTGTGGAAAGCTCTCCTGGGGGTGGGTCGGGGGTGGGGGAGCTGGTTTAGAAAAGTCCAGCCAGGGCGCTGAGTGGTCATGGCATGTGCATTCTATGGGCACCTCTGGGCCATCTCTAGGCCAGACCCACCGAGGGGGCCCAGACCAGACCCTCCTGCAAAGGGCTCACGTCACAAATCACAGCAGTGTGACAATGAAGTGACAAGAGCTGAGACACAACAACAAGGACAGAGAGGGGCTTCACGCAGCGCGGGGCGCCAGGACGGCCGCCCAACAGCGTGGAAGAAGGCACTGGATGAGACAGGACGCGAAAAAGTGGAAAGCAGGGCTCAAACGGGTAATGAGCACAAGCGTGGAAAATACGAATTCGTGGAAAAGACCACAGGCATGACACGGTAGTCACAGTGGCAGAAGAAGAGGGTGGGGGCCCCAAAAAGTGGTTCTATAACTTCCATAACCACGTGGACACAAAAACGGCAGTTGCCACAGATGATTACCCCAGGGGTGCCCGCTGTGGACCACACCGCCGTGTTGTGTCAAGGCCTTCACAAACCTTGTCTATACGGCAGGAACGGATTTCTTCTGAGTACAGATGAGGACACGGGATGGTGGGGTGGGGTGGGGGTTGGAGGGGTCAGTGGGCTCGCCCTGGAGTCCACAGCTTTCATGGCCTAGGAAGGCTCTGTTTTCAGACAGAATACTCTCAGGACAGCGCTGACAACTTCCCTCTCTCCTGCCCTGCCTTCTGCTCTCCACCTGTCGCCTCACCACCATCACCAGCCACAATGGCCCCACCAGTACCTTCGACCGCCATTTTCACGCTTTGACCCCAGGGTCTCTAGATCCGAGCCCGCTTGAGGAAACAGATCCCCAGTGAGCCATCTGGGGCCACTGGAGACAGGGTTGCGGCTGCGGACTTGACCCATTTGCTCGGAGGGCTCTGATTTCCCTGAGCCAGGTGTACAAAGTCAAATCCAGCCCCCCCCCCCCGCCCCCCCGCGACGTCCTGGGACAGCTCCACCCCAGCGGACTCGGGTGGCTCATTTGACTTGCAGCATTCCATCACCGACAAACTTTGCTAAAGAAATGACCACCGCCGACAGCAGGGACAACGCCAATAACAACTGCCATCTGTCACGAGGGTGACAGACGTCAGCTACCGAAAGCCCCTGCCAGGTGTGGAGGCTTTACGGATAGATATCCTCTTACCTGAACAACCCCACGAGGCGGGGGCAAGATTCCCTTCCCTTCGATAGATGAGGCATTTGAGACTCAGGACAGTGGAATAACTTGTCCGGGCGGCAGGCGATGCTGGGAGGGCACTTCCTGTGATGGGGTCAGAGGTCAGGCAGGGTAGGAGTTCCACCCGAGGGTCTCAGGGACAAACGTGGGGCAGGCGATTCAGAAGGGGGCCTGGGGCTCCGCGACACGGCGCAGGGAGGGAAAAACGGAGGCACCGAGATCGCAAACTGCAGCATTAAAAGGTCCTTAGAAATCACAGTCTGCCTTCGTCCTGCTGAGTCAAAATAGAATGCAGGCCACACAAATTACGTTGTCACCTCGAGCAGCCGTGTTACAGAAAGTCAGACAACACAGGTAAAATTCATTTGAACGGTGTGCTTCATTTAACCTACTGTATCCAAAGTATTTCCGACGTGTAACGTATATTTGAAAACCGTTAACGAGACGTTTTACATCCCTTTCCTCATAGTGGGCCTTCACACTTTGTGCATGTTACACACGTCCATCTGGACCAGACACAAGTCCCCGGTAGTCACATGACTGGTGGCTACCACGGGGGACGGCACATATCCGGGCCCTCGGGGGACACTGCGGATACTGAGGTCAAAAGAAAGAGACCGAAGGGGGCCAGAGCCACCCATGCTTGTGAACCGCCTCGCCGAACCCGACTTTGGCAGGGGACTGGTGTGGCTTAGTGGGAGGGGCACAGGTTTGGGAGCAAGAAATCTCCTGCCACCATAACGAGCTGTGTGACCGCGAGCCTGGTACTCGACCTCTCTGAGCCTCAACGCCCTATACGGAAAATGAGCAGTTCTCCTCCTCGTCCGGCTTACGTGTGAATGAAATATAAAATACCCAACGGAGTTCTTGGCAAGTGTTAGGTAATTAATCCGGGGACACAACGGGGATGCAGGTGGTGAATATATTACCACCACCCTCGGCCTCGTCATCTAGGCCGTAATCCCTCCCGACGCAGAAAAACGGCCCTTGAACGGAGCAGCCCCTCCTAGTGGCTCTGCCTGGCCTGGGACAGGGGCAGGAGAAGGAAACGAGATGGACAAGGGGAGAGGAGAGAACACACCCCACAAGGCACCAGAGTCTCAGTGCTTGCTGCGCCCCAAAGCACACAGAAGAGTAAGACAAAGGCCACCCCAGCTCCACGGCCCGGCACCAGGACCGATCTGTGTCCCATCAGTAGTGGGGAGCAGGTCTTTGGAGCTGAGCCTGCTTGAAAGAAAGTGAATCGCAGACCTTTTGATCCCTCAGATGACGGCCCAAAGCCCCATCAGCTGTGCCGAATGGAAAAGATCCAGAAGCCCCAGGGCCAACACAGCACCTAAGGCCATCGTTGTCGGCTCACGTTGGCAGAGCTGTGTCTGTGAGCCATGCTCCCGCCACCCCAGCCTCTGGATTACTTGTCCCCTCCGCACAGAATGCTCCTCTCCCCGCTTCCATCTGGCTAATTCCCATTTCAACTCAAAATGTCACTTCGTCTGAAAGTCCCTCACGGCATCTCTACGGGGTTCCCTTGTTGACGCTTAGAATAATCTCCCGTCATTATACCCCAATGGGACCATGGGAATCGACTCCCTGCCACGGGACAGGGGTAAGTCCGTACCTCCCTGGTGCCCGGGAGAGTGTCTGACATCGAGCAGACACTCAATAAATACCTTCTGGGCGCTCTCCTGGCATGAAGTTAACTCAGGAACCAGTGGAGCGCCGGTTGGTTTGACGCGGAGAGAAGATGGGCAGTATTTTAGAAAACAGAAATAGAAGTTGCAGCACCGGTGCCCGATGCCATACGTAATTTTCCACGGAATTATCCAAAAGGGTCATGGGGTATTGGATCACTTTGCCGGATTCTTCCAACAGCTGGAGAGAGCTTGGGTCAGAATGGACACGATTCACGGAATGACTGTTACGTCAACCATTGATTTTCCGAGAGCCTCAAAGCTGGAGCCTCCCATCAAAGAGTCTTTTGAGTGAGGGGCACGGGTCGTCACCGCCACTCTTCTGTGTCCCCAAGTGGAGACAGCTCGGGGGAAGCACGGCTTCCCCCTCTCATTTGCAGACACGTCACCCTGTTAGTCTCAGATGGGTGGCTACCACTCCCGGGTAGAAGCGTGGAGGAAGATTTTGCCGGTCCCATGAGCAGCGTTTCGTGGGCTCAGTCAAGGACGTGAAACCACCTGCAACATATACAGCATCCCAGCCAAAAGCCAATAGTGTCCCCCCGGTACTCACTCACTGAGGAATTCTGGCCCCAAGCCAGCCTAGGAGGCCATGTCCCCAGGGAGAAACAGTAAGAGAGGGAAATGAGTCAGAAAGGTCGCTTGATTACTAATGAGCACCCACGAGCACTGCCCCACTCTGGGCCCTTTTCTCACCCAGGCCAGACCAGTCACCTTCTGAACGCTCCGGCACGTTCCTGCCTCTGCACCTCGACTCATAACAACTTCCTCACCGCCCTCCCCCCCCCTGGCAGAGGTCATCTCTGCTCATCTCCACCGACCTCTAAATCCCTTCCCAACACAAGAGGCTGCCCTAGGCACCTTGCTGAATGGCTCAGCCCCGATCACGTCTCCCATCTCCAAAAGATCCCAGGCCTCCAACTAGAAAACTCACTGAGTGCCTGTCAACCACTGCCCTGTGGCTCTTCACCGATCCCAAGTATAGACACCAAATCCGAGCTTGAAATGTGGACTAAGTGATCAATCCATTCCCATCATTCAGTGGAACCCCGTAGCAAAATATCCACCAGCATACCCCCCTCCCAAATTGCTCTGTAAAAGAAAGAACACATTTCTTTAAAAAGTCCTGATGAGGGGCACCCGGGTGGCTCAGTCGGTTAAGCGTCCGACTTCAGCTCAGGTCACGATCTCGAGGTCCGTGGGTTCGAGCCCCGCATCGGGCTCTGTGCTGATATCTCAGAGCCCGGAGCCTGCTTCCGATTCTGTGTCTCCCGCTCTCTCTGCCCCTCCCCTGTTCATGCTCTGTCTCTCTCTGTCTCAAAAATAAATAAACGTTAAAAAAAGTTAAAAAAAAATAAAAATAAAAATAAAAATAAAAAGTCCCGATGAGGGTTGGGCACTCAGCATTCATGACTTCACTGAATCCTCCAAAAAAAAAACCCTGGGAGGGCATTACTATCCTTAAAGTCACAGCACAGGTAGAAAAGGTCGAAACTCCTCAGGGACACACGATGTGGCTAAAGTTCTGCAGCCACAAAGCGAAGGAGCTAAAATTCAAGTTCACACCTGGCTTCAAACACCTCTTTCCACTGGAGACCAGGCAGGCTCTCCTTTCTCTGGTTTTGTTCTTATTCAACAACTATGTTTACTCGATAAGAGCTGCAGGATTAAAACAAAAACAAAAAAAAGGCATCATTTCACGGGGCCTGGAGGGTCACGTATTGACTCCGTCTTTCCCGGTATCTCCAAGGTGCTTCCACAGCGCCCCTCCTCCTGGGTAATCCAACCCACTCCAAACTCTACAAGGTCAAGGGTAGTCGGTCTAGCAGTGTCTGATGGAGGCTCAGGCAGGATAATCTTTAATCTCGCCACGAAGAATGGCTTAACTTTCAAAGCTTGCCACCCGCCAGTTCTCCCCCAGGTAGCCTGTGGCCGTGGGCTCGGGATGTTTTATAAAAGCAGGCAGGGCTCCAACATCGAACGATGTAGAGACCAAACAACCCGTTGCTGGTTTCTCTCTCCCGAGGAGCCAGTACACCCCGTGGGCAAGCACAGGCTCCGGTTCTGAAATTTGCACAACAGCAAGAGCATGATGATTCGCAGGGGGGTGGGGGTCCAGCTAAAACCCCACCTGCGCGGCTGAGAGGGGATTTAGCCTGCTGGGTGGGCATTTGAGACCCGGGAGTCGGTCCGCGGCAAGTTGGTTGGAAGAGATCCCTCCATCCCTAGAGCTGCACCCCACCTGGACCCCAGAACCCCCCAGGCCTCGAAACTCTAGGTAACCAGAGTGTGCGGCTGGGAAAACAGCCACCAGGTATGACCAGACCCCTCTGTAATTTCCCTGATCTCTCCCGGTAAACAGGGCTCAGCAGCAGCCTCTGGGGAACAGTCAAAATGGAAGGGAACGGAGCCAAGCAAGTATCCTCACCCTTCAAACCTTCAAGGCTGGGGTGAATGCCGCACCTGCCAGCTTCCTCCCCGGCCGTTCTGAGATGCTTGGAGAGGCGAGGGGGCGCCTTCCTGCAGAGGACTCGGGCCTCCACTCCACACGGAGGAGGAGTCTGTTACATGCACTATGTATTTAGAGTGTAAACCCGCAAGGACGGGGAGAATGGAAGGAGGGACAACAACAAAATCTCAAAGGGTGGAGAGAAGGGAGACCCGTGGTGACCGATTAGCATCTCAAGACGTCCACACTTTAACGTGGCACCCAGCCCAGTTTACAACCCAGAGGTCTCGAAGGTTCAGGAATTAGTGGTGACAGGTACCTTTGGAAATGGGGTTGGGGCGGGGGGGGATGCAATAAAAAGACGGGGTCCCTTCATCCCCTCCCCCTTGTCTCCTGGCAGGTGTCAGTCCCATCCTCCATCAGGCACAAGACTGGAAGTTTGTTCTTCCAAGAGGATAAAGCAGAAATTCTGAGTATGACTTGAGCTGAGGACTGCACAGTGAGTGACTTCTGCACACTGGAAGCAGAGGAGGCCCCTGCCCCCCGCCCTCTTTCTTCTCCCAGCTCTCAGACCCCCACCCCGCACCCCAGCACCCTGGCCTGGACCCTCCGGACGGAAGACTGCAAGACTCAGTCTGACCAGCCAGGAGGGAAGATCTAAAGATACGGACATAGGGGTTCCCCATGACACAACCCAGCGGGGCACCCTTGAGAGAGGCTCTGACCAAGAAACCCCACCCCCTGGGCACTGAGCTTTCGCTTTTCAGTCCCCAGCTCTATTTCTTTTAATGTTTGTTTATTTATTTGGAGAGAGAGAAAGCGCAGTAGGGGAGGGGCAGAGAGAGAGGGCCAGAGAGAATCCCAAGGAGGCTCCACACTTAGTGCGGAGCCCGATGCGGGACTCAGTCCCACGACCGTGAGATCATAACCTGAACGGAAATCAAGAGCTGGACGCTTAACTGACTGAGCCACCCAGGTGCCCCAGTCCCCAACTCTTAAATATGAGAAAACAATCAAGGGCCATGAGCCAGCTAAACAAAGAAGCCTTTAACATGAAAGCTCCAGACCAAACAAACCCACATAAGCAAAGAGAAGGGTAGATGTAACATTCACACGCAGCACATCCGGAGTGCACCAGCATGGCTCTATGCCCTTTGCCTCCAACCACTCATGTCATCAGCACAACCTTTGAGGCAGATCTCAATATTATTACTTTCATTTCACAGATGAGGGGCTTGGAGAAGAACGAGGTTACATAACTTGCCCAAGGTCACAAAGCAAGTGAGTGGCAGTGCTAGGATTCGAACCAGGCTATTTGGCTCCAGGCCTCGGCCATCACGGTCCACCGTGAATATTCCCAGTGTGTGAGAGCAGGTATTGCATTCCTGAAATAAGGCTCCTCTAAAGAATAAGAAAGAGCTCTTGCAAAGTAAAAACGTGGTAGGTTAAAATATGGAATATAAACACTGATGAAATCTCCCAGAAAGTAGAGCAAAAAGCAAAGGGGATGGAAAATAGAAAAAGATAAGAAAATTAGAGGATTAGTCCAAAAGGACCAATGTCCAAATAAAAGGAGTTCTAGAAGATTAGAGAAAAACAAAGAGCAGAAATCATGACCCACCCACCCCCCAAATAAAAAGAAAATCCAAGACAATTTCCCAGACAGAAGGACACAGTTCCAGATGGAAATGTGACACTCAGTGATCAGTACAATGCATGAAAAGAGACCACACCCAGGCAGGTCACCCTGGAGTTTCGAGGTGCTGGGGACAAAAAGAGGATCCTATAAACTTCCAGAGAGAATGAAACAGGTCACAGAAAAGATCGGGAATGGCCTCACACTTCTCAACTGCAACCCCGGAGGCTAGAAGACAGTGGAACAAGGCTTCTATGCTCCAAGGGAAAATGATTTCCAACCATGAATTTGATGCCCAGCTAAACTAGCAATCAAGAATCAGAGGAGAATAAATTCATTTTCCCATGTGCAAGTTCTCAGAAAACTGACCACTCAGGCGCCCATTCTCAGGAAGGATATGCCCCTGGATTCAACAGACTAAGCCAGAAGAGGAAGGCAGGAAATGGGAGAGCTAACCCAGGAGAGAGGTAAGGGGGCCACAGGTGACAGTGATAGAGCACCCAGGTGACAGCCAGACTCCAGATCTACTGGAGTAGACCAAAGGACCCTGATGTGCTCAAGAAGAGGAAACCGAGAGAATTTTCCTGATGCAGCCAAACAACTTGAGGGGATATCCAGAACACCAACAGAGCTGGGGGGATGAATCAATGAGCACATATGCCAATTCTAACAGTTTTGAACTCCAAGGAAACCAAAAGTAGAACAGGAAAGGGAGAGCGATCATAAGTCACTACGTGCCTCCGCTCCGAATAGTGCCCGCCTAGTAGTAGCATTGTAAACTCCAGTCACTAATCTTACCAAAATTACGATGAAGATATACCAGGCAGCTGGGAGGACAGGAAAGATCGGAAGTTAAAAGAGGTAAACAGGAGATCTATATCCTTACCTTCCACGGTCAGAAACCAGAGCCCTGAACCAAAACAAAACCAAACAAACAAAAAATCAAGACAAAGGAATACATGTATGTTATTCAGAGACCAAGAGGAAAATACCAAAATCATCAGCTAAACAATCTGCAAGTCGATTGCCTCTGGGAAAGGGGACAACGTGGGGGAACTGCTACTTTTTATGCAAACCTTGGAAAACTAGACTCATGTGTGATTTCGAAAAGGCAAGGTCCAGGGAAACACGTTGAGGGAGGCGTGATGCCACCGAATATTCTTTGTCACCAAAAAGATGCTGTAAGCCTCTGATATCTACAGCTAGTCATTACTAGAGAGTCTGAAACTAAAAACCCTGCTCTGCCAGACTCTGGAGTCCGCACTTTCCCTTTGAGTCTGCAATCACACATTCAACAAACGTAAACTGAGCTGAGCACACGCTGAGCCTGGAACAGGAAAACAGACCCTGGGACACAGTGGTGGGCAGGATGGGCCCCAGTGCCCAACCCAATGAGTTTTCTGGTCTACCAGGGCCAACCAGCAGTCAACGAGCCATCACTAATAACAGATCCCAGTACAGCAGTGCCCACCCTGGGCAAGCAGAGTCTATCAAGGGTAACACTTGACTGATTCCCAGCCTCCCCCTCTGCTAGCCCATCATCAGTCCGTGGCATCATGGCGCCTGGTCCCCACGCCCCCCCCCCCCCAAGCCCCCTACAGGTAAGCCATCACATGCCATTTCATGGCACTTGCCCACAGCAATTCTGGGAACCGGACAGGCCATCATCGGGCCTGCCAACACCTTTGCTACTGGGGCCCAAGGCTTCCAAGCTTTGATTTTCAAGGTATCACTGTTTTGTTTTGTTTTAGATCAGAGTCAAGCTCAAAGGCCAGACCAGCTCTCCAAGGGAGAGTTCCACGGTCCCTTGTGTGCATGAAAGGGAAGTGAAAACCTCGGACAGACTGGCCCCCAGCAAGTGCCGGTGGGGGTGGAGGGTGGAGGGCCACGGTCGGTCTCAGATGGCACAATGTGAAACGAAACCCCAGACATGCTGCTGTCTGGCTGCAGGACAGGGTCAAGTTTCTGACCTCCTCTGGGCCTCGGCGTCTGCCTCTGTAGAGGGGATACAACCTCAGGGGTTATGGTGGAATTAAAGGCTATGGTGAAGGTGACCTTGCTTTATAATCTGCCACTGCCCTTATCACAACCCATGACGAAGATAACAGGCTGGTTTCCCGTGGCGGCCTCCAGTCAGTCCTGCCATAATTCAAGGTTACAAGGATTTCATTCTGTCAGCCTCTCAAAATGGGACCCCTGCACCCGCTCTTCTCAGCTCTGCTCCCGGGAATCACTAATCAGGAACCGTCAGTTAGGAATTTGGACTCGATTGTGTCACAGTGTGAAGAACCTGGTAGGTATGTGACCATAGACGGCTGAGTCGCTGAGTCCCCTCGGGTAAGGCTCAATACCCAAAGCTGGCCGATTCCTGCCCAACATCCTTGAGCCTGGCTGGTCCAGCTTCCTTCCCGGGTGCCAGGTCAACGTGAGTCCAGCCTGCGGCTTTCAACCCCTGACGGAATGTTACCCAAAGTTGGGAACTGCCAATCAGCCGGTTCCCGAATGCTGTGCTCTCGGGTTCTCAGCAGGCGTCGATATGTCACGCGAAGTAGAAGACCGTTTCAAATGGCCCGGACCCACTCGCTCGTGTGTCTCAACCCGACCGGAACATGGAGATTAGAACGGAGACTACAGCTGCCAGAGTGTGTTGAATCCCAAGAACAGGGTTCGTGCCTAGAAGCTGCCGGGATGTCACCCTCTCACTGCCACAGCCATCCACACTGCCCGGGGCCACAGAGCAGAGGATGGGCTCCGTGACATGGTCCCCTGGCTGTGCACAGCCCTGCGTGTATCTCAGATCACGCTGAGATTGCACTGCCTGTGGACGCCTGGGTGGAGTCTGCAGGCTCAGGCCAGCCCCCTCTCCTGTCCCCTCAAACCCTGTTCTCCTGCCCTCGGCCAGGCAGCCTCCCCAAGTCCCACAGTCAGCTGGTGGCAGCCCTGTGGCCAGAGCCCCGGTCTCTACACTCCCAGCTCGGGCTCGATGCCACCGCCTGGGTGTCGGCCAGGCTTGATAGCCGCCATTTGCAATTCATTCGCGCATTAGTTTCCTATTGTTGCTGTGACAAATTACCACATGCTGAGTGGCTTCAAACGACACCAATTTATTATCTAACATTTTTGTAGGTCAGAAGCCCGCGATGGGTTTGACGGACTAAAATCAAAGTTCTCAGCGGAACTGCACTCCTTCTGGGGAACTCTTAGGGGGGACTCCATTTCTTCTCTCTTCCAGCTTCTAGAAGCTGCTGCTTCAGCTCACGGCCCCTTCCTGCAATGGCATCACTATGACCTGCTTCCAGTCATCTGCCCCCCTCCCCCTCTCTTTCTCTCCCCCTCTGGCCCTCCTGCCTCCCTAAGGATGCTTGGGATTCACTGGACCCAGCTGGATAATCCAGGATAATCTCCCCATCTCAACGTCGACATTCACTTAATCGCATCTGCAGAGTCGCTTTACCAAGTGAGGTAACGTAACCCCAGGTTCCGGAGATTAGGATGTGACTGTCTTTGAGGGCACGGGGCTCAGCCTACAGCAACACAGCAAACAGTTCCAAAGACCTAATCCATAGTAGGGGCTCACAGGATGAAGATATAAGCATTCCTTCCAGGGACCCACTCAGGGGGCTCTCCTGTGTCCAGAGGAAGAGGCTGTGATTTCCGCCCAGGCAGGTGCAGGCGAGGTTCTGGGAGGCTGCTCTAGGCCAGGTCGTGGTCATTCTCTGCAGGAGTCATGCAGACAAACGTACAGGGACAAGGACGGGCGGGCCTGGGGTGGGGGTCGGGGGGAGCGCAGCGGGGTCTGGTTCATTCCAGGAAGGACGGGAGAAGGGTGGGGGGGGGGGGCGAGCACACAGCAGGGCTCCTTCCTAAGGGCAAAGAAGACTGAACCAGGGAAGGATCTCGGGCCGCCCGGATGAACTGGGATTAGAGGTGCTGGAGGCAGCTGGGCAGTGGTCCTAGCAGTTGAGGAGGAGGATGTTGGCAGAGGCAGGTGAGAAGGGAAAGGCCAGAGGACCAGGGCTGACGCGGGAGGGGAGGGCGAGCGGAGGATGCAAATGTGAGGGCTCAGTGACTTCACCACCCAACCGGCAGGGTCATCTCCGGGCCCCTCCCCACCCCCCGCCCCAGTTCCCAGCTACAAGGCCTCAGAACCCTGCTTTTTAAGTATGTCATACCATCGAGGATTAAAAATAGTTTAAAAGAGGAGAGGGATATAAATATCGCTGAGGTTCCTGCCTACATGGAGAGCCCCCCAGGAGAGAGAAGCAGGAGTGGGGCATGACGTCGTCAGAGCCCTAAAGGTCCTTCCAATCAGACCCCCTAGGTTTGCACACCAACGTGACTGCAGGGCTTCTGTAGGTCCCCCTGATCCTCCCGGGCCTGTCCTCGTCCTCGGGGGACTTTGGACTATAATCTCCCGGAAGCAGTGTCTCAGGGCTCGGGAAGGGGAAGAAGAAGAGGAAAAGGTCAGCTGCACGGGCTACTTCCGAGACCACTTCCCTGTGCTCCCCCCCGACCCCCACCCCGGCCACGATCCTACTGAAGAGCCGACACCCCACCCACCGGCATACACCCCCCCTGCTCCCTGGTTGCACTCTACAGACTGCAGATTTGCAATTACAGAGTTTTCCCCGCCCCCAGAATCCCCCCTGGATTGGGTCTCGCCTCACCCCCAGACGCCTGCAGCACCCCCCCTTAAGCACCCTCAGTCCTAACTGGCTTATCTCAGCCTCGTGATGTGCACTGGGGACTCCTGCAGTGGCCCATTCACCCCTCTGTGCCAGCTCCCCGGATTTCGGGAGGACTCGGTAACTGCTCTTTGGCTGAATGGCCAGGCTTCAAGGACAAGTCCTTTACTAAGGCAGGGCCAGAACCTGCCCCAGGCACAAACCTACCCTCCAGGAAACAAGCCTGGGCCGTTGTACAGGCAACAGGCATCCCCTGCTGATGTCATCCCAAGCATCCCCTACCTGTCCTGTGCCAAGTCTGGGTTTAGAAGAAAGGTCCCTGCCATCCCACTGGAAGCTCTCTGGTTTCCCACGGTCCAAAGATTAAATAACCAAATCGTAAATGTTTTTGGTTCTCTTTTAAAGTTTATTTATTTTGAGAGAGAGAAAGGGAGCACGAGCAGGGGAGGGGCCGAGAGAGAGGGAGACAGAGAGTCCCAAGCAGGCTCGCCCGGCGCGGGGCTCAAACCCACAAACCGTGAGATCACGACCTGACCCGCGACCGAGAGACGGACGTTCAACCAACTGAGCCACCCAGGCGCCCCAGCCTTTTCGGTCTTGTGGGTGCTTCCCCGTCACAACGACGTAGTGAGCGTCGTAGGGCAAAAGCAGCCCTGGACAGTACGCAAACAAACGAGCACAGCTGTGTTCCAATAAAACTTTATTCACCAAAGCAGCCCGCGGGCCAGATTCGGCCTGCAAACCATAGAGTGCCACGCCCCCTGCTCCGATACAATTCATGAGAGAAAAGGAGGGTCCGGTGAGGGGGGACAAAAACCCACCAAAGATTCTTTAAAGCCACATTTGTGATTTGCGATGCCGCCTCTAATTCCTTCTGTGACACGGTCTACCACTGTAAAAAAAAAAAAAAAAAAAAAAAAAAAAAAAAAAAGGATGTGCAGGGAGGGGGTGGGAGAAATAAGAAAAGGTTTCTATGGGAACAGAGAGTTCACTTTGAACGGGTCCATCACTAAAAAGACAATTACTTTCTTTTTCTCACTTCCCCTCTGAAGAGGGCAGGCGTGACCTCAGGCTGCTCGGGCAGGACCGTGCCCAGTGCCTCAGCTGTTCCAGTCAAAAGTTAAATGCCAGAGTGTTCCATGGGTCAGGGAGGGCCGTTAATGTAATCTGGGCCTCTTGGGCAAGGGGCCGCGTCCCCAGGGCGCTGAATCGAGGCAGGAGCTCGGCCTCTCTCACGAGGCTGCCCACCCCAGGCAGCTCTGGGGGACCCCAATGGCGTCAAGGCCACGGCCACTAATAAGCGTCCCTGCGGCAAAACCTCTTCCCAGGCCCGCTGCCAACTGACCGAGGCCCCCTCTCGCTACCGACAAACCTTTTACGGGATGGCTCCTGAACGCTCTTGTTCCTCAATACAAATGTGGGGGACGGCGGGGGTCCCTACTTTGCCCTGACCGTGGGCGGGTCACGACACCCTCCTGGGCACTCTGCCCCGCTCGTTCAGAGGTGTCCCAGCCCTTCCCCGGGCTTGTCACAGGAGCTGTAACTGAGCAGCCAAGACTAAACCAAGAAGGCACGTCATTTACTGAGGGGTGCCTCTATAACAAACTTATCAACTGCAACCTTTTCTCCGGCGGACCCTTAGTGGCGGGGAACGGGGGAGGGGAGTCCCTAGCGCCTGACAGTGAAAAGAACCCAGCGGTGCGACAGGCCGTGCTCAGCTTCGCCCACCGTCACATGCCGGCTGCCCGCCTGTGCCAGGGACTGGAACTTGGGTGCCTTTACACGGCCATATGCTCCGTTCAGGCCACGTCACTCCTCAAACCACCTTCCAAGGGGGCCGTCCGAGCCCAGCCCTCTCGTCTTGCAATGAGGAAACTGAGGCACAGCCATGGGAAGACATGTGCCAGGACCCAGAGCCAGGCCTTCAGCCTCCAGCTCCTGGCTAGGGCTTCCCAGAGCTGCACAGCACGCTCCGCCTGGAAAGGCCCCCCTGGAGAAGAGTCCACACCCCGAGTTAGGGGTGGAGCCAGGTCTGGAACGTGGTCTTTGGGAGGCAAAATCCACAGTTAACTCAAAGCCTGTGGCCCAACTCCAGCAGGGAGCAACCCCCCCCCCCCCCGCCACCGCCAAAATGTTCTACATGAGGATTTATTCTTTAGAAGAAAGCACACAGATCAGGACTGGGGTCCTTATAGGCAGCAGGTTGTGCATTTGATTTTGTACTCATACAGAAACCTCTGGCATATTTGCTGCATCCCCCAAGAGCTGGGGGGAGGCGGGGGCAGGAACGATTCCTCCTCGGTGCCTTCTCTTCCCTGGGTGCTGGGTAACTCTGACCCCAGTGACATCCCTGATCCCCCTGTGGTAGGCACAGGAGGTCTACAGGTATGGAGAGAAGAGCCAGGAGGGCAGGATGCCGGGGGGCTTGGAGCCAGTGGGTGGCCGAGGGAGAGGAGACTGGTGGGCGTCCCACCCCAGACCACAGAGGGTCCCGCGTGCCAGGCTAAGGGGCTTGGACTTGACCGCGTGAGCCAGTGTGGCCCAGCATTTTTCACATCACCGCGTCCACGGAAAATGATGCTATTATCCTGGGATGGACCGGGGTGCTGCCCTCGGCCCACAGTTTGGCCCCGGAGACCCGCCGAAGGGATTAGCGGGGAAACGCGCCGGGTGGCTGAGTGCTGGGTAGGCTGGAGGAGGTGACACGGGGCCCAGAGCCATAAAGAGGTCACCATAAAGAGGCAAGCATGGGGAGGGCCTGCTCCTGGGCCGGAGCCATCGCAATCACAGGATGGGGGTGGACCACCTGGGAGGGGCCGATCTTTCTCACCACACAGGCACCGTCCTGCCCAGAGCCTGCCTTCAGGCTCTCCTGACTTTCCTTCCTGCTCTGTGCCCCGGAGACTCTGTGCAGTCAGGCTTCCTCCTGCTCGGCACTCAAGGCCTGACCGCCAACGCCCCTCCTCGGACGGGCCTTCCCAGCTCCCCGCCCTGAGGCTACCAGCTCCTCCCTGGGCGCCCAGTGCACATGACTCATAGAGCTGGTGCCACAGGACGCACGGGCTCCGTCTGACCTGGGTTCACATCCCAGCCCCACTTACAAGCCTGCGACCTCGGGCACATCATTTGACCTCTCCACTTCCGAAAACCAGCACCCACCTCAAAGGCCGGCGGAAGACATTACAGGTGGCAGTTAGGACCGTGCCTGGCACTCCGTCAGGGGACCGAGCCATCAGACTGCTACCACTTCTGTCTGGAGGTCAGTCCCAAGTGCCCCAAATCGCAGTTCCTGTTTGCCAAGCCCGGGCGGGACGGCTTCCCGACCGATTGGGAATGAGGGAGACGCGGAGGCAGGGGTGGGGACACTGCTCCGGGGGTGCTAGCCAGCAGGGCCCAGCTGGCAGGGGGGTGGGGGGAGGGGAGGCATCGCCCCTACGTTCCCCCAGAGCAGCAGTGGGGAGAGACTTCTGTCCGCCCAGGCCCACCTGACTCCATGCACCCCCCAGCTCCGGGTAACAGGTCTTAACCAAGCTGTTCTGCATTGCCGGGGTCAAGGTTCACAGCATCAGACCCAACAGGCGCCAGAGCAACGGGAGACAGCCGGAAGCAGGACGGGTGGGACCCCGTCTGGCTTCAGGCTCCTCAAAGGCAGGGACGAGAACCAACTGAAT
This sequence comes from Panthera uncia, assembly GCF_023721935.1. Taxonomy (NCBI): domain Eukaryota; kingdom Metazoa; phylum Chordata; class Mammalia; order Carnivora; family Felidae; genus Panthera; species Panthera uncia. The sequence continues at coordinate 8,940,126 of NW_026057582.1, read as the reverse complement.
TTCTCGCTGCCTGCACACAGCTCAGTGCTGGGCACACGTTTGCTGAACAGAACAGAAACGTGCTGGGAATTCTGAGGATGGCGGAGGCTTCCTACCGGAACAGGAGCATCCTCCGAATCTTGGCCCAACACCCCCCCCCCCCATCGTTGAGCAATGGTCAGACCTGGTGGGACATCAGCTGGACCCTGAGGTCGGGTCAAAGGGGGAAAGGGGGCAGCCAGAGTCGCCTTGTCATTACGAGAGCACCAGAACCCTCACCACCCACGGCCAGGCCACGAGCTAAGGCACAGGATGGTTAACGGGCCACCTCTAACCTCAGTTCTACCCCTCAAGGCCCCAAGGAAGTGGGGCCACCAGGCGGAAGCTGCCAGCATCCTACAAGTCTATTTTCTCCTCCCTGGAAAGGTCAACGGCTTGGGCCACCTCCGTTTCCTTGAAAGGGACCCTGTGAGGGGGTCACGGGCAGCCTTTGCCCAGAGGGACACCCCCCTTTGCTCTCCACCACCGAGTCCTTGATCTGCAAACACTTATTATGAGCCATCGCCATCAAAGGGAGCATATCAACGAGGGCTTCGTCTGCCCCTGTGTCGGGGACAGCAAGTTGAGTGACAGGCCTCTTGGGAGAGACCGTGCTCTCTATCCAGCTCACCCCGACCTCCAAAGACAGGTCAGGAAGTGTTCGTTCCAGGGTTCCGTGGGAGGTGATCTGGTGACATCACAGTCCTCTCTACTTGGACACCTGATCTCCAGTTCAGGGACATAGACGAAGGGTTCGAGGAGCAAACGTGCAGAGGTCGAGACGCCTCTGAGTCAATTTCACTATGTAGGTCCATAGAAAGATGTACACACAGGGCTGTGCTAGGGAACCGATCCTCCCTGAAATGCAGCGTCCTCAAGACTGACATTTTGGAGCAATGCACCTGGCCCCAGGACCACAGGCGTCAAAGCTTTGTACGAAGAATAGGACTGCCTGACCATGCAACAGCTGCCATGGGCAGAAGGAGGCTGGACATCCTCCTTGGTCCCTCCGATTACAGACTCGTGAAATGCCCACGGCCATCGCCACAACAGCTCTTGACTACCTGTGCTGTAAGCAAACGCACAGCTTTAAGCAAACCACCCTTCTGCCTGGGCTCCTCCTGCCCTCCTTTGACTGCCACCCACACGGCGGCGTTCAGATGAATGAGCCTCCCCGCCCCCACCCCGCCCGTGGCCCGCATAGCTGGTGAGCCAGACATATCTGGGCCCGGCGACACCCACCAGCTGCTCTGGGCAGAGGCTCGAAGCACAGCGAGCGGGGCCTTCTGGACGTGGCCCTTTGGTCGAGACTTCTTGAGTACCACGGAGACAAGGAGAGAAACTAACTGCTAAGCATCCAGTCAAAAGACAGGGGAGCCAAGGGAACATTGGAGAGAGAGGATGCACCCCGGGCCCCACCTCCTGTCCCACGGCAGCAAAGCCACGGGCCAGCAGGCCAGCGCCTCCACAGCACAAGCATCCCCCCAGGGGACGGACAGTTTCACAAGAGCCCCACACCGCAAACAACCCAAATGTCCCTGGGCGGTGAGCAGACCAACAAAGTGGGGTGCTTCCAGGCGACAGAAGTGTCCAATGACAAGGAACTAAGTGTTGCCTGGGTCCGGGGCTGGGAGCTAACAGATGCACACGCGGACAACCGGGGAGCTGTTTCAAGCCGTGAAAATGTTCCAAGACTGGATTGTTGGGATGTCTGCCCAACTCTGGAGACTTACTAAAAACTACTGAATGGTAAACTTAAAACAGGTGAATTTTATGATATGTGAATCGTACCTTAATAGTCTACAAAAACGGAAGAAATACAGGCCAGGACGTGGATGAACTGCACCAACATCCCGTGGAGTAAAAAGGGCCAGTTCAAAAGAGTATGGATTGTACTCTTCTGTTTTACGTGACGTTCTAGAGGCAAAACTATAGTAATAAAGATCAGAATAGTAGTGGCCCTGTGTGTGTGTGTCACCTCCTGGGAAGAGCGATGAGGCACCCATCCAGGGTACTGGAAATCATTAACATCTTGATCTGGATGGTGGTTACCACAGGTTACCCGGAGGCAAAAATTTGCTGGGCTCGCACTAAAGATTAATGCACATTTTATACACACACATAGCCACGTAGAAGATGTATACATAATACATATACACACATTTAAAAGTTTACCTTTTAAAATAGCAAAACCATTTGGATGCTCAAATTATAACTGGCATTGCCTAAAAGTGAGGACAGTTCCCTGGGAGTGGAGAGAAGAGGCCATTCAGTGAACTCCTACCTAACCTTCAGAACCCATCTCAAATTGTCCCCATTCAGTGAAGCCTTCTCTCATCATTCTAGGTATAACTGCTCAAACTGCTGAGCATCCCTTCACAAAAGTCGATCCCCGATCCCCTGTATGCCGGGAGCTGATCTTAGAGCAAGGCAGGAAGTTGTTACATTAAGAATTGGTTAGCATGTGTTTATGAAACACCCACGGACTGCTTAACGCACGCAGACACACGCACAAACACACCACGACGGCCCAAACCACGAGCCATCTCAGCAAAAGACACTAATTCCCACGTCCAAATAGGATGTCAGTTCTGGGGCAACAGGATCCAGATGTGAGGCTTATTATCTAAAGGGATCCAGCCTGATCCTCCTTCTTTCACACAAATCACAGCCAGAAGAGATCAGGGGAACCCAGAGCAAAGTCAGGGTCCAGTGTCTACTGTACTAGCCCCCCCCCACCACCCTATTTCGGGTCACCTTTGCTTGCACTGTCCTCGCACAGCCTAGGGGTGGAGCCGGTCTAAATGGACTCCCAGGGAACATTCCATCAGGTGTAATGTTTAAACTCTACTGACTACCCCGCCACCCCCCCCCCCCCACTGCACCCTGCCTGCTGGGGCTCCCTACCCTCCAGCAGTAAAGGCAGGCACCTGCTGGCGGGGGCGGGGAAGGACGACACCCCACAGCCTTATCATCTCTCTGTCCAGGTTTCCCAGCTTCTCTCTGCAGCGCCCCCAACCTTGGAATCTCTAGAAGCCCAGGTCAGCCCAGGAAACTGCTAAAGAAAGTTCCCCGGCCCAGCCAGGTCTATGTGTCTGAAGAGAGGCCGGAAGTGGAACTCTAGTTCAGCAAAGCCCACGTATGAAAAGAGAGAGAGGCTGGAACCACACCTCCAGGAAAAGCCGCTTTCTTTGGGCGGGTGGGTGGGTGAACGGGTTACCGGGCGACTGTGGGTGACTTTTTCCCTTTAACTATTGTCGTGCTTTCGAAGTTTCCACAATGAATAAACTCTTAATACACTTCACGTGTGGTGGGAGCCACCCCTAGCCCTCGGGACTCAGTGACCTCCCAAGTTTCTCTTTCACCTTGTGACAAGGTAGCCCGGGTCCCAGCGTCCCGGGCCGGTGGGCGGGGCTTGTCGCCCACTCCCCAGTGGAGCCTCGGCCAAGGGAGGGGCCGCTCCCTGCCTCAAAGTGGCCTGAATGGGCTGGGAGCCTGCCGAGCCCGCCCCCCCACCCATCCGTGCCCCTGGCCCCGGGTCCCCGGCCCACCCCCTCAAGCGCCGCCCCCAGCCCGTTCCCTGAGCCTCAGAGGTACTTGGGAGGTGTGCAAGCTCACACACACGCACACGCGCGCGCGCGCGCGCGCACACACACACACACACACACACACACACACACAGTCGCACTTTCTCCTCCCTCCCTGACCTGGGCCACCGCCCCCAAGAGCCCACACGTTCAAACTTGGCCAAACTCGCAGCAGGGGCTTCAGGGGAGCCGTGACGTCCCCCCAAAGAAAGCGGGACCCCCAACACACACACACACACACACACACACACACACACACACACACACGCACGTGTGCCGCCCCACCCCCTGGGCGACAGCAAATCTAGCCGGGGCGGCCCCGCGGGGGCTCGGGGGCGGCTGTCTCGGCCCCCTCCCCCAGCAAGTGACACGAGCGGGGTCGGCCGGGCGAGGGGCCACCCGACCGGGCGTCGCTCCCCGGGGGGTGGGGGGCGGGAGTCGGGGAGGGGGTGGGGGGGGGCCGGGGCGCCTTACCTTGCAGGTTCTGGACGCGGATGTCGCTGATCTGCCCGATGAGCTCCTCGCGCTGGAACCAGTCCCATTCGTGCGCAGCCATGAAGCGCGGGCGGCGGGCCGGGGCGCCGGGGCCGGGCGCGGGCGGCGGGCGGAG
>NW_026057582.1:8808523-8935511 GCF_023721935.1 Panthera uncia | reverse complement strand
CGGGCCGCCCCCGCCGCGGGCGGGCAGCGGGCGGGCGCGGGGCGGCGGGTGCGGGGCGCCCGGCTGGCGCTCACTCCCCCGTCCGGGGGCGGGGGCCCCGGGGGGGGGGGCGAGGGGCGGGGCGGGGCGGGGGAGGGAGGCTGGGCTCGGGCCGGTTTCTTTCCCCCCCCGCCCCGGGGGTGTTTGTTGCTTGGATTGTTTGGTCGCAAACGGGCGGTGATGAGACACGGGGTCCCGGCCCCAGATTGTGATGTCTCAGGGGGCGGGGGGCGGGGCGACGCCGCGCAGCGGGGGGGGGGGATGTGGGGGGGCGGGGTGAGCCCGCGGGTCCCAGCGCCTGGTCCGCGGGAGGGCCCGCCCGCCCCCTGCCACCCGGCCCCCGGCCCCTCCGCGCACCCCTGTCCCGGGGACGGCCAGGCACACAGCCCTCCACCTCAGGTCCCCGGCCTCCGCACAATTCAGAAGCCACCTCTGCGGAGGGGAGGGCCGTGCGAGGCCGTGCGCCCCCGCGGGCACCTGGGGGGAACGGTGAGAACCCGGGTAGGGGCGAACGAATGCAGAGATGGAGTTAAGGGGGAGCCTCTCCTCTGCCTCCAGACTGGGGAGCCGCAGCGAGAAAGACTTCTTTCTTAGGTTTGGCTATTGGAAACCTTCTCCCCGCGGATCCCGTCCAAAGATGACCCCAGATTCTGGGAAGCAGGGAGAAGCCCGACACCCCCATCGCCACCACCCCGTGCAGCCGGGGGGCCACCCTCTCTGGGGCTTTACTGAAAATGAGTAAGGGCCTTCCGGGTGGAGGTGGGGGAGTGTTTGTTACTGTTTCTTTTAACTCTTGAGAGTTCCAGGATCTTATCTTGTTTGGGGCTCACAACCCAGACTTTCAGGCAGAGTTCCTAGCTGCTTTCACAAACATGGAAAAAGTGAGGTCCCGGGGTCTTGGAATTTACCCGAGGCTGAAGAATGATCTCGGGGTATGAGGTCCAAGCTCCTAGCTCACTACTGTGACCCTCTCCTGAGAACTGTGGAAGGCACGTGGGCGCACACACAGAGACAGAGAATGGCTTATATATGGGGTATTACAAGAGAAAAACAAACGGGCGTAAACATAGGTTGTGTTCATCATTGCCAAGTTCATGCTACTGAACTACTAGGAACCCAGATGGTTGGGCTATTTCCTAATTAACAAATAACTATGCAGTCCCCACTGGTACACAGACCCTGTGTCCTTGAGGCAGGGCCTTAAGGTGAGTGAATCCACTCTCTGACTCAGACTCCTGAGTGAGGTTGGGGTGGGTGGGGGGTAGGCAGTGGAGTGGACAGCCAACAACCAAGAAACAAAAATACAGATGGAGGTGACTTCCAGAAGGGAGAAAATCCACTGGAGGGAGTAGTTGGGATAGGGAATGGTCTGGAGAGATCTCTGGGTGGGGCTGACTTTAGAGCTGGACTGGAAGGATGAGGGGAGACACCACTGGGCAAGCAACTTGGGCAGGGCCAGTGGGCACAGGCCCCAGTGGCTTCCTGTGTGCTGCCCTCTTCAGGTGCCAGGGCCCCAACAGGGACCCAACGTCAAAGCCAGATGAGCTGACCAGACAGTGGGGAAGTTTAACCAGAGGATGCACCGAAATGCAATGTCAAGATGGGAAGCTCTGGAATGATTTTTCTTTCTTCTTGTTCTGTCTGCCAAGTTTCTCACCATGAGCACATATTTTTTATCATCAGGCAGAAGACCAGCAAATTCTTTTTTAACCTCTCAAGATCCTTTCCACGAGTCCCCAGCCTGTCCCTGCTCTCCTCATCTGCGGCTCTGGAAGCCCAGTGGAGGCCCATGGAACCAATGGGCACTCACGGGTGCCTGGGCGCATGCCTCCCGGATTCGAGGCTGGAGCTGCTTTCTCCCCGACCGGGTTTGAGAGCCTGTGTTCATTTCACACTCCAGGGAGCAAGGTCTGCTTCTGTGTCCTCCGTAGCTGGGTGCTAGTAGCCAGACACTTAATTTTGCCCCATCTGCTAGCTACCTCCCGTTTTTACACTTCAATTTATTTTCCATAATTGCTATGGAGGGGGGAGTTCGGCTGAAAATCGTTTTCTTTACAAAGCAAAGAGCCAACAGAATCAGACTCTCTCCATCCAGAGGCGGGTCTCAGGGAACAGAAGGCTTTAAACAACGAGGTGGGGATGTTAAGCTGCAGGGATGGGCCATTTGTCACGACACAAAGATGTGAATGGAAGTCTGCATCGTTGAGGAGCATTTGTGTGAGGAACACTGTGTAGGCAGTAACAACTCCCTGGCAGGGAGGGGCCGTGAGCGCCACTGATTGAGCACCAACTGTGTACTAGATGTCGGTGCAGAGAAATTCTTTGTACCAAGGTGCAGAGAATTTTAGGTGGTTTTCAAGACGGAGTAGGACCCGTCTAAGCACACTAACCAGCACTAAGCGCGAGGCTGGCCCCCAACAGGTGCTTGAATATTCACTGAGCTTGTGTGTCAATATCACCCCTCTTTCCTTCATTTTCTCTGGACCCTGGCCCTCCCTGATTGGTCCCTGTGCCGCCTTCTTGCCCATCAATCCTGGTTTTGCACTTTTCTACCCAGGATGTGGGATTGCATGCAGGGTCTGGCCACACCCCAGTCACCTGCAGGCGTTGGCTCACTCCATTCCCTTTGAAATGCCCTTGCCCTCCCCTGCTCTGTACTCCTGCTTTACCTAGCACGCCACTGCTAACTCATGTTCATCTCAAGAGAAACTCCTCCAAACCCCCAAAGCCCAGCTGAGTGCCCACCTCCTACAATTCCCAGAATATTCAGCACAATCTCATAATATCCTATGAACCCCTATCTTAAGATGTCACATCATGATTATGTTTACTTGGTGGTTTCCCCACGTAAGCTGTGTCGTTGAGAACAGGGGCTGAGTCTCATTAATTTCTCTGTCTGAGCACTTAGCACACTGCCTGGCACCAAATGAGGTCTCATGTTGAGTGGATGGATGGATGGATGGATGGATGGATGATCCAGCATAGGCCTGAACTCACAAAGCAAGGACCAAATGACAAATAGTTGATCCCCATGTCCTGGGCTCGAGTCAACTTCCGCAGAGGCAGTAAAAAAAAAATATTCACATACCGACAGCGGGTAAAGCACACATTCCCGGGCCCCAGGCAAGTACCACACTGTACCTTCCTTGGGTATGTACAACTTCCTGTATCTGGAGCACCAGCTGGGAGAGAAGGTCATGTGACATCCATGGGCATTGACGTTATTTGCCTCTTACCTGAATTAACAGTTCTATTTTTCTTTTGCCTTTTTATTTTGGGGAAGGAAAAGTACTCTGCCTGAAGGCCTGGCTTCCCGGGAGTTTCCAGAAACTGATTTTCTAGAAATTGCCCAATGCCGCTAGAATCTATGCCATTGTTTAAAACTGACTTCTGCCAAGGGAAAGGACGTGGAGTCAGAGAATCGCAAAGAATCCCTGGATAGGACCTCAGAGATCAAGTCCAACCTCCCTCCCTCTGTAAGGACTTTTTTTTATTTTTTATTTTTGTAATTATTTATTTTTGGGGGGGAGAGAGAGAGAGGCAGAACGTGAGTGGGGGAGGGGCAGAGAGAGGGAGACACGGAATCCCAAGCAGGCTCCAGGCTCTGAGCTGTCAGCACAGAGCCCGACGAGGGGCTCAAACTCACAAACTGTGAGATCATGACCTGAGCTGAAGTTGGATGCTTAGCCGACCGAGCCGCCCAGGCACCCCCAGGACCTCTAAAGCATCTGGCCCAGGGATTTTCCTGCTTCTGTTAATGGCGATGGATAACTTCTGGCAGATAATCTGGACAGAGGGTTTGCGCATCCACATCTCACACCCCCTTTAGGAAGGATTAAGAACAACATAACCGCAGAGTACCCCCCCACCCCCAGCCACTTGCAGGAGAGGAGTGTGATGGGGCTCCAGCCGGTGGGAAGCTGCCTTCTCTGGTCATGGTCGTGACCCGTTACACGTGCACAGACAGCACTGTGGGTTTGGATGGCCCCTCTTCGGCCAGGGCTCAGCTGGTCTCCACAGTGACCTCATGAGGCCAACCGAGCAGGGTCATTTTTAGGTGGCGCTTAAAGCGGCCCAGACGCCATCCCAAGGTCGCAGGGTAGGGCAAAAGCACACTTTGAACTATACTTCTCACGGCCTGCCCACATCACCCACATGCGACTGGACTTGGGCTGTGGACCAGACGAACACTTAGCAATTTGGTATTAGTCACGTATACTTAGGTATTGTCGTGTTTACGTGACATTTTTGAAAAGATTTCGCTGCTGTATGAAACCTGTTGGGAATTTCAAGTTAATTTCAAGTAAGTCCAGTTAAGAGGCTATAGTGGATCCTAGATAGGTTAACCAATGGTGATTTTTCAAAAAGACCAAGAATACTTCCTGGGCAGAGGGTCTGCATTATGATGTCACAAGGCTTCCCTGTAGCATGAAGACCACCCCCACCCCCCCTCCCTCACCGCAGCCTCATTTATTCATTGAACAAACACTGGCTGAATGACTACCCATGCCCTGGCCCCATACTGGGACCCAACAGTGGACAAACCCCAGAATCTGCCTGTGAATCCCTGCTCAGGGGTTTGGACTTTGTCTTCAGGGCCGAGAGGAGCCTTTGGAGGACAAAACTGGGTCAGATTGGCCCTTTAGTTGTGGTGTGGAGAAAGAGTCGGAGGTGGAGGCTAGGAGCTCGGGACCCTGTTGGTCTCAGGGACACAGGGGTAAGATGGCGGTAACCCACAGGGGTGCAGCAGCTGTAGAGACAGATTCTCCGGCTGTTCAAGACAGTGGAGTTGACCGTACCTGTGGCTGGCTTAGGAATATCGTGGCGTCTGCTTCTAGTATTTGCGCATGTCTGTTAACACCTACATTGTGCAAATTCCTCAGGAAGGCCTTGTAAGCAGGGCCACCCAATCCATCTTTGTATTTCCAGGGCCCAACACGGCGCTGGACGGTCCTCTGTATGAGTGGTGTGTGTGACTCAACATGTTCTATTTAAACTTCACCAACCAGTAATTATTTTTTTTTAATTATTAAAAAAAAAATTTTTTTTACATTTATTTATTTTTGAGAGACAGAGAGAGACAGAGCACAAGTAGGGGAGGGGCAGAGAGAGGGGGAGACACGGAATCCGAAACAAGCTCCAAGCTCTGAGCTGTCAGCACAAAGCCCAACATGGGGCTTGAACTCACAAACCATGAGATCGTGACCTGAGCCCAAGTCGGATGCTCAACCGACGGAGCCACCCAAGCGCCCCACCAACCAGTAATTAGTAAAACTCTTTGAGCCCCGGGCTCCCCAGAAGGGTCAGGGTCTCCTCCATGCCTTAGGAGCGCCACCTCTCTGCCAATATTTTTCCTGCTGACTCTTTCCCAATGTTTTCTGTCTGCCTCCAGGAATCCCGTAGGACATGATGCAAAGGCTGGTGGCAGAGGGAGATGCTGAGAAGCAGAAGGAATCAGGCTCGAGCAAAAAGGAGGGAAGATATGTGGTGTGGTGGACAGTGGGCAGATGGTAATGGCCTGAGCTGTGTGACCTCAGGCACGTTCTTAACCTCTCTGGGCCTCTGTGCTTTTATCTGTAAGATAAAAGAGTTCCTGCCTAGCAGGGTGGCTGTGAGATCAAAGACACATATATAGAGAAGAGATGCTCCGGTAAGACTTCAGTAAGATTCAGATCATTTCTATGGCATAAAATGAACCACACTCAGAAGAAAAATTGTCCCTCAACTTGGAAGATTACCTATAATGTAAAATATTAATGTGTTCTCTGGGATTTTATTAATTTTTTCTGGTATGTGTAGGTGTTGATGGGTGGTTTAAAAAAAAAAAATCTGCTTCCCTAAGTAGACAGCACCGGATGTCCCAATTTCCACAAATAAAACCCTTCATTTCTTCCAGGTTTGAATAGTCAAAGGCTGCTTCCCTAGAGACAGTGCTGCTAATTTTTTTTTTTTTTTTTTTTTTTTTGCAGACATTAGAACACTATTTAAGGAGAGTATATTTTCCAGTAAAGCAAATGATGAAAACCTTTTCCCCGGCGATGTGGGAGATGTTGGCAATATGGAGAGGTGGGGAGAGACAGGATGCTGTGGACCCAGCGAAAACACCCTCTATTGTTTGCAACAACATTGCAGAAATATATATATATATATATATATATATATATATATATATATATATAATTTTTTAACATGTTGGAATCTAAAGCAAACTTTGTTGATGATAATCCCAAAAAGGGTGATTTTAAAAGCCCAAACTTGGCGTAAATAGAATCCCTGGGCCAGCCCCTCCAGCTGACAGCGCCAGCACAGACAAGCCCATTTCAACAAAGTTACTGTGTATCTCTTGTCTGCTGTGCAGCTAACAGCTACTAAGAGCTCACTATTTGCCAAACGTTGAGTCCAGTGCTTTGCATTATCTCATTTAATCCTTTGAAGGAGGTCCTATTACCGTCTTGATTTTATTGATGGAAACTAAGGACCAAAAGAAGTTCGGTAGCATCCCCAAGGTCACACAGGTCGTAGGTTAACAGAGACGAGCCTTGACCTCAAATATTATGCAGAAACCGAGTCTGATCTTTCTGCTCTGTACCCTTTTGGAACCTGCCCAGGCAACTAAATGGAACCATTCATATTAAGGAGTCACTGGAAAATAAATCCAGCCAACTGTTAGCCTTATGGAAACAAGATGACCGGAGGCACCTGTCCCCTAATAGGTCAGGAACAAAAATACTCGCTCCATTGCCCTCTGTGGGGACATTTCTCAGGTTTATGTGAAATGCTGGCAGGCATTTCCACGGCTGACCCCTGGACATCTCAAATGGCAACTTATCTTTGTAAAGAACCCTCAGCGTGGCTCTGCTAGAAAAGTATGTGTTTCGTGCTGTGCAAATGGATTTTAACACGCAGAGTCCAAGGAGAAGGGGCAAAAGTCTGGATCCAAGCCAGCAGCAAGTCCTGTCAAGTTCATGCGATCTCCCCAAATCCATCCTTGGTAGCTAGCGTCAAATGTTAACTTTCCTATGTCCACGGCGCTCTGCAGGGTCTCCCTTCTCCCCTGAAGCACCCCGAGCCCCGTTCAGTCCACCTGTTCCCTTCAGTTACTCAAAAGAATTGCTCTACTAGGCAAGCCATTCCATTGCTGTTCTATACCGAGCACAAATGCATACATATTCCTCAAAATGTGTGTTCAAAAGATCCACAACACCTTTACTCTTACTAGCTACAATAACCCAAATGTCCACCAGGAGAAGAGTGGATGGATAATGGAATTCATCAACGAAGATGAGAGAGCAACACAGGTGAGTCTCAAAAATCGTGATGTGGAGCAGAAGCCGGGCACAGAAGGAGGCACCCCGTAGGATACCACTGGTCAAGAGTTAAAAAACAGAGGGCGCCTGGGTGGCTCAGTCAGTTAAGCGGCCGACTTCGGCTCAGGTCATGATCTCACGGTCCGTGGGCCCGAGCCCCGCGTCGGGCTCTGTGCTGACAGCTCGGAGCCTGGAGCCTGCTGTGGATTCTGTCTCCCTCTCTCTGCCCCTCCCCTGCTCATGCTCTGCCTGTGTCTCTCTCTCACACAAATAAAACACTACAAAATTTAAAAAAAAAAAGTTAAGAACCCAGTAAGAAGTTCAAAACCACTTCCCTCTCCGTTGATAGAAGTCAGGGTAGTGGTCAGGCTGGGAGGGAGGTGGTGCGGGCAAAGGGCGTAAGGGGGCCCTCTGGGGTGCAGGGCATGTTTTGTTTCTTATGTGGGTCTGATTACCCTGTGTTTATGCATTACATGATACTTCACCAACTGGTGCATTTTCCTGCGTATGTTCAACAAACTGTTAAAAAATAAACGCGCAGCTCTGCCTCCTGCCAAACGGCACACCCTCTTGGCTCCACCTGGAATTCTCTATCCTCCCTTCGCCTCTCCCTGGTGAATTCCTGCCTGTTGTTCAGATGTAGCTCAGATCTTCCTTCACTGGGGAATCCTTTTCCGGTTGTATCAGTCAGTCTTGGCTGCGTAACAAACCACTCGAAAATGTAGCGACTTCTAGCAATAGTCACGAATTAGCTCGTGACTCTATGGTCGCCAGTCGGGGTGGGTCTGGTGCTGGTCTCACTGTATCTGCACCTTGGCTGGGCGGGAAGCTCTGGGATGGGCTCACGTGTGTGGCAGCTGGCACACTCTTGGTGGGGGCGCCTCAGTCCTCCTCAGTGTGGCCTCTCCAGCAGGCTGGCTGGGCTTGTCACATCACAGTCTCAGGATTCCAAGGGCCACTAAAGAGGGCCAGCCTCGATGCATAAGCTCCTCTTAAGCCTCTGCTCGTGTCACACTTGCTACTGTCCACTGGCCAAAGCAAGTACAGAGCCAAGCTCAGATTCAGGAGCGAAAGAAATAAACTCCACCTCTGGATAGGAGGCATTATTGTGGGCATGGCTTCCAAACAATCCACCGGTGCTGCCCTCCTCAACCCCTCCCAGAGAACAGCTTCCCTCTTAGCACCCCCTGACGCTTCCCTGTATGGCACCCCCCACCCCCTGTAACCCACTATCTATCTGCGGAGCAGGATGTTCATTATCTTCGTCCCTCGCTTTCCTGCGACTCATGTGCAGCTCATGCCCAGAACGGTGGCTGGGATGTGATGGGTACCACGAAATATTTGGTGAAGAAAGTCAAAAGAAGAGGAGAGAAAAAGGGAGGGAGGGAGGGAGGGAAAAGAATGAAGAAGTCCTGGAAGAATGGAGGCACCTCTTTGGCAGGGGACAGGCTGGACCATCTCCGCGAGGCGAGGCCCCCACACGTTCCCCCCACTCCCCATTCGTTATTCTCATCTTGGCTTTTGCATCTTGGCTGTTCTTCCCACTGGGCTTCCCTCCCACCATCTTTCTTCTGCTTGCTCAGCCCTTGGATCCTTCAGTGGGCAGCCCAAAGTCCTCCCTTCCCACCCCAGCAAACTTCCCTCCATCCTAGATATCTGCACGGATATCTGCATGGCCCAAGGGGTCGCCCGCATTCATGGCCCACAGTGTGTAATGAACACATGCCCCTCGCAATTTTCAGTTGAACACCCCACCAGCCCCACGCGAAGTCTAGGTTGGCGATACCAACATTTCCATTAAATGGATGAGAACTTTGTTTTGATGGGAGTGGCCTTCGGGGGGTGGGGGAGGGTAATGGGAGCCAAGAGACGCCCTGATGCCGGGAGGGGGTGGGGCACTAGCCCTCATGGATGCCGGAGCCAGAGGATCCGGGGTTCTAAGCTCTGGGCAGATGGAGGGCGGCCAGGGGGACGAGGAGGAACTCGCCTTCTCCTGGCTAGCAAGGGGTTGTCCTGGAATGATAGGGCCCTGGGGCAGACCTGAAGCTGCCAGGGCGATGCTCCTGTGGGCAGCGCGTGGCCACATTTTCCAAGGAATGTCAGGGCAAGCCCAGCCCACTTGCTCAGAGAAGAGATGAGCCCGATTCTCGAGAGGCGAAGGGACTTCCAAGGCCACATCGCAAATTAGGGCAACCGGAGGCTCCCAATTGAGGCCAGTGTCCTTTCCGTCTCACCCTGTCTTATTGCCTTCCCAGCCATCCCCCTTCCCACCTCCACACCCAGCTTCCAGCCTGGTCTGTGACCCACCCAAAGGCACGAGACTAGTCACTGAGAAGGCCAGTTCCCGAGGCCCGGGAGGGAAGGGTAGTGGCCGAGGGAGCAGGCTGATGAGGCAGGGGGTGCAGCCCATAATAAGCCTTCGCCACACGCCTGTCACCGTCTGCAGAATCGCGTTTCAGTAGAAACTTCTGGGTGAGTGTGGGTGCGTTAGTTAACTTTAACCTACACCCTAGGGGCTGGTGTGTGAAGTAACACGATCATGAATTCCCTGTGACAGTACAGCGACCTTCAAATATGGCTTTGCTAAATTGACACCAAAGGCTCTTGGCTAGTTAGCACGGGGGATGTTGCAAATGCTTTCTCATCGGTAAAATGAGCTGTGTGCAAGAAATGTGGTCTGCGACCAAGGCCACACCAGCCCTTCCTCTCTCTGTGAACCAAGTTCAAGGATCCTGTAAGCCCAGTGGCCTCACACCCTTCAGCGGAGTGCTCAGGGCACGGCTCCAACCTGGCCCTTGTCACCGCTGAATGGGGCCTCTGCGACCACAAGAAACCCGGGGAGCCTCTCTTCCTTTGGGGGTCCCACCTTCACTGGGGTCCTGCTTTTGGAAAAGGGTTGACCTTGCCTTGGAGCAGGCTTCGCCTTCGGGGTGCTTATCAGATGCCTTGAAGGACAGTGAGGGGTCCTCGCCGCATGCCTACGAGGTGCCAGGAACAGTTCGCGATGCCTTTCCTGTATCACCTTGTTGAAAACTTCCCACGGTAAGTGGGCAAATAAACTGTGGTACACCCGCACAACGGAATAGGGTTCCACGCAAAAGAAAAGCCAGGGAAAGTGGTAGCAAGTCGAAAAAGCCACGGGGGAAACTTAAACGCATATTACTAAGTGAAAGACGCCAATCTGAAAACAGTGCCTACTGTAGGTTGCAACTATGGAACATTCTGGAAAGGGCAGAAGTAGGTGGACATTTAAAAAGATGAGCCGTTGCCAAGGGTTAGGGGTGGGGAGGGATGAATAGAGCACAGAGGACGGTCCAGAGAGTGGAATCACTCTGTAGGCCCCTGTGATGGTGGATACGTGTCATCATACATCTGTCAAAGCACAGAATGTACGCGGATGTAAAGTATAGACACTGGGTAACAGATAACATGTGTCAACGCAGTTTCACCGAGGCTAACAAATGCACCACCAATGCTGGGGGACGTTGACTGTGGGGGAGGCTGTGTGTGTGTGTGTGTGTGTGTGTGTGAGGGCAGGGGACTTACTGGAAATCTCTATTTTCTGCTTAATTTTGCTGTGAACCTAAAACGTTAAAAAATTAAGTCTATATTCTTTTTTAAAACCTCACTGGGACCCTATGGCCCCATTTCCCAGAGTGGGTAAGTCCCTTCATCAAGGCCTCGCAGGCAGGAAGTGATGCATCTGGGATTTGAGCCCAGGTTGTGTTGTCTGATTGGAGAACCTGAACTGCGTTCCTTCCGGCAGCTGGGGACTGGAGGCCAGCGGGCAAATGGGCAGAGGTGGCTGAGATCATCAGAAGGGGCCCATGAATGTCCTTCCCTTGCTTTGTCCCCTGTCTGGCTCCTGCTCTGGACCAGGCCCTCCAGCCTTGCCTCTCCATCCCCCGCAGCACCAAGCACCTGCTCCTGAGATCACCAGGTGGTTTCACGCTCAACATCCTTGCTCACCTGGCTGGCCCTCTGCTGCCCTTCCCTCCCCCTCGGCCACCACCCTCCAGGCAAACCCTCACTTCTCACGGCGCCACTCAGACCTCCCCACCCCTACAAAGTCCGTGAGACTGGACAGCCTATGCTCTTTACGACAGACTAACCTGAGGGCCATCCTCGCTTTGTCTCGCTTTGCTGTGTGCCCTTGAACAAGTGTCTTAACCTCTCTGAAACCTCAGTTTCCCTCACCCACACAGTAGGACACTCAAGTTTCCCTCATGGTTGTCGTGTGCATCAGAGAAAACACATCAGGCCCCGGACTTGACCTTCTGCCACGTCACTGGAGTTTGAAAAATGGTACTTACTTTTTTTTTTTAATGTTTATTTTTGAGAGAGAGAGCACGTGCACATGCGAGAGAGAGAGAGAGAGAGAGAGAGAGAGCATGAATGGGGGAGGGCAGAGAGAGAGGGAGACACAGAATCGGAAGCAGGCTCCAGGCCCCAAGGTGTGAGCACAGAGCCCCACGTAGGGCTCGAACTCATAAACCGCGAGACCGTGTCCCGAGCCGAAGTCGAACGCTTAACCGCCCCAATGGTACAGCTCGACATGAACGAAGCTTCCCAGGCACTTAGGCAGGACTCGTGGGCACCGGACAGCCTCTCCCCTTCTCTGTCCCTTGTTTGCTGGAGACCCATCCAGTCTCCCGCCCAGCCTCAGTGAATCTTTGGGAAAGAGGTTCGGCAGAGACCCTGCGGCCCGTTCAAACGTCCTACTTCTCCGTTTTCACGAGCCGCAATTTGCGTGTCCCCAGTTTGCCGGGTTGCTGACCAGGTGCACAGGCATGAAATGGCACACAGGAGAAGACGGTTCGGGGAGGGATTATCCGATTTCCCAGGGTTTCTAGGTGAGGCCTCAGTCCCAGGAAAACCCATAACCCCACAACCCTGTAGAAACGACTGGGGTATACTCAGTACCTTGGTTGGATCCTGGCTCCTGTGAGGTGACAGAGGCAGGTCACCCAGTAGAAAAGACTGGCTCACCCTCCCACACACCGGCGCCTAATTTGGGAAGGAAAGGAACGCAGACACTCTGGGAAAGGTGACCTTCCCAGTTAGGGCATTCGGCCAGGCTTTGGTGACACCTCCCCATTAAAATTGATGTTCCTTTTAATCAGCAGCGATTGGGGGTGGGGGGGTGGGGAGGGATTGTTTCTTAAACACTGCTAAATACGGTGACGGTGACGGGTCCCAGGTGAGAAGGCAGGGCCCTGGCTAATTCTCCGTCGGGATGTCCCGAAGCCGAAAAGGGTTTCTGGGAGCCCCTCCCTGTGGGGAGGGCCTGTTTCCTGAGGTTGCTTGACGTGCATCTGGAAACCGAGAGTTGGCTGGCCCGTTGCCTGTAATTTCCTTTTCATTTCACGTGTCCTTCTGCCCCCAGAACCATTATTTTTGTAAGCAAAGCAGAAATGAAAGCTTCATATACCTCTCGGGCAGAGCGAGGGGGGAGGCTGTGTGCCAGCATCTGGCACCTCGTTCGCCCCCCAAATGACTTCAAGTGAATCCACGCGATGCCCTTGCAGAGGAAAAGCAGAACCATGTGTAGCGCTCAAGGGGCCTAAAGCTCACTGAGGGGTTCCACGCGCCCCCCTGAAGGATGCAGATTCCCCGGCGGATGCCAGCGAAGCGCTTTGGATGTGCGGCACGGCCCCCACCCCGTGACTTTGGGGTGACGTAGACCTGGGGCCAGATTCGGCGGTGCCCACCGCTGAAGGTATTTAGCGTCTCTGGGGCTTGGCCCCCACCTGGAAAACGGGCTGGCTGTAGGGTTACGTGGGAATGAATGCTGGTGTGGCCCTCCTCTCTTCCCGGAGGAGGAAACACCTTCCAGACTCACAGGAGCGGCCAGGAACATCCCGCCTTTCGCCAGTTCTGACCGCCTCACCGTCCAGCTGACCCGAGGGAGGGTCTTGACAGCGTGGGATGCCCTCGGGCTGGCACGTGAACAGCTGCTGTTTACCCGGTGCCGGGCACGCACGGGGGCACGGAGCGAGCCCCGCCTTCAAGTTCCACGGATGTCAACGTCTTCCATTTTACGGATGAGGAAACTGAGCCTCCGGGAGGAGGCGCCGGGCTAGACAGGTGTTCATTTTTCCCGTCCAACATCGATTCCCGCTCCTTCTGATAATAGTGCCCTGCCATCTTTGAGGGGACTGCCTCGTCCTCCTGATGGGCTGGATGGCGGGATTGTCCATTGAGGTGCCCACATCCTTTGGCCCAGGGGTGGATCTGGGGCCCAGCTCAGCCCGTCGGAGGCTCTGTCTCTCAATCCCTAGAGTGTTCACCTCATGCACAGGGGTGAAATTCCTGAAGATGGCTGGGCCTGATTGGTCCCAGGAAAAAGGGTAGGATAGGGTGCTGAGAAGAACCCCTCGTTGTTTCCTGCTGCCTAGACCGGTCCTTTGCCCCATCGTTACCCCCAGGCAGCCTGATTCTACCTTCAGAGTCTGGTCAATTCAGAGGCTCTCTTGGGCCTGGCCTTTTCTGCCTAAGTTGGCCAGATCGGTTTCTGTCACCTTCTGTCACAGCAGAAGGCTGCTGGGTGGCCAGTGGTCTTTCCACCACGCCGCGTGGCTGGCCCCAGGGTGGTCCTGCCACGGGGAGAGCCTGCTGAAGGGGGGAGAACAGCGTCAACACCGGCTGGCGACAGGAACACACGTGGCATCACTGCCGTGGGGCCGGCTCGGAGGCCAAGGTGCTGGAAAGTTCTGACCCGAGGCGGCGTGGGGTCCCGCCCCCGCCCCTGCCTGTAGGACAAGTCACAGAGACGCCCGCCTCCTCAGCGCGCACTGGCCTGGACGAGGGCTGGGGCAGAGGCTTCAGAGTGAGTTCCTTCAGGTTCACGTTCTCGCCCTTGCACCGAACTCACGTCCTGTGTGACGCCAGACAGGGACTGAAAACCGTGTCTGTTCCCTACTCTGCGAAAAGTGGGATTAACACCCCTTTCCCGCAGGCTGCGATGAGAGGGGGATGCTCCGTGTCCGGGAGCCTGCTTGGTCCCTGCGTAGTCTCCTGTGCCCGTCCTTTTGCAGGCCGATGGATCTGAACCCCTTACAGGTGGTGACCCAGCAGCCCAAAGCGGCTTTGAACGATTCCTACACTAGCCTGTGGCCTACGCCGTTGAGGGTCTCCAGCAGCTAGGGCCAGCCTCTTTTTTCCTTGCAGGAACGTGTCGTTCTAGAGACTCGCTTTCCCAGACTCCTTTGTGGCTAGCAGTGGCCACATGACCAGCCCTGACCAATGAGATGACGGTAGAAGGGTCTCTCTCATCTTATTGGCCAAGGGGGGTGATAACTATTGCCCTGAAAAGGGGTGAGACACTGTGGGTCAAGCCCCTTTTTTCCTACCTGAGGGTGTCATCACTGTGGGGAGACTATGTGCAGACAGGAGGCAGAGGCTGGCTTTGTGCCCCGAGCTTGGGATTTAAGGCTCTGGGGTCAGTGTCCTAAAATCCCGAGTAGTTTTATCTTTGAATCTGTGTTTTGTAAGCCAAGTCCGCTGGGACGGTGGAGCATGGGCTGGACGCCTGGATCTTTCTAGGCGTGGTTCTGTCCCCGGCTGCCACTCTACCTCCCCAGGAGGGGGTCTCAGCTGCCTGCTTCCCACCCCCTGGTGCTCTGGGCCCCAGCCGGGTCACCGCCAGTCAGTCCCGTGATTGGCGGCAGAGGACCCCAGCAGCCAGTGTTCCCAGTTGCGGGGCGAAACGCCGCGGGCCACCTGTGTCTCCTTAAATAGCAGATCAAAACACCATGACAGGTCGAGAAAGACACAAAAGGAAAAAAATTATATTTTAGTGTTTTTTACAACACTCTTATCCTGCTTTTCAGACAATGGGCCGTTCATTTTCATTGCCCTGGTGCTTGCACGCTGCAGAGCTGGCCCCGGCTGAGATGAGAGGCTGGAGGTGGCAGAGACAAAGGATGGAAAGACACTAGAGCCTCGACTGGTTGAGCTGTCAAGCCAGGTCTGGAAGAGCCCCCGCTCAGCTGTCGGCCAAGATAATGATCTTCGCTGTTTAAGCCACCGTCAAGTGGGCACCTTGTTACTTGCAGCCAAGAGCCTCCTGACACAAAGCCATTTTATTTTTTGTTCTCAGGGTGATGCGTGAGGGCCCCCACCGGCCGGCTGATTGATAGCACGCGAGACAGCAGCGTCTGCACACGTGTTGACCCTGACACGTGAGGACCCGCTCAGATCGCCAAGCAGCAGTTAGCCCGGGACTTTTTACTAACAGCAGTAACAACGTCATGACTCCTTTTAAAGGGCCATCTTACAGAATTCTGATGCCGGGATTACTTTCCTGACTTTTCAGATGTGGAACATGAGGCTCAGAGAGGTTATGTGGTTTGTTGAAGGTCACACAGCTCCTAAGCGTTGGAGGCGGAGATCAGATCCATATGTCACGGCTAGAAAGATGAGGATCTTTCCGCTACGTCTCAGTCTCTCTTGAAGGAACAACTGGTTCCTTTACCATTTCGTCCTCTCATCCATCCCCCGTACCTGCTGGAATTGTCATATGTATACTATGTTGCTCTGGGAAGGGGGGGGTCACTCTCTGGCTGCCTGTCTTCCTCAGGGCCCTTTCCCCAAAGTTGCTGCGGGGATAAGAAGGCAGTGAGTGGCCATCAAACACCCGCAGGGCCCTGTCCTTTGGCTCACGGTCCGACATCCTGTCAAGATTCCCTTGGTTCTCATACCCGAAGGAGGTGTTCCTCTGACACACCATTGACATCTGCACCCCCTAATCAGGACCCGGAGGGCAGAGGGCTGATGCCCACCTCTGTGCCAAGGCACGGCAGCAGCCAGGGTGAGAGAGCCCCGAGGCCACCGGTCTTTCCCTTACGGGTCTCCAGAGCTCAGTTTCTCTCCCCGCACGTTTTCCAGGACCCCCGCTTCCTCTTTGCCCAGAGACCCTTCCCAGACTCCCCTTTTGCTTGTCTCTTGGCCAGTGGTAATCCGTGCTGAAGCCTGAGTCGCGGTCAGTGGAAACCCTTGGAATTCTCTTTGCCCTCCCACCAGCCCCGTGGGACCCGCTCACACCCGCTGTCAGGAATGCGCCTCGGGGGCACTTTGGGGGAAGCCAGGCAGCCCTTAATGGTAATAGTCCTAACTGCAGCCAATTTTCGGTAATTGATGGCATTTGCCAGGGCATTCCTGCCTGTCGCAGCCGCTCCTTTATGCCGGCTTTGATCTCCACCAGTCTCCACCGAGAGACAAAACACTGTTGTCATTTCCAATTACTGCAAGGGGCCGCGTGGCCTTGACCTTGCCACCGAAAGTCCCCAGCCTGCATGAGGCAGGCAGCAGCCACGGAGGGAGGCTGGGTGGCAGGTGAGGGGAGTCTCCAGGTCCATTCCTGGAGGCCAGGCCCTCTGGAAACCCAACTGACATTATATGAGCCGGAGGGCCTTCAGGGAGGAGGGCCGGGGGGAACGTGCTAGCAAATCATAAAGAGTACAGACAGGTTCCCGAGCACCGGTTTCTGCCAAGCACCTCTCTTCTCTCTAGAGCTCTCAGTGTGTCCCCTGCTAGGACGTACAATTGTCCCCATTTTACAGAGGAGGATGCTGAGGCTTAGAGAAAAGCCATGGCTGGTGGGCGGGGGTGGGAGGGGCGTGTGGGGGGAGGGGACCCAGCCCAGGTTTGCCTGGCTCTGGCCAGAGGTCTTTCCACATCACACAGCATCTTGGGTCTGCGGGTGAGAGGCAAGTTCCGTCTCCCCGACCTCGAGGACAGGAATGGGGTCTCCTTCGAATCCGTGCCTCCCACAGTGCCTAGTACAGAGCTGGCAGCGGTGTGAACCCTCAGCCAGGGGGATCCAAGCGTGGGGATGGGTCCTTGGCTTCTTTTTTCTACCACACTCACTTCTCAGGGGTGCCATCCAGTCTCCTGGGTTTTATATATGGTGTATAGTCTGACACCACCTACGTTTCTGTCCCATGTATCCAACTGCCTGTGCGATGTCCCCGCTGGACGTCTGACAGACACCCCCAATTCACTACGGCCCCGACTGACCCCCTCGGGCTCCTCCCACACCGGCTTCTCCTGTGGTCTTCCGGCTCCCTGTCTTTGGGTTCTCTGGGATATTCTGTGGGTTTTATTTTTAAAACCAATTCCGCAACCCGACGATGTCACCCACCTTCACTGCCAGCGTCACTTCTCACTGAGATCATCGCAACTGCGCCCCGACTAATCTCCTGCCATCTGTCCCTTGCTCCCCTGCTGCACTGCGGGCTCGGTCCGGCAGCTGGATGGATCCTGCAAATAATTCAGATGTCGTTGTTGTTCTGCTCTGACCGCCCTGCTCCTCGTCACTCCCCCCTGGGGAGATGCGCTGGGCTCGTTGACTTAGCGCCTGGCATCCCTGAAAAGCCACTGCCCTGCTCCGTGGAATGATGAGGGCCCATAGCTTGGGGCCATGGAAGCGCAGGGCAGGGGGATTGATTCTGACCGCGGTATATATGGGAAGGCTTCCGGGAGGAGGTGTCATGGGTGCTAAGCTTTGAACCCTGAATCTATCTGTGGCGCCGTCCTGGACTTGAGACATGCAGAGAGCAGTGGCTGCAGGTGCACGCTGGTGAGTGTCGCTGAAGGCTGATCCCACCAAAGGCTCTAACCCAGCTTCCGGGCATGCACATATTCGCACTGCGGAATCTTCCCCAGTGCTCCTTCGGTGCACTGACACTGGGCGGGCTCTTGGGATTCAATATCCTTGCTCCCTTTATGGAGCACGTATTCCAGGGGCACCTGCGTGGCCCAGTTGGTTAAGTGTCAGGCTCTTTGATTTCGGCTGGGGTCGCGATCTCACAGTTCGTGAGTGCGAGCCCCGCATCCGGCTCTGTGCAGACAGTATGGAGCCTGCTTGGGATTCTCTCTCTCTCTGCTCCTCCCCCGCTCTGCCTCTCTCCCTCTCTCTCTCAAAAATAAATTAAAAAAAAAAACATATATTCCAGTGAGGTAGACAAGGAACAAGGATGCAAATGAGAAGGCTCTTTGGGAGTAGGACGAAGATTATTATTATTTAGTATGCAAAAATAAATGCCGGCACCCGCTCCTTCCTGACCCACTGGCGCAAGTTCAAAAGACACAAATCACTTTTAATATTGGCTTGAACTAACGAGGGTCTGCCTCCAAAGCAAGAATTCCAAGTCAGCAGCAGCCCAGCCCTAACAACCATGCTCGGCTTTGTGAGCCGGGAGACAGACCCATGTGTGTTTCGTGAAGATACCCCTTCCTCCCCACGTGGTCCTGCAGGGTAAATCCTATTTTCCGGGCCCAGGGAGGGGTCACAGGGTCACAGGGTCACAGGGTCACAGTACCAGGATTCATACCAGATCCGTTTATCACCCGCCCCCCCCCCCCCGACGCCCGCTCTCAGCCTCCACACGGGGCCACCAGCCTGGGAGGCTTGCAGAGCCGCAGAGAGATCACATGCAGATTTCCTTCTTTGGGGACGGAGTCAGGACCCATGGCCTCCCATCTTCGAGGTGGGTGAGCACCCGTCTGACCCGAAGGGCTTGTCCCCGTGGGTTTGTCCCGCCCTTCCCCCACTGCATTGCTTGCTGCTGCCATCCCAGCTGCAGGGCACGCTCCCAGAGACCTTTGCGCTGCATTCGGGAAAGTTATTCACCAAGAAACTTTTGCATCTTTCTGTTTCCCTTGCCAGAGGCTTGCGCATACGTAATTCTGCAAACTGCTGCGCCAGTTCCTTGTAGAAACCTAAGCAGTTTTTATTCTTATTCTTCCTTCTATTTCAATTCCCTCTAAGTATTTCTGTGGCTACTTCCTCCCCCCCCCACTTTTTTTTTTATAATTTATATCTTTATAACTATGCCCGCACCTGTATTTATAGCTGTCCGTAGGTGCGATTCTCCTGCCTTTATTTAAGCATTTCAAAGGAGGCAGCACTCTAAACTACAATTGAAGACTGTCTGTTTATCCACCTAAGAAATCTCAGAAGTAATTCACAGCAAGCAGGTCAGGTTCAATGCGATGCCTCCCCCCAATCAAATTCCAGACCCAGGAGCATGAGGTAAGACTCGGAGTGCTGGGGAAGCTGGGGGGGGGGGGGTAAGTACGGCCCTGACGGCCCCCAGCTCTGTACATGTCCGCCTACCCCTCTCTGTGCAGAGGGACAGGTAATGCGGTGGAAACCATAAGGGCTTCGACATCAGCAGGACTGGGATTCAAATCCTGGCTCTGCCGGTTCTGTGGGCAAGCTCCTTAACTGCCCTGGCTGCAGTTTCCTTGGTAAATAGTAACGATGATGATGTATACCTTGCACGGGCGTGGGAGGATTGATGTCATAAAGCCCACGAAGGGCGGAGCACAGAGCCGGACACATAGCTGGCACTCAGCCCCCTCTGTGGACTGCGGGTAGACTCTGGAAACATCAGGTGTGTGGGTGGCTTTTGGCAAACCCACAACACTGCACTGAAGGGTTCTGCTCCCTGCCTGGGGCATGTTCTCTGGCAGCGAGGCCCCAGAAAGGGCTCCTGGAGGGATGAACTGAGCAAGTGTGCGCTTATGGGCACGCACTGGCTCACACCCAATCACCATCACGATGGAGAAGTTTTCCCAGGGGCTTGTGTGACAGCTTGTGGATTTTGCAGATTCCTTGCTTCCGTTTTTTTTTGTTTTTTTTTTTTCCTCCCCTCCAGCAACTTAGGGGCTGGTCACTCTGTGTTTCTGTGCCAGCCCCATCTTGGTAAGCAGGGGAAAGGACGTGACCTTTGAGTCAGTCTTTTCCTTCGTGTGCCAGCGACACTGTGCGTGGGGAGGAGGGCAGGGACACAAGTATTTACTGAGTTCCTGGTTAGTGTCAGACACTGTGCTAGACACTGGAGATCCAGCAATAACAAGACGTCACGGAAATATGGAAGACGGAATGAACAAATGCACGTATAGTTAGTAAGATGGCAATGGCCGTAAGAGCTATAAAAAAAATATAAAGCAGGGCAAGGGGATAAAAAAGGAATGAAAGGAAGGTGTGGAACTCTGTTGATAAAGGGGCTAAGCAAAGACTCTGAAGAAGTGACATTTGAACAAAGAAGAGAATATTTAGGGGGAGAGCTTTTCTGGCAGAAGGTAATGATCCAGAGGTGCTGAATTAGTCAGCTATTGCCCCACTAACGCTGCATAACAAGCATCCCCAAACTCCGTGGCTTAAGACAACGACTCTTTATTCTTGACGATCCCGCTGCAGGTCAGTTAGTGGTTGGCTGCTCCAGGGTGGTCTCGGCCAGGCTTGGCTCCATGCTGCAAATCTTTGTTTCTCATCTTCTTTGGATCCAGCACACTAGGGAGAACGTGTTCTCAATTTGGAGGCAGGAAGGCAAGAGGGGAAGCAGAAAGAGGGGAGCTATCGTAGAGCGTAGGCTTGGACCAAGCACACCGAGGCTTCTACTGATATTTCGTGGACCAAAGCGCATCACACAGGGAGGGGTGGTCAAGCTTAACACCAATGGGGCAGAGAAGTATGCTCTACCTACCCCTAGCAGGTACAACTGTGAAGTGCATAGACAGAAGGGTGAAGAATTGGGAGCAGTGATGCTATTTACAAAAGATGGACACCAGCTTCGTGTGTTTGAGTATCAGCCACAGGCCAGTATGGCTAGAGCGAATGAAGTGCAGAACTGTAAGATTTGAGGCCAGTGACTGGGCAGGGCCATATCGTATATGGCCTTGATAAGAATTTCGATGAGTGTGATGAGAAGCCACTGGGGAGCTATGTGTCTTTCTTTTAATTCTAATCGGAGCAGAGTGCGTTCGATAAAGTACACAAAAATTAAGTATACACATCAGGGATAAATGTTTCCATAGTGAAAGATGAGTTTCACCTCTTTTGAACCACATATAAACGGAATTGGCATATATTTCTTTGTGCCTGTCTTCTTTTGATCGACCCTATCCGTGAGATTTATCCATATCCTTACGTGCAGCAATTAGCTTCTTTTCTCCCTCACCACTATATAATGGTCCATTCTATACTATCTCTTAAACTGTTTATCCCTTCTATTGTTGGTGAACATTTGAGTAGTTTCCAGTTTGGGGCTATTAGTAAAAAATCCTGTTAATATTTTTGTTCATGGTTTTTGACACACGTATGTAAGCATTTCTGTTAGATACATACCTGGGAACGTGTATGTATATATTCATTGGATATATGTACAGTCTAGGTTAGTAGGTATGACCAAAAATGTGATTATTGGGCATACACATTACAAGCGTCTTCTCCTCCTTTATGGCTTGCCTTTTGGCTCTTTTTAAAGGGTCTTTTGGTGAACAGAAGTTCCTGATTTAAATAAAATTCAATTTATCAGTCTTTTTCTTTGTATTCAGTTAAAGAAATCTCTGCTTACACAAAATCATAAAGATATTCCCCCTATGTGTTCTTCTAGATGCTTTATTATATTGTTTTCAACATTTAAGAACTTGTATTAAAAATATTTAATAGGGGCGCCTGGGTGGCTCAGTCGGTTGGGCATCCGACTTTGGCTCAGGTCATGATCTCGCGGTCCGTGAGTTCGAGCCCCGTGTCGGTCTCTGTGCTGACAGCTCAGAGCCCGGAGCCTGCTTCAGATTCTGTGTCTCCCTCTCTTTCTGCTCCTCCCCTGCTCATGCTCTGTCTCTCTCTGCCTCGAAAATAAATAAAAACATTAAAAAATATTTAATGAACTTACAAAATAGATAAGAAAAAGACAGACAAACCTATTTTTTTTAAATGAGTAAAATTATTGAAGACGATCTTCACAAAAGAGGACATCCAAAGGGCCAATGAGCACATGAGAAGGTATTCAACATCATTAGTCATCAGGGAAATTCAAATTCAAACTCTTTGAGATTCTACTACATATCCACCAGAGTGGCTAAAATGAAACAAAACAGAAAATAGCAAGTGTTTATAAGGGTGTGCAGTAATTGATGGCAGAAGTGCATATTAAATACAGCTTTTTGGAAATTTCCAGGTGGTTTCTACTGAATCTATACCCTGTCCATATACATCTCAGATGGGACCAAGTTGAGGGTCATCCTACAGATTTGTTGAAGACATGGAAGATAGGGAAAGAGTAAGAATTCATCCCAGATTGGAGGAAACTGGAAAGACATGAACACAAAATGCAAGTTGATATTTCTCATGACCAGACTCTATTCTGACAGTTTTGCTTCTTCTTGTATACTTTTAATATTTTTTCTTGCTTTATTGCATTGGCTAGGGCATCATGTGAGAATTTTAAGCGGATGAGTGGCATGATATGATTTGCTGCTTTGAAAGATGACTCCCGTGGCTGTTTGAAGAACCAATGGGGCAGAGTTTGGCAGTAATGGGGCCAGTTAGGAGACTGTTGCTCATCCGGGCAAGAGATGATAGTGAGATGAATCAGGGCAGGAGCAGAGAGGAGAGAAGTAATCAGAATTCAGAGGTATTTCAAAGGAACAGCCAATAGAATTTCCAGTGTGAGGTACGAGGAGGAGAAAAGGGAGGCAAGAACGATGATGCTACGTTGTTGACGTGAACATTTGGATGAATGATGCTGTCATTTACTCAGATGGATGAGGCCAGGGGGCTGGGACAGGCTTAAGTGTGATGAGGTGAGCAGTGGGAATCAAGAATCTAAAGTGTGAGACATTCAAGAGAAGGGCAGGGTGTCAAACAGGCAGTTGGGTTTGTGAGTCTGAAGCTCAGAAGGGAGGACCAGCCTAGTGATAGATATTTTAGAGTCCTCAGGGCAAAGTGATATTCAGTGCCTTGAGAATGGACAAGGTCACTAATAGAGTGATTGTAGGAGGAGAGGAGGAAAGGAGAGGAGAGAGGAGACCAGAGGAGGGCAGGATCTAGAACGAGCAGCCAGCTAAGGAGAAGGAAAACCAAGAAAGTGTGGTGGCCCAGAAAGTAATGGAAGAAAGTGTTTAAAGCTGGAGGAAATAGTGATCAATTGTGTTAAATTCTGCCAAGAAGATGAGAATGAAAGTTGCCCATTGGATTGGGCAAACTGGAAGTCTAAAGACTATTAACTCCAAGTGAGACTGGGCAAATGAAGCCCCTTCATAAACTGTCAAGGGCAGGGCTTGGTCTGTCAGACACAGTGTTCATGATCATGGTTACCAGTACTCATAGGGAGCAGGTCCTACGCACCTCTTGAATCTCCGAAATGGCGACCCCAGTGAAATGTGAAGGAACAACCATTGTCATTCAAAGTACTGGTTTTAATGGCCTCAGAACCCCCG
The DNA here is from genome assembly GCF_023721935.1 of Panthera uncia. Classification (NCBI taxonomy): domain Eukaryota; kingdom Metazoa; phylum Chordata; class Mammalia; order Carnivora; family Felidae; genus Panthera; species Panthera uncia. The sequence goes on along the minus strand of NW_026057582.1, from coordinate 8,911,932 downwards.
GGTTTGTCAGAGTCGGGGCCCTAGGGTGCTTGGCCATGAAGACCCAAAGGGAACCACATTCTTGCTATCACTCCCCAGTCTTTATTTTTAGGGGAATACCGAAGAAAACTCTAGATAATTTTTTTATGCAGAGCCAGCCCCCAGCTCCGTTTTAGTCATCAAGGCCTCATGGAAATGCTCAGAGGCTTGGTCACTACGGGCAGGGTTGACTGAGAAGGATTTCACTTCCTTTACTAGCACGTTGATTGGTTGATTGGTGGGTTGGTGGGTTGGTTGGTTTTTTTATTCTTCATCGATTCTTCATTGATTCATCGATTCATTCACTTATCACTTATTTATTCAACAACACTTGCCGGATACAGGTGCACTAGGGCTATGTAAAAACCTAAGGCCTGGTTCAAAGTCATATGTTGGTGGGAGGGGGGGGCAAGATAGCATATAAAGGCCATGCAGTGGGTGGGATTATGCCAGGAGTGGAGGCAGGATAGTTGCTGCAGGGAGCACCAGAGTAAGAGAGGGGTCAGCTCCCTCTGGGGAGGTTGAAACCCCCAGCCAGTGAGGCCAAGGGCTGCCTAGGGCTCGCCTCGGGTCCCCCAGACCCTAGGGTCCCCCTGGGAGGGGGATAGGGATAGGGAGGCGTCCAGAGAGAATGAAGTAAGGCAGGAAACTGCAAGGCATTTGCAGAGCTTAGACCATAAATGGAGAGAAGGCCTGTAAGAGCCGAGGCTGGACAAATGATGATGGTAATTATTGTTAGTAAAAATAGCACTGCCTAACATTTATTCAGTTAGTTGAATAGCAATATTTATTGGGTGGTTGAGAACACTGTATCCCGTAGTGTTTGGGCGGAACGATTTTATTCTCCTTTTCTAGCAAGGCCCTGAGATGGTGGCGCCAATGCTTAGGACTCCCACCTTCTAGAGCGGATACCGCACTGCCTGGGTAGGACTTGCAAAGGAGATGGCCCATAACTGATTTCAGGACCTCTGTCTGTTCATTTGCCCCAGAACGCAAAAGAGAGGCCAGGAGGTGGGAGGATTCCTTCAACGAAGGGGTCCCTGGCGGTGAGCACTTCCCCACTCCTACCTTTAATCCCTCCTCCAACCGGGGACACACGGGTGGTGCTTTTGTCTCCAAGGAAGCCTCAGAGAGACTGTCATGTGTCTTCCACAGTTTCGGAGGTGCAGTGGCCCGGGGCGTGGCTCACCCTCAAGAGGGCTCAAGGGCTATTTAAGAGGCTCCTGGAGCGGCTTTGGCGGGCAAGGAGGGAGCAGCACAACAGTGCTTGCGTTGATAATGGGACAGAGCGTGCAGAAGTGTTCCCCGGGGACCGCGATGCTTCTAGCCGTTCGCTTCCTGGCCGAGGGAGGAGAAGCTTTAACTCTGAATGAAGTAAAGAGTTTTGATCACTGTACTGAATGAGCCCAATATGTACTCAAATGAGACAGGAGACCACTGTGATTCTTATTATCAGTGGCGTTGTCCCCCACTGAGCAGGTAAGCCAGGTAGGGCTGCGCAAGATTTCATCAAGGGGCGGGAACTGGCCCCCAAGAACCGCGGAAGCCACGGTGGAGTGACAGTAGTCACACGCTTTTCAGCCCTGCCACATGATGGGCCAGGTACAGGCCTTCCAGATGTCCAGTGAGGTCAGTCCTAGTATTCTTACCAAGCTACAGGTGAGGAAACTGAGGCTCAGGGTGTTGAGAGGATAGATTGGAGGGGAGGCTTGTGGCAGCCCCAGAATCCCAACGTCGGAGAGGCGGACGGGTCTCCCTGCCAGTGGAGGAGGAGATCGGAGACGGCTCATGAGGCTGTTCCCTGTCCCCAAGACCAGCCGGCTGTCCTTCTTGATGTTACATGGAGTGGCTTGGGAGGGCAGAGGCTGGTAGAGACTGAGGCTGGAGATGATGAAGCACCCCCACCCAGAGTTGGCTTTGGGGCTCCCCCGGGATGAGATCCAGGGCACCGCAACAGACCTGGGTGTGCGGACGGACCCTGCCCTTGCGATGGAAATCCCAGAAGGAATTCAGGAGACGCCAGAGGTCAGAAATGAACCCCAGAGTGGGGCTGGAGAGAAGACAGATTGCGGGAAGATGCCCAGACTTTTGCTTCCGAAAAGAAGCAAGTTTCACGTGGGTGGGGAGAAAAAGCCTAACAACCATGAAGCAGGCGGCCTCAGAATCGGTGGGGAGATGAGGCATCTAGAAACCTGAGCCCCGGGGAATGGAGACTGGGCACCGTTGTCCTCTGCAGGGCCCGGGCCGGGGTGGGGGGGGGGGGGTGGTGGGATTGAGCTGGGGCAGATGACACAGTGGGAAAACCTTGGCCCAGAACAGCTCCTCAGCACCCCCTTCTCCTGGTACCGGTTGCCTTCCGGTTCCTTCTTTGTCTAGCTGTGTCGCCCTGGGAAACACCGCTCTAGCCTTTAGACACCCTTCAGATGTTGACACAGGTTTGGAGAGTAAACCAAGGGCCCATCCCTAGAAGCTCACCGCCGCCAAAGGTTGTTTCGGGCCCCTTTCCACAAAGGGGGTAGTCCCGCCCCCACCCTCGGCCCCCACCACACCTGCTTGGCCGGGACTCCAGGAAGCAGCCTTTAGATTCTACACGATAGCCCTTATTTGTTTAACATTTTACGGGCCCCACCTGGCTCCACGGATATTTACAAGTGTCCATTATATGGCCAAAAGGCCCCAGCTAAGCCTCCAGCATCCGCAACAATTTTGCACATCGGCCTCCCTCACTGGTGGGACCAACTGGGCCCTTTACAGCCCAGGGTGCAGAGGACAAAGTTTTGGACATGTCTGCCGTCCCTGCCTTGCCGATCACTGGGGGGCCTTGGGCACGTCACTATGTCCCTCTTATGAACAGTTTTCTCTTCTGTGAAACGGGGGTGTAATTCTTACCCCGGGGTCTTAGAAGATGTTTCTGAAGATCAGAGGAGACAAGAAGTAGGGCTTCACTAGTGGTAAAATCCGTGCGCGAGCAAAGTCCTGGGTGTTCTTCTAAACCTACAAATACGTAGGTCCTTCTCCTCTTAATATTTTACTGTGGTACTTGGGTGGGTGTGAATGGATTCTGAGCTGTGTATGGGTGTAGGATCAGAGAACAGTGCGGGGGGGGGGGGCGGTGTTCTCGGGAGCCTTCTGGTCCCCCAGCCTGGTCAGAGAAGGTGGCCGGGTCAGCACAAGCCACACCCAGGGCAGATGTGACTGATGCGGCTTTTCATCAGCCGCTGGGACCTGAAACCCTCCAACACCCTGGGGGTGGGTGTTACATGTGAATTGCCTGGCCCCTGGGGGTGGGTGTTACATGTGAATTGCCTGGTCCAGACTCACGCAGCTGATGAGTAGCAGAGCTGGGATTTAGAGGCTGCCCACCTTAGTGCCCAAGCTCCTTCCCCTACCCCCCATTTTCCAGCATCAACAGCACCCCCACTCCGTCACCGTGTGAGGGACGACACCTCGGCTGGTGGCGCACAGGAGGCTGGCAATCCAGAGCCTCTTGTTCAAGAATCAGAGTCTCTATGGATACTTATTTCTTGGACAACTGATGCTTTTTTTAAAAACCTTGATCACTTTTTAGGTTTTTTTGCTTAAAAAGCTTTCTTTAAAAAAAAAATTTAAATGTCTATTTATTTTTGAGAAAGACAGAGACAGAACATGAGTGGGGCAGGAGCAGAGAAAGAGAGAAGGAGACACAGAATCGGAAGCAGGCTCCAGGCTCTGAGCCGTCAGCACAGAGCCCGACGTGGGGCTCAAACCCACAGGCTATGAGATCATGACCTGAGCCGAAGTCAGAGGCTCAACCGACTGAACCACCCAGTCACCCCTGGTGAAAAAGCTTTCTAAATCATATTATACATGTCCCTACCTCCTCAGCAAAATACAGACAACCCTCAAGTTTGTAATAAATTTGATTTCCAATGCAAAAATACTGCACTGAAGTAACATCCAACAAATCTCATTTTTCCATGTAAATGGTGTCATAATGATGGGCTATGTCCCTCACCAAGGATCCGAGGCCCCATTTTAGTAACAATGAACACAAGTTTAGCCAACCATTAATCAATATAATTAGCTGTTGTATCCCTAATATCTCATACAGTGCCCTCACACCTAGTAGGTGCTCAGTAAACCTTTGCTGAATCAATAAAAGAATGAATATGTATTAGATGACACAAAGCTATAAAATAAAATATAGCAATCAATAACAATACTTACTTACTATGTCCCCCAGGAGAGGGGCCGGGTGCCACTGGCACCCTGAGATGTAAGATGTACAGGGGCTGGAAAAATTATCTGGAGCAGGAGGGAAAGGTAGCTGTGTCTGTAAGCAGGACCCAATACTTTTAGGTTGTCTGTTTCCTCTTGAGTCAGTTTTAATAGGTGGTGCTTTCCACGTAATCTGTCCATTTTATCCAAGTTGTCAAATATATCGATCAGCATAAAGTTATTCATTATTATCCATTGAATCTTTGTAGCATGTGCAGCAATGATCCATCTTTCATTCCTGATAAGCTGTGTTTTTTTCCCCCTTTCTTTTCTTTGTCAATCCAGCTGGGGATTTATATGTTCTCTTCATCTTTTCAAAGAAACAACTTTTGACCTGCCTGATATTTGCAACTGTTTGCTTTTGGTTTCGCTGATTTCTGTGCATCTTTATAATGAACTTTGTTCAAGTTCAGTCTGCTCCTTTTTTTTTTTTCTAACTTTTAACAAGCTTAGATCACAAACTTTAAAACTTTTTTCTTTTTAAAGTATAAACATTTAAAGGTACACCTGTTCCTACAAGAAGTGTTTTACCTGCATTCTACATATGTCCTCTTGTTACCTTTTCATTATGATTCAGGTTGAAATATTTTCTTATTCCCTTTGTGATTTCTTCTGTGACTCATGGGTAGAAGTTCTGAAGAAAATAAAAAAAAAAGAGGTTAACTAAAGAAGGATCAGTATTGCTGCTGCTCTGATCCATACTAGAGCCTGAGGTAAAAGGAAAAATCAGAAATACTGATCCCGTCTTTATTTAAAATTTGGATGTTTGGATCTTCATGGATTGTTTGCATTAACTGTGATTTTTTTTAACTTAAATTTTTACATTTTTTTAAAAAAAGGCAATTTATTGCTTTAAAATATTAATGATCTTGATTGCAGAGTTTGTTGGTGAAGCTTTACATTTTGTACCCAGGGTGAGCACCTCACTTGCCTTACACTTATCCTGGCTCTGGTTCTATCTGTTATCGATGGAGTGATTGTCAAAATCTTCAACTGTGATTGTGAATTTGCTTATTTCTCCCTTTAATTCTGTGAATTTTTGCTTTACCTGTAGTGAAGCTCTATTATTCATACATATATTTTTAAGGTTATTATGATTTTTAAAAAATGAATGGATCCTCCTAACATTATGCAATGTTCCTCCTTGTCTTTGGCAATGTACCTTGACTTGAACTCTATGCTATCTGATATTAGTACATTGACAATAGCCTTTTTATGCTTAGTGTTTCCCTGTTGTGCATTTTTTCGATCATTTGAATTTCACATCGGCTTCCTTCCTTGTGTTGACAGTTTTCTTTTGTCAACAACGTAGAGTTGGGTCTTGCTTTAATTTTTTATTGTTTACTCTTTGATCCAGTCTGACAACTCTATCTCTCAGTTGAAGTGTTTATTTTATGTGTAAAGGGTTACTGATATGGTCAGGTGTAGGCCTTCATTTTCTACTTGTTGTTTTTTATTTTTTGTTCTTTGGGTTTGTTTTTTTTTTTTTTTTTTTTTGTCTTTTTCCCTCTGTTTCTTTATTTCTCATTTTGACTTTTCTTTTGAGATCACAGAATATTTTTCAGTATTCCGTCTCCCCCTCGTCTATTGACATTTTAGTATTTGTCTCAGTTCTTAGTGGGCACTTCAGGTATTATTACACAAACTCTGAATTTATCATGGCTCACCCTGAATTAACATTACACCATTTCATGTAAAACACAAGAACTACAATGAATGGCGGAAATCTGTTTACTTTTCTCCCGTCTTTTGTGCTTTTCCTGTCGTATAGTTTACTTCTTCACAAGTTATAAACCCTACAATACACTTGAAATGTGTTTGCCTTGTGTGCTTAAGTGTCTTTTAAAGACATTAAGAAAAATAGTCCTTCTATTTACCTTCATACTTAACATTGTTAGTATTCCTCTTTCCTTCCTTGAGATTTGTATCTCCATCTGTACCAGTTCTCGTCAGCCTGAAAAACGTACTTTAAGACTCTTTGTGAGGTGGGGGTCTTCCAGCAGTGAATTCTCTCGGCTCTTGTGTATCTGAGGATGTCTTAATTTCCGTGCATTTAAAAAAAAAAATATATATATATATATATATATTTATTTTGAGGGAGAGAGAGACAGGGCACGAGCAGGGGAGGGCAGAGAGAGAGAGACAGGGAGAGAGAGAATCCCAAGCAGGCTCTGCACTGCCAGCACAGAGGCCAGTGCAGGGTTCAATCCACGAACCCTAAGATCATGACCTGAGCCGAGATCGAGGGTTGGACACTCAACCGACTGTTGAGTCCACCGAGGTGCCCCCATTTCCCTAGATTTTTGAAGAAAACTTTTACCAGCTGCAAAATTCTAGGTCGGCAGATATTTTCCTTCACACTTGTAAAGCCGAAAATCCATTGTCTTCTGTCCCTTTTTGATTGAGAAGGCAGCTGTCACTCCCATCAGTGTTGCCCTGTGCTTAATGTATCTTCTTTTTAATCCCGTAGGCTTTTAAGTGTCTCTCTAGCTTTCATTTTCAGACATTTTGATCGTGATGTGGATGTCTTCACCTTTTTCCTGCTTGGGGTTTGTTGACCTTTTCGGGACTTGTAGTTTATTGGCAATTGGAGAAGAAAAAAATGTGGCCATTGTTTCTCCTTGTATTTTTTTTCTGTCCCCTTACCTCCCTCTTCTTAAGAGACTCTGGTTGAACATACGGTAACCTGCAGGATAGGTCCCAGTCACTATTCATCCAGTCTGAATCGTTTCTATTGTGTTTTCTTCAAGTTCACTGGTCATTTTTTCTGTTATGTCTAACCTGCTTTAAGCCCGTTCAATAAATTTTTACAGCTTTATTGATGTGTAGGTGACATATAATAAATTACACATATCTAAAGTGTACACTTTGAAGAATTTTGACGTAGGTAACAACCCTAAAACCATCCCCGCAGTTAAGAAAATGGATTTATTCATTGCCCCAAAAGTTTCTTTGTGTTTCTTTGAAACACATTCCCATATCATGCCCTCCATCCCCAGGTAGCCACTGACCTGCTTCCTGTCACTACGGATTAGTTTGCATTTTCTAGCATCTTATATAATCGGAATTGGGCGGTATTTTTTTTTCTTTCTGGATCTTTCTCATGGCATGATTATTTTGCACTTCACCCATGCTGTTGCAGGGGGGCAAGAGTACATTCTTTTTTATTGCCGCGTAGTATTCTGCTATATGGATACGCCACAGTTCGTTTATCCGTTCATCTACCGATGGACACGAGTTGTTTTCAGGTATTGGCTATTACAAAAAAACAAAAAAACAAAAAACCCTGCTGTGAGCATTCATGTATCGGTCTTTGTGTGGAAGTAGGCTTGCGTTTCTCTTGCATAAATTCCTAGGAGAATGGCTGGATCACACACAGGTATGTGTTTAGCTTGAAACCACCAAAGCGTGGTTTCAAATGGTTCCAAAATGGTTATACCCTTTTATAGTCCCACCCACCGTGCATGAAGGTTCCTGTTGCTCTGAACCCTTGGCCGTGCTTGGTATAGTCAGTATTAAAGGAATGAAGAACACCGGAAATGATAAATACGTGGGTGATTGTAATTTTTTTTTTCTTTTGAGGAATTCCTTTATTTTATTTTATTTTTTAACATACAGGGCAATATTGGTTTCAGGAGTAGAATTCAGTGATTCATCACTTACATATGACACAAAGTGCTCATCATTATAAGGGCTCCCCCCTTAATTGCCATCCCCCGCCTAGCCCATCCCCCACCCCCCTCCCTCCAGCAACCCTCTGTTTGTTCTCTATGGTAGAGAGTCTCTTACGGTTTGTTTCCCTCTCTCTTTTTTCTTTTTTCCCCTCCCGTGTGCTTTGTTTCTTAAGTTCCGCATACAAGTGAAATCACTCGGACTCTTTCCGTAGTTTGGCTAGTGTTGCTAATGCTGCTGTAAACATCTGGGTGCGTGTACCCTTTTGATTCTTTATTTTTGTGACCTTTGGGAAAATACCAAGTACCGCAATTGCTGAATCGTAGGATAGTTTTATTTTTCACTTTTTGAGGAACCTCCGTACTCTTTTCCAAGAGTGGCTGCATCAGTTTGCATTCCCACCAAGAGTGCAAGAGGGGTCCCCTTTCTCCACCTTCTCGCCAACACCTGTTATTTCTTGTGCTGTTAATTTTAGTCATTCCGGGCTGTGAGGTGGTATCTCATCACTGTTTTGATTTGTATTTCCCTGATGATGAGTGACGTGGAGCATCTTTTTATGTGTCCGCTGGCCATCTGGATGTCTTCTTTGGAAAAATGTCTATTCATGTTCTCTGCCCATTTCTTAACTGGGTTATTTCTTCTTTGGGTGTTGAGTTTGATAAATTCTTTATAGGTTTTGGATACTAATTCTTTATCACAGAGGTCATTAGCAAATATCTTTTCCCATTCCGTAGGCCGCCTTTTAGTTTTGTGGATTGTTTCGCCTTGCCATGCGGAAGTTTTTATCTTGATGAAGTCTCAACAGTTCATTTTTGCTTTTGTTTCCTTTGCCTCCGGCAATGTGTCTAGTAAAAAGTTGCTCAGGCCAAAGTCAAAGAGGTTGCTGCCTGTTTTCTCCTTTAGGATTTTGATAGTTTCCTGTCTCACGTTTAGGTCTTTCATCCATTTTGAATTTAATTTTGTGTATGGGGTAAGCAAGTGGTCCAGGTTCACTCTTCTGCATGTTCCTATCCAGTTGTCCCAACACCATGTGTTGAAGAGACTGTCTTTTTTCCATTGGACATTTTTCCTGCTTTGTTGAAGATTAGCTGACCATATATAGCTGTGGGTTCATTTCTGCGTGTTCCATTCTGTTCCATTGATCTCTGTGTCTGATTTTGTGCCAGTACCATCCTGTCTTGAAGCCTCCAGCTTTGTAAAACAGCTTGAAGTCTGGAGTCATGATGTCTCCAGCTTTGCTTTTCTTTTTCGGGATTACTTTGGCTACTCAAGATCTTTTGTGGTCCCATACAAATTTTGCGGTTATTTGTTCTATGAAAAATCCCTTTAAAAGATAATTGACTGGGGCACCTGGGTGGCTCAGTCGATTAAGCATCTGACTTTGGCTCAGGTCATGGTCTCCCGGTTTGTGGGTTCGACCCCCACATTGGGCTCTGTGCCGGCAGCTCAGAGCCTGGAGCCTGCTTCATAATCTGTGTCTCCCTCTCCCTCTGCCCCTCCCCTGCTCACATTGTGTGTGTGTGTGTGTGTGTGTGTGTGTGTCTCAAAAATAAATAAACATTAAAATAATTTTTTAAAAGAAGATGATTGACTGTGGAGAACCTGCCTGGCTCAGTCAGTAGAGCATGTGACTCTTGATCTCAGGATCATGAGTTCAAACCCCACATTGGGCGTGGAGCTTACTTTTCATAAAAAGATAATTGCTTAAAGTAAAAATACTAACACTATGGTATGTGGTTTATAACACGCATAGAAGTAAAAACATCTGACACGTTAGCACACAAAGGCCAGGAGAGAGGAAATGGACGTTCACTGCTCTATGGGTCTCATAGAATATGTGAAGCAATGTAATATCATGTGAAGGGAGCCTGTGATAAGTCAGACGTGTGCTACTGCCCTAAATCAACCACTAAAGCAAACAAAGAGCTATAGCTAAGAAACCAACAAAAGATGTAAAATGGAATCCTAAAAACACAATCCAAAAGAAGGCGGAAAAAGAGGAAGAAAGAACAAAAAACAAGTAGGACACCATCAGCCGGCATGGCGTACTTCACGTTTGTAGAACGCTTCACTCATGGATGGAAAACTACACGCCCCTTTCAAATGCACGCAGGACGCATGCCAAGGCAGACCACACCGGGTTACAGACCCAAGTCTCAATCCATGTGTACGGATTCTGTGCTGGGGCAATTAAATGGGATTAAATTGGAAATACCCAGAAGATGTCTGGAAAATCCCATAACATCAGAAACTAAATAACGCACTTCTCACTAGCCCACAGGCCAAAGGGGAACTCAAAAGGGAAAACCAGGAACCGAATGAAAATAAAAACACAACACAGAAACTTTTGGAAGATGCAGCTAAAGCGGTGTTTAGGGGAAAATTTATAGCTTCAGTTGCCACTCGAAAAGAAGAAAGTTCTCAAAGCAGTGACCTAGGCTCTCACCCGAACAAAGAACAGGGAGAACCAATCAAGCCCAAAGTCAGAAACAAAGAAATAATGAAATAAATTAGAAATAAGCGAAATTGAAAACTGAAGGGAGAAGAAATCAGAAGCTTTTTCCTTGAGAAGATCAATAAAATGACGTTTCCTGTTTTTTCAAGAGTTGGATGTCCTCCCATTTTCGGTTGCTTTCCAGAGCCTTCAAGTGGTTTTTAAAACCGTGTTGTCCATGGGGCGCCTGGGTGGCTTAGTTGGTTAAGCATCTGATTCTTGATGTCGGTTCGGGTCATGATCTCAGTTCATGAGTTTGAGCCCCACATTGGGCTCCACGCTGACAATGCAGAGTCTGCTTGGGATTCTCTCTCTCTTTCTCTCTGTCCTTCCCCGCTTGTGCATGCATACACACACACTCTCTCTCAAAATAAATAAATAAATAAATAAATAAATAAATAAAAACTTGGAAAAACAATGTGTGGGCCTGAGATGTTAACTGTTATAATCAGGAGGGTCAATCTGATGTAAACGATCTCCCCATGCACTGTAGCTGGAACCTTGTCTCACTACTGGTCATTATCAGCGCATCTCCTCCTGGAGCCTTCCCTCCCACTTCCTGTTTGCTGCGTCTAGTTGTCTGTGAACTGGGCGATCAGATGAGCACACTTGGGGGAGTTGCATAAAAACAAGACTAAGCAGTGGTTGCACGCTCACTCGTGAGTAAAGTCTCTGAGTCTCAGCTCAAAAGCCTCCTTTGCTGACTCCTTGCAAGGCCACGTGATTCCATGGAATCGAGGTGGGTCACAGTCTGACTTGACCCACGTCCCAGCCCCTTAGCTGTTTCACAACCTTGGGTGATCGCCTCGCAGGCGATCACTTTACCCCTGTAAAACGGGGTGGATATGAGTCTCGAGTTTGTGGCAGGGATAAGAGGGCACAGTACGGTTGTAAGGCCCTCGCACTGCCTCTGACACATCGAAGGTACTTAGCGCAAATGACCTTCACTCCCCGTCTCTATTCTTTACTGTCTGGAGAGCAGCTGTCGACCTAAGGTACCACCAGAGAATTAAGTTAGGATGTTTCTACATTTTAACACAATCTGAGCCAATTTGATTTTTTTTTAATGTTTATTTATGTATTTTGAGACAGAGAGAGAGCAGGCAGGGGAGGGGAAGAGAGAGGGAGAGAGAGAGAATCCCAAGCAGGCTCCGCACCGTCAGTGCAGAGCCCAACGTGGGGCTCGATCTCACGGTTCGGGAGATCATGACCTGAGCCGACACCAAGAGTCGGACGCTTAACCGACCGAGCCACCCAGGTGCCCCTGAGCCAATCTGCTTTCTAAGTTTTCTTCAGTTGCGTATGTCCTCGTGGATCGTAACGGCAGCCAAGATTATACTCCATATTGCAAACACTTAACCTCTTCTACTTCGTGTCATATGCTTAGGAGGAACAGATAAGCACGGGCCAAACGAGCGAAGCAGCGGGATCTCATTAAAGGGTTTGTTCGAGTCCAACCACATACTCTCAACAGATTGTGCGAGGGCTGGGGCACCAGGAGCTAACATCCTTTATAGGCAGCTTCTGGGCACATGTGTGGACGACTCACCTGCCTTAGGTGAAGCGTGTCCTTCAGCAGGCTGGGCTTTGTCCAGCTGCCTTCTGCTAAACAGCTAGTCGACTCAGCAAAGGAAAACACCAGACTTCCCAGCTTCTGGCCTCAGAGCCAACTCCCCCTCACACCTGCCTCCTTCATCACTTGCCCCTGAAATCTTAATTAAAATCGAGCAGGGCTAGGGAGTCCCTGTCCCTGCTCCCAGGGCGCTTTCGGGAATTATCACGAGCCCCGTTCAATGTGTACCATGTGCTCGGACAGGATGAGGGGGTTAAAAGTCTGCGCACTCTAGAATCCAGGCTCAGAAACTGTTGAGAAAAGAAGAGCTGTCTGGGTGGAGGAGGGTTCAAATGCTATGGTCCGTGACAGGTGTCTCCAGAGGCTGACACGATGCCCAGTCATTGTCCAGTCATTCATTGACTCGTTCGTTCACTCATGCATGCATTCATGCACCCTTATTCTCGCGACTGTTCGATCGTTAAACAAGTATTTCTTGAGCACCTACTATGTGCCAGACATTGAACGAGGCACCGGGGTTGCTAAGCTAAATGTGATAGCCCAGCTTTGCCTGCTCGGGACCCACTCCCCATTCTTTTGGCGTCACTACCTTGGTTTTGTTTAGGGGACGGTCCCACCCCATGGACACAGCCTTGGTGGGCCTGTCCTTCCGTGGCCCAAGAATTTCCCCCTGGAATTTGAATCTCAAGCAGAGTGACATGAAATGACAGAGTGGTTTGTTATTTGTAGGCCTAACACCTCCAAAGACTCTACCCGTGTCCCCGATACCTGGATCCCTAGAGTTCCTCCCTCCTTTGTGAATCTAGTCTCCAATTTTTATTGGAATGCTTCAAGCTCCTCCAAAGTCTCCAGATCAGTTCTGTGTTTTGCTTAGGTAAACCAGTGTTTGTTTCTGTTGTTAGCAACCCCAGAATCCTAACATATTCTCTTCCCTCTCGGATCTCACAGTCTAGCGGGACAGACAAGTGATTTTGGTTCAAGATACTCTGCTTGTGATCACATTGGGAGGCCGGGGAGCCCAGAGGAGGGGTTCTGATTAAATTTTTTTTTAATTTTTTTTTACATTTATTTATTTATTTTTGAGAGACAGAGAGAGAGACAGCGTGAGCAGGGGAGGGGCAGAGAAAAAGAGGGAGACCCAGAATCGGAAGCAGGCTCCAGGCTCCGAGCCGTCGGCACAGAGCCCCGATGTGGGGCTCGAACCCACGAACCGTGAGATCATGACCTGAGCCGAAGTCAGACGCTCAACCAACTGAGCCACCCGGGCGCCCTCCCCAGTTTTCTTTAAACAAAGAGCCTTGAAAGCTCCCCATAGGTGTTGCGGTTATCCACTGCTGTGTGTAATGAACCATCCAGTGTGGTATGTAACGCACCATCCACAGCTTCCAGCTTGAAATACTGATGCTTCAGCGTCTCTCAAGGCTTGGTGATCTGTCTGCCCGCAGCTGGTTGGTTCGTGCTTAGGGTTTTCAAGGCTGTTTGCATGTCGGAATTCCCCCGGGGTTGGAATCATCTGAAGGTTTTACCTTGCAGGTGCCGAAGATGACTCACACAGCTTGGTGACACCCCGGTCGTGAGCTGGGAGAGAGCTAGAGCTGTCCACAGGAACACCCACAAATGGGGTCTCATGCACACTTCTTACAGCATGCTGTCTGGGTACGGAGAGAGACCATTCCCGGATCAACCCAAGAGAGCCCAGTGCACACCGCACGGCTTAGTATGACTTAGCCCTAGAGGTCCCAGAATATCAGCAATGCCACTTTCTATTGGTCAAGCAAGTCACCAAGCCTGCCCAGACTCAGAGGAATAGGACTCCCGGTCCTAAAAAGTCACACTACAGAAGAGCCTGGCAGATGAGAGATACTGCTGCGGCCATCTTTGGAAAATGAGATCTGTCTCACCAGGCGGTCCCCCTAGAATATTCCCTGGGCCCCTAACATGCCACAGTGGGTAGGTGGAAAATGCTCGGTGTTAGATCCTGTCTTTCCCCGATGTCAGACATGACTCATTACTTTGGAAACGCCAGTCCTCAGCGTCTCCGGGCACCATCACAAAGCTCTGTGACCCTCTCAGGCCAAACCTTGACGTTTTCGCTCCGTGTTCTTTCTTTTCTTTATTTTTTTTAAAGCTCATTTATTTATTTTTGAGAGAGGAGGTGGGGGGAGAGACACAGGGAGAGAGAGCGAATGCCAAGCAGACTTTGCCCTGGCCATGCAGAGCCTGACGTGGGGCTTGAACTCACCAACTGCAAGATACGGAAGCTGCAAGGGCAGGTGGTTAAGGACCATTTGGGCTTAGGGTGGGTGCTCCATAAACGTTAGCTGAATGAAAGGATGATGACTGAATTAATGGGTTCATTCATGAACAACCTGGCATTCTACTCAGGACACCTTCCGGACCTTGGGAAACCCAATTGCACATCTTAACTATTCTCAGATTGCTTAGTTTCCTGCAGTTTGGGTAAGTGAAATTCAGGTTTGCGGATTCAGACCGCCGGGAGACTGAGCTGCGCCTGCAGCCCTGGTCACCTTCTCTTAGGGTACCCACCCCCCACCGCCTAGCTGCCCCATCTTCCTTCCACCGCGGAACAGATTGAGGATCTCCACGCGCCAGGCGGTGCTGCGCTGGGAATTGCGTGCTGGCGCTAAGAATGTGGGCGTGGCCACCGCTTCGTGACGATGTCATCGCGTCTGTTTTCTGCAGCTGTGACAACTTGAGACGGACGACACGTCTCACCCCTGGCGTATCCCCAGTGCCTCGAACTGTGTCTGACCCATAGGACAGCGGCCAGTGAAATGTTTATGAGCTGAGTAAACAAGTGCACAAACGTTCCGAGCGAATGATTTTGGAAAGCACGCAAGTGTTGTTCCGGTTCAGGGAAAAGACCAACATCTGGGGGTTCATCCCTTCTTGGGTTTTTGGGTCATTTCAGTTCAGGGCTCCGTTGAGGAATCTGGGGTTTTGCCCGGGTGGGGTTGGGGTGCTCGTCCCAGGTCCTAGAGCAGTTAGCCCAGAATGGATGCCTTTCTTGGGGACAGAGAAGGTGCCCGGGAAGGCTCTCTTTCTGGATTCGGCCATGGCCCAGGCCCTGGGACAAATCTATGCGTTGTCGAGGCTGTGATGGAAGCAGCCTGTGTGCTGTGCGCGCCCCCACCCCCTTCACCCCGCGTGACCTTGACCCAGGACCCTCCCTTGGGCCGCTGTGCTGGTCTCAGACAATACACAATGCGAGCTGGCGCCGCGACAGGCTCCATTGAGCCAGCGCGGAGGGTCCCACGGAAAGTGCTATGAGGACTCTTTGTTCGGGGGCTCCCGTGGGGGCTGCTGCTTAGCCGCCCACACAAATATGCAAAGCCCACCCGGTCACCCTAGAACTAGAATTGGAATTGCAAGGAAGGAGGGCTGGGGAGAGGGGACAGACCCGGGCTAGGCCGCCGCTGGGGAGGGACCCCCTCTGGGTGATCTCATTCCACTCAGCGGCCCTGCGTGCATGGGTGCTGTTTCCAGGCGGTAAACTGAGGCTCAGAGAAGTCGGGGCGCTTGGCCAAGGCCAGGGGAAGGGCAGCGATCCTGAGAAGCACTGCAAAGCCCCCACACTGCTGGAGCATAACGACTGTAACCATGAGAGCCATGGTGATAGAAATCACGGAAGGATACTTCTGTTTGTTTCCAGAAACAAGGTCGCCTGTGTTTCTGATGGGGGCTTTGCTGGAGGCAGGTCAGATAACAGAAGGAATGTGGGCTTGGATCCCCACAGTCCCAGGCTCTGATCCTGGCTCCGTTGCCTATAGCTGTGTGACCCTGGGCGGGTTGTCTACCCTCTCTGTGCTTGGTATAATAGTACCTTGCTCACAAGCTTGTTGTGGGGATTAAGTGAGATCATGTGTGCCCAGCGCATAAGGAGCCAGGCTCCTGGCCGCCTGATCATGGTTTTGTCCTCACTGTTGCCAGGTCACACGGGGGCTCACCGAGAGACCCTCAGAGTTGTAACATGGGCGGGGGGGTGGGGGGGAGTCAGCGGAGCTGGGTCAGCATTTCCCTCTGTGGGCTTCAGTTTCCCCATCTGTTAAATGTTAGGAGGCAGAAAAGCTGGGCTAGAACGGGCTTCTCCCCCGCAGCATGGCTGACATTTGGGGCCGAATAGCTCTGTGCTGGGGGGGTGGGGGGGGCTGTCCTGTACATTGTGGGATGTCCTGCAGCATCCCTGGCCCCCACCCCCTGGAGACGAGTAGCACGCTCCTCCACACCTGCCAGTGGTTACAACCAAAACTGTGTCCGGAATTTGCCAGATGTCCCCTGACATCCGAGCCGGTGAGCAGAGGTGTGCTCGGGGCTCTCCTGGGGACTACAGGTCACATGACCCTGCCCTCCAGGACTCATCTTCACATGGGAAACAGTGAGCTTTCACCCGAGAAGCAAGTTCTGTGAGCCTTCACCGATGCCTTTCCAGGCCAGACCCTAGAGGATCCTGCTGTCCAAGGCGAGGCATCACCCCCTCCAGGAAGCCGTCTGGATTCTTCCTGGCTAGGTTAATGCCTTCCTCTGTGCTTCCGGACATCACCTCCCCTAGCCTCCCAACAACCCTTGGAGGTGACCTTTTTTTTTTTTACAAACGGGGGATTTGGGGCTCAGTTAGGGGTGGGGATTGGCTCACCCAAGGTCATATTTCAGCTTAGACCCAGCTCTCTTCCCACTGGGGTCCAGAATCTAGATCCAATCAAGGAAACCTTGGATCCTGAGGGAGAAGCTGCCGTGTTGGAATGACAGGACCTGGGATATAGGGAAGCCAGCTCTGATGCGTACTGACCCGACAGCCTCTGAGCCTTGCTTCTCGTATCTATAAAAGGGAGATAGAGACACTTGACCCACAAGGTTCCAGTGAAGTTTGGGTGCTGTGACGCAGAACGCCTGGCACATAGTAGGTGCTCAGTAAACAACAGCCGTAATGATTGCTGCTGTCATCGCTAAGGATGTGAAAGTGGCTGTCACACAGTGCTGCTAGGTAGGCTGGCCTGGGAGGCCTGCAGACGCCAGAACCCTGAGCCTGCTGCGGGGCTAGAGACTGGCCTCTGCTCCCAGGGCGTGCCTGGGGCAGCGGGCCACCGGAAGATTGGCAGGTATTTGAGTTCTGTGGAGGCAACAGTGCCCCTTACTGGACAGTCTGCAGAGTGGGGAGAGGGGCCCTGTCACCTTGCACCCTTGGGGCTCCTGTAGGAGGGCCCCCCACCCCCCACCGCCTGGTTGGCCTGATGGGTCCTTCCTGCTAAGGAGCCGCTCGCAAAGATCGTCCTGAGCTGGCCCCTTTCCCAGGTGAATCCTTTTGTGTCGGCCAGAGGAGCCACATCCTGCCAAGGACTGCCTTTCTTGGTTCAGCCGAGTTCATTCTTCTGTTTCTCTGACTTAACTCTAGCATCTCTCCTCTCGGGGAACACAAGTAGAGGGAACTCTGGGCAAATTAGCTGAGTTATTGTCGGAAACACACCCCCTGACTTCCTGGCTCCAGGAGAGGACAAGGCCGCTCCTTGTAGCAGAGTGATGGCCTCCACGGTGAGCCGCCCTCCCGGGGCACCCGGCAGAGGTCTGTGCACATGAAAAGCCTTTTCTGCTGCGAAGTTTTTCCATCACAGAAAGGGGCAGTGTTCATCTTTGTCCGGGTCCCTTTCAGCCAACATTTACTAAGCTTGCCATGGGGCCGACGTGAGCCTGGGCATCCGGGACTCAGAGAAGCCTCAGGAGGGGCAAATATCCACCCGGGTAGAATTTCCACTAGAAGTGATAAAACCTCCCCAGTCCTCTGTTCGTTTCCATAGAAGGAGAGGGTGGTGGTGAGGCTCCCCGTCCATTCGCCCTGGCGTCAGGATGGCCAGTCGGGAAGACACCGCGGCTCCTTGAATGCCACTGAATGAAACCAGCAAAGGTCGCGTTTGCTCTGGGAGCCCGGCATTATCACCCCAGCATGGCTCAAAATACTGAGATGGGTGTCCCGGCCCAAGGAGTGATGTGCATGTGATCTCCGGCTGGTCAGCTTCGAGGGGCTGATCCGTTTCTCTGCAGCCAAGCAGGGAGGCGTTAGGCTGGAAGGAGAGGGGGAGGCAGGCAAGAGACCCAGTGGTCTCAAATGCCCTCATCCCAGTTCTGCAGAGACTGGGACCCGGTGACAGACATCTGCTGGCTCCCTTGCTCTCTCGCCGCTCTCCGGCATCCCGTCCGTGCCTAAATGAAGAGAAGGGCTCTGTGGTTGAGCCAGAGTCCGGAGCAGAGGGTGAAGAGATTGCCCCTGTCCTGGTGTGGTGACTGCTGGGTGTGCATACTGATTTCCTGTTCCCCGAACCTGAAAGGAGAGCTTCTGCCTCGTGGGGCTCTTGGGAAGCTTCGAGGAGACAAAGAGGGTTCGCTCAGGGTATGTCTCCGCTGTCTTCTTGATGACAGGATGGGCTGTGGTCGTGGTCAGCCGAGGGCCAGGTCCTGTCACTCTCGGGGCTTGGGGAGGCTGGGCCAGCCGGGCTCTGAGTCCCCCCCCCGGGTCCTGGAACTGACGCTCTCGTCCTCTGTCCCCACTCACGGAAGGCGGCATGAGCTTCCCAGTTCTGCCGTCCCCTGCGCACGACCTTTGTGATCCTTCCTTCCCTTGCAGGACTCTTGACGGTGGAAGGGGACAAAGGGTGTCAAGGTTCTGGCACCCGTGGCTGCTCAGTAAATGGCTATTCTTTCCTTCCCTCTTTATGTCCCCTCCCGCTCCCTTCTGCCCTCGGGTCCATTAGCTTTTAGTTTGACTCAAGTGACATAAATAATAAATGACCTTTCCCTTTCCAGGGCTCATCAGTCTTTAAGCAGCTTTTAAATAAATAAATATTACTCGCAAATTTCTCATCCTTTCTCTAAAACGTTTTTTTGTTTTTTGTTTTTTGTTTTTTTTTTTTTAACCCCACTAATATTAGAATTTCCCCCAGGGACTAAAAATCACATTCATTCCATCAAAAGCAGTGTTCTCAAACGGGGTGGGGAGGTGTTTGCCCCCCAGGAGGCACCGGAGGGGTGCTGGTGGGTCAAGGCCAGGGATGCTGCTAAACACCCTGCAGTGCCCGGGGCAGCCTCCCAGCAACACGGGATCTGGCCTCAAATGCCGTTAGTGCCAAGGTTGAGAAACCCTGCTCTCAGTCGACGGCCATGAGGGATGTGGATCTCCCTTGTGGGTGGTGGCCGCATCGCCCCACTCCTGGGAGGGTCTCTGAGAGAAAAGTCTGCCGTCTGCCAAGTCCGGAAACAGAATTCCTGAGCAAGCAATGGAGTTGCGTCCCTCCCCGGGCATTTCCAGACCCTCGGGGGCCACGGGAACAGCCGGCCTTAGTGGTCAGACGCCGCCCTCGCGTTGTGTGCCAGTGGGCAGGCCACTCAGCATCCCCAAGCCCTAAGTATGTCCACATCCATCCGTGGTTCCCCAAGAGTGTGGTGATTTTGGAAGCCCAGAGGTGATTTCGAGGGCAGAGGGGCTGTTGCTTTAAATAACAGCAGACCACAACGTGCAATAATCTTTCCCTTTTCCATTTGCTTCCAAAGCCTTGGTTAAGTCCAGAGAGAGCCTCTGCTTGGTGCCACTGTGTGTCCGACTTTGACTTTGGCTCATGGCCCTCCATCACTCAGTGCCGGCGGGCCCCAGATTCAGAGCCGTGGCCCCGTGACCCCCCCAGCCGGCTGGGACTCAGTGCCCTGGGCTTACGGTCGTCAGGTTCATTGTCGAGGCCGCAGTCTTACACGACAGCGGGTTTCCCACTTTTGGTAGTGAAGTCAAGCGTCCTTTGAAAATGAAATTTAGGGGCGCCTGGGTGGCTCAGTCGGTTAAGCGTCCGACTTCAGCTCAGGTCACGATCTCGCGGTCCGTGGGTTCGAGCCCTGGGCTGATGGCTCGGAGCCTGGAGCCTGCTTCCGATTCTGTGTCTCCCTCTCTCTCTGTCCCTCCCCCATTTATGCTCTGTCTCTCTCTCTGTCTCAAAAATAAATAAAGGTTAAAAAAAAAATTAAAAAAAAAATTTAAAAAAAAAAGAAAGAATAATAAACAAACCTGCACTTGCCTTTGAAAACCTTTGTGGCTGGTGTGAGGGAGACGAGAGAGAGGAGGGTTGTTGTGTAGGACGACGTTCACGATCACTAACAGAATCGCTATCTATTGGCTCAGCGGAATCTTTTTCTTATCATCAGCTTCAACAAGGAACCTGTCCAATGAGCCAGAAGGAAGGAAAGCACTCCTAAGATCACTCTTGTAAGGAAAAGCAAAGCACTGTCCATAGGTGCTTGGAAGTGACAAGAAACACACTCTAGTGCTAGTTGTGGGCGCCTCCCACATTCTGAAAAAATCGCTGGTCGCTTCCAGACACCACGGCCTGAGCCCCACCCTCTGGGAGACGATCGCCCACAACCCCGCAGAGAGAAGGGGGCAGGGGGCAAACCATTGGCTCGGTCGTGATCACGTGACATTCGGCGTCATGCACGCCTCGTATTGCAAGACATCGCCCGTTTATCAAGTTAACATTTATTAGAAATGTTTGCTCGTCCCTGCGGAACGCTCGCAGAGCGCGTCGCTTGCAATCCGAGGTTTCACGGTGCTTCGTAAATGGCGGCGCAGGCAAGTCTGTGACAAGCGTTCAAGCAGGCCGGGGGTTTGGAGATCAGTTCGGCTTCCTCATAGGAAAAGGGAGTAACACCTGTCCTCCCGGAGAGTGAGGCTGGGATAACAATCAAGCAGCAGGGCGCAGGGAAAGCCCTCATCCCTCGTTTACGACACGACTGCAGGTGTTACACAATGACCTTCTCTAGAGTCAGTCCCCTGCCTCAGGGGCTAGGGCCACACCTGCCTGCTTAAGCCGTCAAGCTTACACCATCATCCTGGCCTGGGAGTCAGAGGATCTGTGCTCCAGCCTTGATGCAGGGGTCAGTCCCAAGCAGGAGGAGACAGATAGTGTGTATAATGGTCAATCGATCCTAAGATCAGAGTGGGTAGAGGGTCCCGGGTGAAAACGGGGGATGTGTGCCCTGCCTATGAGCATTCACATTCAAACATCTAGAAGATACTGTGAGGGGCACCTGGGTGGCTCAGCCAATTGAGCTTCCAACTCTTGATTTCGGCTCACGTCATCATCTCACGGTTTCGTGAGGTTGAGCCCCACGTTGGGCTCTGTGCTGACCACGCAGAACCTGCTTGAGATTCCCTCTCTCTCTCTCTCTCTTTCCCTCTGTCTCTGCCCCTCCCCTGCTTGCACCCTCTCTTTCTCAAAAATAAATAATAAATAAAAGTCTTAAAATAAAAATACTGTGAGCTGCCGATCGGCCCGATTTGACCAGCAGGTGGCTGGTGGGAGACCCCTCGACTAGGGGATTTGTGGGGCCAGTTTGGCTAGACTGACACCCCCGACCACATGAAGCCTCACCCTTCCGAATGCCCATTCTTCATATCTGTGCTCAGGACCAGGCTGAGGCAGGGCTCAGGAGACGTTTGCAACATTGAGCAGGGTGGTAGTGGCTGAGGTCACTGAATACATTTCCTGAGGATCTGCTTAGGGATCGAGAGTAAGCTAAGCCCATTTTCAAAGGCAAGAAGTCTTTGTACTAGGTGATCGGTTGCTCTGGAGCCCGGAAGGTGCAGATCACTTCTTCCCACTGCCCTCCAAAGAGATGTCTGGAGCTGCCTTGAGCCCTGAATGCAGGCACTGGAGTATATACAATGTCGTAGGGAGAAAGAATATATATGTATTTCAGCCTTCAAGAACCCCGGGCAGCCAGTGCTCCCGCTGGAAGGGGCCATGCGGGCTGAGATGGTGGGGGAGGCCAGAGGCGCGTCTCCCAGCGTGAACTCGCTCTCGGGGGGCCTCCATTCTCGGGGGTGGGGTGGCAGGAAATACAAATGCACCACTTATATGTATCGCTTCTCTCCCTGCAAATCTCTGCAGACGAACTTGCAAGTTAAATGCATTTAGGTTACACCTAAGACTGGTATATCCAGTGCCCGTGGCTTCAGACGCGCGCACACACACACACACACACACACACACACGCACGCCTCTCACCCTCCTCCGTCGTTGGGCACAGTTGGGTCCCCAGGGTGTCCTCACAGTTTATTTTCCCGTCCCGGGGTCTGTGGCTGCTTCCTGAGGCCGGGTTCCTCCCGAGTCTCTCTGAGAACTGCATTCGCGGGGCGGTCGTTACGTTTTTTTTCTGCAGTTCCCACGGATTTTACGGCTCTGGCCTGGTTTTGGAGCGGAGGCCTGGGCCGGGCAGGCGGCTTCCCCTCCGGTTCAGCCGGCCTCGGCCTCCGTTTCCCTAACGGCGTCTCCATTACTTGCTGGCCTGCAGGCCGGCTGGCTGGTGGGCTTTCTGGGAGCAGGCCTCTTCCCTCCCCGGCTCCCCAGCTGCTCATATCCTGCTTTATGGCCCCAGGGCCGCGCCGAGGGGCCTGCAGCCTGGATGTTCGGAGGTTTTTATTGGCGTCTCCATCAAGACGAGGGCCGTGGGGGTCCTTCAAGGCCTTCCGGAGCCACTTTATTGGAGCCGGCCTTCCAGACGCGCTGGGGCGCGGCGATTTCCAGGGGAATCTGGTTTCTCTGCCGGGCTCGCACCCCGTTTCCTCTGTGTTTGCGTTGGCAGCTCCTGGCCTGGCCTGTTTTGCTCCGCACCTCGTGCTGGGCTTTTGTGGCCTGTCTGTGGCCAAGGGGGTGCAGGGTCGCCGTTTCCCCACAGCCACAGGGACACAAACAGAGCTTTGTGTCTGAGGGCAGCAGGTGGAAGGAAGGCACAGAGCTCACGGCTTTCCAGTTCTTCGGGGAAACGCGCTGGGGTTTAGAAGACATTAAAACACAAATAAAAACCACTCCACACGGTCTACACCTTGGGAACCCAAGCTCGCTGGCGAGAGAAGGTTGAGTGGCTGGGTCTCAGTTCCCGCCAGGGGCTTTGGGATCCCGAGTAGGAAAAGGAAGCGGGCGGCATCAGTATTCTGCAAAGAGATTTAAATTAAAAACTCCAAGGGGGCCTCCAGTTCACCCTCAGCTCCAAAGGCACAACGGACGACAGGTGTATCCTCGGCGTCTGAGTCGGGGAAGGAAGCGCCGTGGGAGGAGGTGCCGGTCCCAGAGCGTCCCAGGTAGCACGTGGCCCTTTCTCCCCTTGGTGGCCCCCAAACTGGCCTAATTTATGTAGAAGAGTCAAGGTTAATATTTATTATGGACTGGATCGTGTTCCCCCAAATCCCTGTGTTGAGGTCCTGCCCCTCCAGCACCATAGGATGGGACTGTGTTTGGATAGGGGGTCTTTAGAGAGGTGATTAAGGTAGAGTGAGGTCACACGGGGTGATCCTGATCTGATCTGACTGGGGTCCTTATGAGAAGAGGAGACTGGGACACAGACACGCACAAAGAAGAGGCCGTGTGAGGGGACAGGGAGGAGACAGTCATCTCCAAGCCAAGGAGAGGGGCCTCCGAAGACACCAGCCCGACCAACGCCTGGGACTCCCAGCCTCCAGACCTGTGAGATCAATTATGGTTGTTTATGCCTCCAGTCTGGGGTACCTTGTTACAGCATCCCAGCAAACAAATACAGTTAGCAACAAGAAGGAAGTGATCAGTAGAACCTTTATTTTATTTTATTTAAAAATTTTTAATGTTTATTATTTATTTTTGAGAGAGAGAGAGAGAGAGAGAGAGAGAAAGCATGAACGGGGGAGGGGCAGAGAGAGGGAGACACAGAATCCAAAGCAGGCTTCAGGCTCTGAGCTGGTCAGTACAGAGCCCTATGTGGGGTTCGAACTCATGGACCGTGAGATCATGACCTGGGCTGAAGTCACACGCTCAACCTACTGAGCCACCCAGGCCCCCCTCATTTTATTTTTGTACCTGGTGGATTTGAGGGCCAGCCTCAGAACTGAGGGTGACAGCGGAGACACTGGCCATCCCCTGCTCAGGGGTGTTCCTTTTCCCCACAAACAATCCAGCACTTTTCCCTGTTCACCCCAGCTGCCCTGTGCTTTTGCCATTCACTCGCTCATGGTTTGGGCTCCCGGGAGAAGTGGATCCCCCGCGACCCGAGTGTAAGCCGCTTACTGGGATGTGGTTCTGGGAGGCATGTGTGCGGTGAGGAAGGGCGTAAAGCCAAACGAAGGTGAACCACCCAGGGAGTTACCGTTGTGAGCAGTGGGTGCTCGGTCCCGCAGAGGACCTGGGTCAGCACAGAGCCCAACGTGGGACTTGAACCTATGGACTGTGAGATCAGGACCCGAGCTGAAGTCGGCCTCCCAACCAACTGAGCCACCCAGGCGCCCCCACCTTTGGCCTTCTTGATTCCACACTTAACCCTTGGATCTGCCGACAGACTCCTCTGGCATGCCGAGGGCCTTCTCCCTTCTGGACCTTCTCTCCCCCAGTCCCCTGCAGCCCCGTTTGGCTCCCGCTGTCTCTTTTGAGGCTGTGACTTGGTCTGGGGACCTGCCGCCTCTTAGGGGTAAAGCTTTCCCTCCCTCCCTCCTGTCTTTGTTGAGAATTACTATGCCATAGACACCAAGCACCTGCTTGGTGCCTGGCAACACGCCAGGGGATGCTGAAATGAGTGACTTGGGGTCCCTGCCCCTGAGAAGCTCCCAGTCTGATGGCAAGGGCCGGGTCTGCCTCACTTCCTCTGAAAACGCTGACCAACCCAGGCAAGACCACTCCGCCTTCTGGAAGTCCAGATCTGCCCTGTCACTAGTTCTGTGAGGCCGTTTGGGTGCCTCTCAGAGGGTCCACGCGATGTGGCCCCCATGCCTACTGCAGCAACCTCCATTGTACCCCCTCGTATTGGCCCCTCCCTCACCCCTGCATCTCAACCTCCTGCCCCCTCACCCCTGCGTCTTGGGATCGGCTCCCAAATAAGCTACTTATTTAGCTACATCACACTGGTGCCGGGTGTGATGGATGTGTGGCGTGTCCCAGGGCGTATCCGCTTTGCCAGCTTTGGCAAAGGAGGGGACGTGTTAGGGACCCCAGCCGTGGTCACATGGCGAAGCCATTTTCTTTAATCTGGCCATTCCAGTAATAAAGCTTTAAAAAAAAAAAAAAAAAGAGCTCTATTTTAATATCATTATTTTCCATTTGTTCTTTGTTTCTCTTTTGAATCAAACGAAAATCTCTTTTGTCAACTTTTCTATTTGTCTTCTTTTATTATGGTTTTTGAAAAGTGCTTTGAAAATCTAGGTATTAATCCTTTGTTTGCTATATAAGCTAAATAGCTTCTCCGAGTGTGTGGCTAGTGCTTAAGCATGTTTATGTTATTTTTTTCATAAAGATAGTTGAAAAAAAAAAAAAATGAAGGGGCGCCCGGGTGGCTCAGTCGGTTAAGCGTCCGACTTCGGCTCAGGTCATGATCTCGCGGTTCGTGGGTTCGAGCCCCGCGTCGGGCTCTGGGCTGACGGCTCAGAGCCTAGAACCTGTTTCGGATTCTGTGTCTCCTCCTCTCTCTGCCCCTCCCCTGCTCATTCTCTGTCTCTCTCTGTCTCTTATTTAAAAAAATTAATTTTTTTTTTAATTTTAAAAATTAAAAAAGAGCTACATCTGTCTGGTTCCTGGATATGCTTCTTAATTGTCTCTGAACACAAAGAAACAGAAAAGAGGTGCGATTACTTGGCATTCACCAAACCCCGATATTTACACCAATGAATATATGACTATCTTTTTACTTTTTTTTAATTAAAAAAAATTGTTTTAATGTTTATTTATTTTTGAGAGAAGGAGAGACAGAGACGGAGAGAGACAGGTGAGGGGCAGAGAGAGAGAGAGGGAGACCCAGAATCCAAAGCAGGCTCCAGGCTCTGAGTTGTCAACACGTGGGGCTCAAGCTCATGAAATGGGAGATCATGACCTAAACCAAAGTTGGACGCTTAACCAACTGAGACGCTCAGGGGCCCCTTTGCTTTATTATTTTTAATCAACTTTACTGACGTATCCTTTGTGTACAATAAAGCGTGTATGTAGTTTGACAAATTTTGACAAATTATGTGTCCAAGTGATCACCACTCCAGGCAAGACAGAGATGATTTCCATCACCCTAGAAAGTTCCCTGATGCCTCGCTCCAGGCAAACATCCACACCCACCCCAGCAGGCAGCTTCCAATCAATTTCAGTCACTACAGAATAGTTTGCCTACCTTGCGGCTTCCTGTGTTTGGAAGCATGTAGAAGTTCTCTTCTGAGACAGACTTCTGGCACAAATGTTCTTTCCTTTCTATCACTGAGTTGTATTCCATTGCAGAAGTCTTTATGTAGTCCTGTGTTTTCATTCTCTTGGGTACATACCTAGGGGTGTGATTGCTGAGACTTATGGTAGGTTTATATTTAACTGTGTAAGAAATTGCCAAACTGTCTTCCAAAAGCGTCTCTCCATTGTACTCCCGGTGTTCTACTAGAATTCCGGGCACGCCCTATTACTTCCAGCACTTGGTAATTTCCAAATTTTTTATTTTAGCTGTTCTAGCGGATGCATAGTGTTGTCTCATCCGTACTGTACATTCGTACCTTCTTTTGTGAGGCATCTGTTCAAGTCTTTTGCCTATTTTAAAAATCAGGTTGTTGGGGCGCCTGGGTGGCTTGGTCGGTTAAGCGTCCGACTTCGGCTCAGGTCATGATCTCACGGTCTGTGAGTTCAAGCCCCGCGTCGGGCTCTGTGCTGACAGCTCAGAGCCTGGAGCCTGTTTCCGATTCTGTGTCTCCCTCTCTCTCTGCCCCTCCCCTGTTCATGCTCTGTCTCTCTCTGTCTCAAAAATAAATAAACGTTAAAAAAAAAAAAAATTAAAAATCAGGTTGTTGAATTGTAGATGTTCTCTGTGTATACTGAATACAAGTCCTTTGTTGGGTAGATGCATCGCAAGTATTGTCTCCCAGTTTGTGCCTTGCCTTGTCAATTTCTTTTTTGTATTCATTTATTTTGAGAGAGACAGAGACAACACGAGTGGAGGAGGGGCAGAGAGAGAGGGAGAGAGGGGATCCCAAGCGGGTTCTGCGCTGCCAGTACAGAACCCGATGTGGGGCTTGAATCCACAAACTGCGAGATCATGATCTGAGCCAAAACCAAGAGTCAGATGATCAACTGACTGAGCCACCCAGGCGCCCTGTTGCCTTTTCAATACCTGAATGGTGTCTTTGTTGCTGTTGTTTTTACAATTAAGAAAAAAAAGCTCTATTCCCTTCTAGCATTTTTTAAAAATTGTCAACAGCTTTATCATAGTATACATACCATAAATTCACTTCTTTTTAGTGTAATAATGGTGTGGGTTTTTTTTTTTTCTTTTCAGTGTTCAAAAAGGTTGGGAATTACTTAGAGATCCAATGCAATGTTCTTACCAATACTTGCTT
Organism: Panthera uncia; assembly: GCF_023721935.1. Lineage (NCBI taxonomy): Eukaryota > Metazoa > Chordata > Mammalia > Carnivora > Felidae > Panthera > Panthera uncia. The sequence continues at coordinate 8,884,554 of NW_026057582.1, read as the reverse complement.
TTTCTGGAGGAGTGGGAGACAGCTAGCACTTTTAACGTGTGATTTTAATAGAAATATCTATTCAAAATCATAAAGAAATACATGCTTCTTATAAATAAAAATCAAACATTGTAGGTAAGAGTAAGTTGGCGACACGCTGAAGGTCAACATCAGCTTTTGGGGAGTGAGCCAAAATCTGATATTTGACTTCAGCTTTGGCTTGACTTTTGGAAGGTCAAATAGTTGATGCTAACTTCAATGTCATTTCTGGAATCCCTGAACTTGTGTGATCAACAATCATATGATTGTCTCATATCTAATCATAACAAGAGCAGGGATAGGAACAAGGCATGGCATTCAGATTTCTTAACAGCTAACCATCCACCATGAAGTATTAGCAAGCCTTCTTGATGTAACTTGGAGTGGGAATCTCTTTTGTGCTTTATATGCTGAAATTTTGTCAGTCAGTTGAGGTAAAAATGTGCTTTTGTTATTGCATAAACGTACTGCAGTAACCGTGGGTCAAAGTTGTTCACTTTAGGCACGAAAGCTATCACGAGCTTTCAAATAGTTACATAAACAGGGCGATAGCTGACAAAATAGTGGTAGGAGAGAGTGTGTGAGCTAGACAACCTTAGGAAAAACATTATATCCTTATATCCTTCTTGGGAACCAAAATATTATAAAGCCTGACCTTGCTTGGAAGTGAACATCTCTTCCATGAGAGGGGGCCCCTCAGCAGAGAGGCCACAAAACGTCCCATCAACGATGGCCCCAAACTACTCTTCCTGCACTGTCGGCCCTTAAAATTTCACTATTGTTTTAATACAAAATTGGAATGATAAAGTTTTCCTATAAAATGATGCCAAGATTTGGTCTCTTCTTTGACTGAAAATTCTTTTAAAAATATACTTTACATTTTGGAGCAGTTTTAGGTTCCTAGCAAAACTGAGCAGGTGGTGTAGAAATTTCCCATCCATCTCCTGTCTCAATGGTATCTTTCAAAAAGCAGAAGTTTTCAACGTAGTGAAATCCAATTGATCAATTTTTTTCTTTGATGGTTAGTACTTTTTGTATCCTAAGAACTCTTTCCTACCCTCAAGGTCAGAGATTTTCTTCTATGTTTTTTGTTTTTTTGCTTTTGTTTTTAACGTTTATTTATTTTTGAGACAGAGGGAGACAGAGCGCGAGCAGGAGAGGGGCAGAGAGGGAGACACAGAATCCAAAACAGGCTCCAGGCTCTGAGCCGTCAGCACAGATCCTGACGCGGGGCTCGAACCCATGAACCGTGAGATCGTGACCTGAGCAGAAGTCGGACACTTAACCGACGGAGCCACCCAGGCGCCCCTTTTTTGTTTTTTTTTTTTAAAGGACTTCTACAGTGTTAGCTCTTACATTTAGGTCTAACATTTATTTGAGCTAATGACTGCAGATGGGCACTGCTTCTCTGTCTTCTCAGTGAACAAGGCTGGGGAATGGACAATATGTAGACAGTGCCTCCTGAGTGCATACTGATACTGCTATGCCAAAGCAAAACCACAGAGTGTTTATTTTTGTCTGAGTGAGTTACCTTCTTCTCTACCACATCCTTTCTTCCTTCCCTAATAAGCATCTCCCCAAGATCACACGGATGTTAGCGTTCAAATATCCCATAATCCTTCCTTTACGTGATCCCATACGCACGCCAGCCACGATAATAGTCACAGCCAACCACCAGCTCTGATTACTGACCATAGTTGAAAGTGTTTCTACGTACGCTTCCCCCTCCTTTCCCCCTGTTCTGTTGTTGTTGGTCTAGAGCTCCGTTGTCACAACATAATGGCCGGTAGGTCGATACACGCGCATCTGTTCAATGTTCACCACGTCCAGCTGTGGATGCCTCTCGACTATTTTGATCATCCCGCACTCATTCTCCAGTAGGTTTCTTCAGAAGGAATAACAGGGGCAATGTTTTCCGATTCATGCACGTTGACGACAGTTTCTACTATCTTTATACACTCTGCGTTTGAAAATCGGTTTCCCCGAATGTAAAATCTTTGGCTCACATTGTCTACTCTTGCGTATCCTAAGTTATTACATTTTCGGGTATAAATCGTTGATGTTTAAAAAAATTTTGCAGCAATCCTGTTTTCTTTACCTTAGACGTCACATGCGCTTTGTCCCTAAGCTTCCAAAGGACTTTTCCTTTTTCCTTAGGGCCTGTGGTTGTAGTAGACTATGCCTTGGTGTTGCTTGTCCTGGTTCATGTTCTTGGGCCCCCGTGTCTCTTTCAGTGTGGAGCTTCAGGTATTTTTCTTTCAGTTAAGTGGTCTTGAATTATGTCTTTTTAAATACTGTTTCTATTTCCTTGCTCTCGTTTTCTTTTTGAAGGTGTCCCATCCTCCACATATCGAATTTTCTTATTTTATTTTTAGTATTTGTCGCTGCCTTCCACATCTTCTTTGTCTCTGTTTTTTACTTTTAGTTAAAAACATATTGTAAGTTTATTTATTTCGCGAGAGAGCGAGTAAGCAGGGGAGGGGCAGAGAGAGGGAGAGAGAGAATCCCAAGCAGGATTCCATTCCATCAGTGCAGAGCCCCTTGCAGGGCCTCTAACCCACGAACCTTGAGATCATGACCTGAGCCAAAACCAGAGTCAGAGGCTTAACCGACTGAGCGACCCAGGCGTCCCTCCATTTTTTATTTTTCAAGATGTATCTGCTTTTCAGCTTCCGTTTCCCGTAGGGCGTTTTCCGGGCTGCTTTTTCTTCTAGTTCTGTCTTCATTTCTAAAATGATTGTTTCTTCTATTGCCAATTCTTGAGTTCTGTCTCCTCACTTTGGGGGGGGTTGAGACATACTTTGCATGTTTTTGTGTGCCTTGTATCATATTCTTGACTTTCAGGGTTTTTGTTTTTGTTTTGAATGGTCCATTTCTATTTTGATCAATTTGTGTGAGTGTCTTTCTGGTTTGCCTTGCTGTCTGCAGGTTTCCGATTCTACTCCTTAGTCTCTTTTGCCTTGTAATAACTTGGTATAGGATTGCCCCCCGATAAGTTGTGAATGCTCATTTGAACGTTAACGTCATTTTCACGATCCTTTCCCGGGAAGTTCGGTTCAGACCACCCTTCTGACTTCACAGACCTACTTCTTCTGCCGTTCTCATGCAATATTTAAAAATACAGTGTCCTGGGGCACCTGGGTGGCTCAGTCGGTTGAGCGTCCGACTTCGGCTCAGGTCATAATCTCGTGGTCCGTGAGTTCGAGCCCCGCGTCAGGCTCTGGGCTGATGGCTCAGAGCCTGGAGCCTGCTTCCGATTCTGTGTCTCCCTCTCTCTCTGCCCCTCCCCTGTTCATGCTTTGTCTCTCTCTGTCTCAAAAATAAATAAACATTAAAAAAAATTAAAAAAAAAATACAGTGTCTGGCTGTCCGAGTGTCCTGACTTCCTGTCCGTAACTTTTATCTGCCTTTCTCCTTCCGTCACTTTGATTGACCAGCGTTACTCAGGTTTAATTCCCCGTCTAGCAGTCTTGTGCTCTTTCTTTATTTTTATTTTTATTATTTATTTGTTTGTTTGTTTATTTATTTATTTATTTATTTTAGAGCGAGCGAGAGAGCAAGGGAGGGGCAGAGAGAGAGAGGGGGAGACAGAGGATCCAAAGCGGGCTCTGTGCTGACGGCAGACAGCCCGACGTGGGACTTGAACTCACAAACCATAAGATCGTGACTTGAGCCAAGGTTGGACGCTTCACGGACGGAGCCACCCGGGCGCCCTGGTCCTGTGCTCTTTCTAATACTCAGCTGAAAGTGAGTGGCTCCCTTGACTTTGAAACTCTTCCTAGGAATTTAGTAGACATTTCTGCAGACACGGTGCCTGGAGATGTAACAGACAAAGAATTAACTGAAGGCACCTGCGTCACTGAGTGTGTGACATTCCTCAAATGAGAAGGGAGAAGACAACTAGCCCACCGTAGGGAGGCAGCCCCCACCTAGCTACGGAAATGGGAGGGTCTGAGCACCGTGCTGGAGGCCAACGTCGGCTCTGAAGCCCACACCTACTGCACTTGAGTTGTTCGGTGCTTTCCTTCTTTCTTTCTTTCTTTTGTTTTTAACGTTTATTTTGACAGAGAGAGAGAGAGAGAGCGAGAGCGAGTAGGAGAGGGGCAGAGAGAGAGGGAGACAGAGAATCCCAAGCAGACTCCACACTGTCAGTGCAGAGATCCATGCAGGGCTCAAACCCATGAAACCACAAGACTGTGACCTGAGTCAAAGCCAAAGCGTCGGAGGCTTAACCGTCTGAGCCGTCCAGGTGCCCCTGTTTGGGGCTTTCCATTGACACAGGGACGAAAGTGCATTGTGATTTTTGCCAAACTGATTAGGAGGGTTGTGGTAATGGCTTAATTTCCTCTCTTGGGCAAATTTTGGGTGAGCGTCGGTTAGGGACCAGCCTTGTGCCAGGGGCTGGGATCGAGCCACAGACAAAACAGACAGTGTGTGCTCAGGGAGAATTCATGTCCCCTCTCCTGCTCATAAAACTGAAACTTTATGTGCATCAATAAAAATATGTCCGGAGCGCCTGGGTGGCTCAGCCGATTGAGCGTCCGACTTCAGCTCAGGTCACGGTCTCGCGGTTTGTGGGTTCGAGCCCTGCGTTGGGCTCTGTGCTAACAAACGGCTCACAGCCTACTTCGGATTCTGTGTGTGTGTGTCTCTCTCTCCCCCTCCCCGGCTCATGCTCTGCCTCTCTCTGTCTCTCAAAAATAAAGAAACGTTAAAAAAATATATATTTCCAAGCCTCTAAAGTGACAATATCTGCCATCGGGAACAACGACTCAGTGAGTTGAACCTCGTTGAAGGTAGAATCCGAACAGGAAGATCTTTGGATGTCTCTCTTTTAAAGTGCACGTACAAATCAAACAAACAAAACAAACCAAAATATCGCATGTGCGTCTCCGTTTCTGGTTTTAATTTTCTCCTTCGGGCCCCAAATCAGATTAGAGTTTCTAAGGAAGTGTATCAGCGGGGAGAGTGCAGTCAGGATTCTGTCTGAAGCCCTTGTCTGGAGGGGGCATTATCTTCTGCTTTTGAGCAGATGTTTCTGTGACCTCCAGACCGGCCCATCATTGAGGCCTGACTCAATCGTGAAATGTGATAAGCGAGGCCAAAGGGTCACTTTTATTGTTCAAGAGAATGCTAACGTTCCACAGGACGAACATTTATTAGCTGGGAACTTGTTGGCAGAATTTACAGCCCTTGGGGAAGAGGAGAGGCTCATCAAATTTCAATATCTTGGTTTCCCTACAATTAGGGAAGCCGGAGCCTCCCAAACAGGGTGAGTTTATCGAATCGTGTTCTCCGGGGTGTTTGTCTCCCCGAGTCGATTCAATTCACCGAGCACCGTTCCGCTCTATTGCTGTCCGCCAAGGCCGTCCAGGCTTTTAAAAGCAGGCTGAGAGGCAGAGGAGACCAACAGGTACTGGTCACTTTCTCTGGGCCTGGTGGGACTTCTGCTAGCTCTCACAGCAACCCCGGGGCTCCGGGGGGTTGTCTGAGGTCAAATATGGTGAAGACAGGTCTTGGGTCTGCATCATGGCCCCCACCTAGGAAAGGCATGAGCAGGGGGACCACCAGATGGGGACCACCCCATCGTCTCTAGTCTTGGCTGTCCACGAAAGCGTTGGGGACAAGTGAAACTCTTACAGCCGATCACTTGTCTTTGGCTTTAAGGAATCTGAACAACCCAACAGTTTTCATAGGATCAAAATAAATTGAGGGGCGCCTGGGCAGCTCAGTCTGTTGAGTTCTGGCTCTGGATTTTGACTCAGGTCATGGTCTCACGGTTCGCGAGATCGGGCCCCACGTCAGGCTCCACGCTGAGCTCAGAGCCTGCTTGGGATTCTCTCTCTCTCCCTCTCTCTCTCTGCCCCTCTCTCATTCACATGTACACATGCTCTGTCTCTCTCTCTCTCTCTCTCTCTTTCTCTATTAAAATAAATAAACTTAAAAGATAAATAAATAGGGGCGCCTGGGGGGCTTGGTCGGTTAAGCGTCCGACTTCGGCTCAGGTCACGATCTCACGGTCCGTGAGTTCGAGCCCCGCGTCGGGCTCTGTGCTGACGGCTCAGAGCCTGGAGCCTGTTTCAGATTCTGTGTCTCCCTCTCTGTCTGCCCCTCCCCTGTTCATGCTTTGTCTCTCTCTGTCTCAAAAATAAATAAACGTTAAAAAAAAAAAAAAAGATAAATAAGTAAGTTGAAGGTTAGGGCAGCACAGGAAAAGAATTCTTGTCCCCAAGTACTAAGTACCAAGAATTCTTTAGTACTAAGTGTGGATATCCCTGTGGCAAAAGTCAGAGAGAGACCTGCTGTTCTAGCATCCATAGTGGGACTGTGTGTGCCTCCTGAAAACCTACTTCTGCCTCCACCTGCCTCTGTCCCCAGCCCTGGGCTCCTGCAGCTTACAAGGCCCCGTGCCACCTCTCGCCAGCCTCCCCAAGAACTAATCTTGGAGGCCTGGGATGTGCCAGGCCCTGGGCGAGGCTCTGGGCACTCTGAGAGCCAACCAATGTCCCTGTCTTGCCGGGGCTTACGATCTGTGGGGAAGATAAGAGTAACGACGGGTGAACCTGTAGGTCAAAGAAACCATGAGAAACTCTACAAAACAGGTAAAGGCTGGGGGTCTGTTGTGAGATAGGGGTTGGAGAGTGCTATGTGAGAAGGACGGCCAGCAAAGCCTCTGGGACAAGGGCACAGTCGGGCAGAGACCCGGGTGAGGGGAGGCTGTGAGCATGGCTGAGCTGGGGACACGGGGCCCAGGTGGCGGCCTTCCCGCTCTTCCTCAGGTCCACTGAGGGGTCGTCCCGGGGCCTCGGTGCAGCCGCTCACCCCGCCCTGACGCCCACCCCCAGGATCCCCGACACTCACACCCTTGTGTCATTCGAGTCTTAATGAATCGACACCCAGAGGGGCCTTCCCCGTTCACCTCCCCTGACCGAGGTGCAGATAAAAACGTTGAGACTCCAAACCCTGGAGAAACCAGCCCAAGCAAGGTCAGCTGGCTGCAAGGCATCTGGGCCGCAGTTTGGAGCCCGCCCTGTCTTCCTCGCCCCTCCCCTGGCCTCTGAGTGCTGTCGAAGTGTGATTGTTTTCACTTGAACACCCGTGGTCTCCGTCACCTGGGCCCCATCCTCTTCGTGATCATCTGGGCGAATCTGGGTCATGCCCGACTCCTTGTCTTTCCACCTGCTCTCCCCGGCTTCCCCCAATCTAGAAACCCTCCTCCCCTCCCAGCCTCTCCATCCCAGGAGAAGACATAACCACCAAGTCGCAGACAGAAACAAAGGGCTCCTGGGTGTGTCCCTCATGCCTGGTGTGTTAGTCAAGGTTGTCCAGAGAAAGAGAACCAATGGGACATAGATACATAGCGAGAAGGAGATTTGCTGTAAAGAACGTGTTCACGCAACTATGGAGGCAGTTGAGAAGCCCTGAGATCTGCAGTCAGCAAGCAGGAGACCCAGGGGAGTTGCTGGTGGAGTTCTTGGCCGAGTCCGAAGGCCTGGGAACCAGGAGGGCCTTGTGTCGCTTCCAGTCTGAGGGAAGAAGACCGATGTCCCGGTGCAGACAGGCAGGCACGTGGAATTTCTTCTTCCTCAGTCTTTTTGTTCTATTCAGGTCTTCAACTACTTAGAGGAGGCCCACCATATTATGGAGGACCATCTGCTTTCCTCTGTCTACTGATTCAAATGTTAATCTCATCCAGAAACACCCTCCCGGACACGTCCAGGGTATTGGGCCAGATGTCTGGGTGCCCCATGGCTCAGTCAGTTGACACAGAAGTAGCTGTCACTCCCAGCCTTTGGACACCTACAGCTTATGTCCAATAGCTCTCCCTTGTTCCTCCCTCACATCTGTCTTAGAAGAAAAGGCATCTGGCCTCTGGTCTGGGGCTGGTCCCTCCCCCTGTGCTCTGGGTCCATCTCCAGAAAGGAAATCATCGAGCATTTCTACCCCCACATTACCTAAGATGGCGGTGTGGGTAAAGCTCGGTGTGGGAGGGGAAGGCGCTGGTTCTGGGAAGGAGTCCAGAGTGTGGGTTTGAGGCCTCGGCTGGATGACCAGACAGGCATTCCTGTAAACCCCCCGACCCTGACACCTACACAAAACACCCCTCCAGACAAGGCCCTCCCTGCAGCCACCGGGCGGGGGGGGGGGGGACGCGGTCACTCTTTCTTGGGACCTCTTGGTGCCCGGGTCTGCTCTCTCCAGAGGGGTTTCCCTGTCCCTTCATGTCGACCAACCCTCCTGGCTTGAGCAGGATTTTCTCACTGTGGATGTCAGAATTCCAACTCAAAGCAGTTAAAGTAAAAATGAGGATTTATTTAACGTTTTTTTAATGTTTATTTATTTTTCATAAAGAGAGAGAGAGAGAGAGAGAGACAGAGCATGAGCAAGGGAGGGGCAGAGAGAGAGGGAGACACAGAATCCGAAGCAGCTCCAAGCTCCGAGCTGTCAGCACAGAGCCCGACGCGGGGCTCGAACTCACGGACCGCGAGATCGTGACCTGAGCCGAAGTCGGATGCTCAACTGACTGAGCCACCCAGGAGCCCCCAAAATGAGGATTTATCGATTGATGCAACTGAGAGTTCATGAATGGGGCTGGCTTGCCGACTCTGCTAATACCGTTGGGCCTCAGTTTCTCTTTGCCACATACACACACACACACACACACACACACCATACCCGTCTGCTGTCCTCTGTGTGTAGAGCTAGTTTTTCTTGCTGTAGGTGAGTTTCTCCATGCAGTAAGGGGAGAAAGTGTCACAGGCACAGAGAGTGCAGGTGTCTGTCACCCCAGCTCAGCCACCTGGAAGGTAGGCCTTCTCTCTCCCACCCTCCGTATTGGAAGTCCCCGGGTGAGGTTGGTCCTGTATAGTCACCTGCATTGCCTGTACGACCACCTTGGTGTGGCCAGAGAGACGGGAGCTCTGATGGGCCAGGCCTGGGTCACGTGACCGCCCTCTTGACCAAGGTACCAGATTGGCAGGTGTCCTGGAATCACATGGACGGAGGGCAGAACAGTTCAAGGAAGGAAGGACCTATTTTAAGAAGCAAGGGGAAGGGAGGTAGGGCAGATAAAAGCAGCAGATGACCTCCTCACCACCTGGTCTGGGGGTGTATTGGATTGGGGCCCAACCTACTCCGTTGTGACCTCATCTTTTTTTTTTCTTAACGTTTTTTTTTTATTTATTTTTGAGACAGACAGAGCATGAGCAGGGGGCGGGGCAGAGAGAGAGAGGGAGACACAGAATCCAAAGCAACTCCAGGCTCCGAGCTGTCGGCACAGAGTCTGACGCGGGGCTCAAACTCACAGACTGTGAGATCATGACCTGAGCCAAAGTCGGACGCTCAACCGACTGAGCCACCCAGGCGCCCCTGTTGTCACCTCATCTTAACTAGTTACGTCTGCAGCGACCCTCACTCCAAATAAGGTCACGTTCTAAGATACTGGGGATTAGGACTTCAACCGTATCTTTTGGGAGGGGACGCAATTCAATCCCTAAAACCTATTGGGTGGTGAAGCCAGCCTCAAATCCAGAGCTCATGCTTTCTGCCTGAAGGTTGCTGATACTGACGGCTGGCATTTTGGGGCGACTGCTTTGTGCAGGCAGTTGCTTATATTTTGCCATTTTAAAATCACAGCAACCCCAGGGGCGCCTGGTGGCTCGGTCGGTTAAGCGTCCGACTTCAGCTCAGGTCATGATCTCCCGGTTCACGGGTTCCAGCCTCGTGTCGGGCTCTGTGCTGACGGCTCAGAGCCTGGAGCCTGCTTTGGATTCTGCGTCTCCCTCTCTCTCTGCCCCTCCCTCCCTAGCACTCTGTCTGTCTCAAAAATAAATAAGCATTTTTAAAAATTAAAAAAAAAAATCACAACAGCTCTACACGGTAGGCTTTGGGTCCATTTTATAGGTGAGGAAATCAAGGCGTGGAGAGGTTAAGTGCTCAAAGGCACACAGCTGCTTAGGAACGGAGTTGGGATTCGAGCTGGTTTACCTGACTTCACATCCACTTTGCTCTTGGCCCCGCCTTGCTGAGTTAAGGGGCATAATATAAGCGTTGATGAAGTGCCGTGGGAAGCCCGGCGGACAGACACCGCTGCTGCCTGTGGATGGTTGGGGACAGGGCTGGCGGACAGAAAAAAATTCTAGAAATCCTTCCTGGAAGCAGCGACGTTTTAGCGGAGTCCAGAAGGCGGGGTCAGACTCAGGTGTGCAGAAGTGGCAAGAAAGGGCGTTTTGGGTGAGGCGTTTAGCAGAAGCAAGGCCTGGAGGCAAGAAAGTACTGGAGGGGACAAAGGGGTCGTTCATCCTGTCTGGTCCAGAGTCCACACTCTCCCGGGGGTACAAAAGGAAAGTGCATCTAACTGGGGACAAAAATGGGGTATTCGTTCTCATCTTCCTGGTTCCCACTATTCTAGTGGAAACCGTGTCCAAAGCTGCTTTCCACCCAAGAACAGGGGACATCCCAAGAAGGCAGCGGAAGCCTGAATACGCGGGACCAGCCGAGGGGGGCCCACCGCTTTTCTCCTCTTTCCCACGCGCCCACGGCCAACCCCCTCCAAGCCCAGAAACCAGAGAGCAGCGAAGACGCCTGTCCATCGTCCGTGTCCAGAAGGCCCAGCTGAGATCTGTTTCAACGCACCCACGTGAGAGGGTTTCCAGTGTGTTTACCCAGTTGCCATGGCTTTGCTTTCTGCGTCAGGCGCTCTGTCTGTCAGACACGACAATTGAATAATATTTTTATTTTTAGGCATGGGTCACCAAGTTTTTTCATTCCACCGTCAGGCTCGCCCCCACACCGGAGCTCCAGGGAACTGAGCCTCCGGTCGCCTCTGCGAAATGAATGGGTGCAGCCGGGAGCGGGGTGGGGGGTGTCCAGCCCGAGCTGGACACTGTCCTGGGGCCAGAAAACCTTGTCCCGGGGGGGAGGGTGTCCATCTTGGCGGAACACGGTGAGGGTAGCTTGTCTTCACCAAGACCTGGGTGCCGTCGGGCCCGAGGGGCGAGGTCGGCGCTGCGGGAGGGCAGGTGCGTGGGCTGGACCCTCTGTGTGCGGTGGGACGATGTCCCGCTATGTGGCAATGGTGCCGGGGAGCAGGCGGGCGCTGGGGCGAGTAGTCAGCATCAACAGAGAGCCACGGGATGCCCAAAGGTGGGTTGCGGGCTTTAAGTGGAGGCAGACGGAAGTTCTCAAGGGTCGATTCAAAGCCGGGGGGCTCAGGAGTCAGACCCTCACATTCGGGGCCAGATAAAGTCAGGCAGGACCTGAAAATAGAGCAGAGGTCCTTGCTCTGGCCACTGTTGACTTGCAGGGGTGATTGTCCTTGGTCCTGTGCTCTGTAGGGTGTCAGCAGCGTCCCGGCCTTCACCCACGGGATTCCGGACGCACTCCCTTCCCGGCTGTGACAACTAAAAATGTCTGCAGGTCCCCCCCACCGCTGTCTCCAGGGCAGCGGGGCTGAGCGCTCTCTGGTTGAGGCTTAGCGGGAACCGGAGGCTGAACGGATTTGGGACTGGGGGGCAGACGCGAAGACCCAATCCCTGGGACCGGGAACGGCCCCTCAGCTGGCCCCCACCGGCGAGGGCCTTTGGTGGCAAACGACACGTGTCAGTCCTGGCTAACACCCCCAAAAGGGAACACGGAGGAAGACGCGACAGAGGTAGGGGGCACGTGTCGAAAATAACAAAAGGCGGGAAGATCGGGCGAAGAGACGTCCTCGGGATTGGTTGCAAGGTCCGGTGGTGTTTAGAGAGTTCAGGCGGAGAATGCGTCTTGAGGCAGAAGGGCCCCGGGGACACAGATCTCCGAGGAGGCGACGGAGTGCTTACATGCCGGCGGGCTCTCCCAAGACGTGCTGCGTCGCCAGTGACCCCTTCGTGGGCAAGAGCGCCCCTGAGAGCAGGGGACGCGGCTGGGGCCCAGGCCGGAAAAGGCCCCGCGGGGGGTGAGACGCAGCCTTCGCGGCCCGTGAAGAGACGGGCTCCCTCGCTTCTGCGAAGGGGTGTGAGTGACGGACAGAACGTTCCACGTAGTCCCTGAAAACACCGCCCCGTCTGGGGGGCAGTGAGGAGCCGCCAACGGCCTGGGGAACGGGGGCGCTGTCACCCCACACCCCTCACAGCGGGGGCGGCTGTCCTGGGAGGGCCCTTCACGGCCAAGAGGTGAGATTTTTTCACGTCGGGGCCACTAACGGTGCCAGAGGCCGCGGCCAGGTACCTGGCCCCCCTTGTCACCTGGGAGGGCCGTGTGCGGGTGAGGACACAATAAAAGACTTCTCTTCAGGCCCGGAGTGAGGGCACTGGGAGGCGTGGGACTCGCACCCGGGGCCTTGTGTTTATTTTAAGCCCGGTTCTTATTGACTCTGGACTCAAAGTTGTTCTGCAAAGAGTAGTCACGGCGGGTAATTAAATATTTATGTTCTTATTTAACAACAATTTCCATTTCAGGGAAGAGGCCCGACTTCATCATTCCCCTGGCACTTCTCACCTCTGCCTGGAGCAGGCCCAGCTTCAGGGGGGCCCAGAACGACGCGTCCCCGGCGTCACCAGCGGCGGCCCCCGGAGCGTCGGGCAGAGGGCGGAGCCTCGTGGGGCCAGCCCCGGCCACCGCGGGCAGCGTTTGGTGACCGACCGAGAGCTTGTCTTTGATTATCACCCGTGCTTGGGGGGCGAGTCGTGGCCCCACCTCCAACCAGCGAACTTACTTCTCTGAGCCTCATTTTCCTCGTCTGTAAAATGGGCGTGAGGCTCTCTGCCTTACGGGCGGGCTGCGAAGCTGACATGTGAGGATGAGTGTTCGTGGTTCCCAGAGGTCATGGTGCCCAGGAGTCAAGGGAGAGATGGGTAAGATGAAGTTTCTCAGGCCCCTCCAGCTCTTCTGATTGAGTGAAGCTAAGCTGGGACGCTGGGCCATTGAGACAAGCTTCTAGGTGATTCTCACCCGAGTGATTCCGTAAGAAACACTGGTGTCTACAAAGGGCTTAGCCCTGAATCCAGCATGTAATAAGTCCCCAGTCCATGTTGCTGCTAGCGACTGTGACTTTTATTCTAGACCGCTTGTCTCTTGTAGCAATAAGGGTACAGACAAATCATCCCCAAATCTAACCACTTTGCTTCCAGACCCCTGCTCACCATCACATTTGCTGCCAACCCAAACGAAGTCACCCGGCTAAGCCCAGAACCATCCAGAGGAACCCACCCAGAAAGGGAGGGGATAGAGAGAGGAGTGGGGCAATGAATGTCATCAACCCATCTCTCACAGGTATTGTTTTAGAAAACAATGGAATTGCACCGTCTTTGTCTACCAGGTTCGTTTCGATAAGCACGCATTGCATTTAAAAAAAATTTTTTTTAACGTTGATTTATTTTTGAGACAGAGAGAGACAGAGCATGAACGGGGGAGGGCAGAGAGAGAGGGAGACACAGAATCGGAAACAGGCTCCGGGCTCCGAGCCGTCAGCCCAGAGCCTGATGCGGGGCTCGAACCCACGGACCGCGAGATCGTGACCTGAGCTGAAGTCGGACGCTCAACCGACTGAGCCACCCAGGTGCCCCTGCATTTTTAATAAAAAAACTCCTTGATTATTTCCCTGCCCCCACAGCACATCAGGACAGTGGTGATAACAGAAGAGCCGTGATGGTTTCCCAGCACTTCCTCTGTGCCAGGCACTGTGCTAAGTGCTTTTAAATATTAGCTCATCCGACGCCCGCCGTGACCCCGTGAGGTTGTGTGTTGGCTTCCTGTTGGGGCTGTAACAAACCGCCACACACCGGGTGGCTCGAAATAGCCCAGATCTATGATCTTAATAAGATTAATAAGAAGGCTAAAAATGGGGCTAAAATTGAGGTGTCAGCAGGGCTGTCTTTCTTCCGGAGGCTCTAGGAGAGGATCCATTCCACGCCTTTTCCAGCTTCTAGATGCCAGGTGCACCCCTTGGCTCCTGGGTGCCTTCCAACAATGGGGACGAAAGAATGGATGGCCGGATGGGTGGAGGGACGGATGGACAGATGGATACGTGGACACACGGGTGGAGGGACGCATGCGTGGGTGGATGCACGGATGGGTGGACAGATGGACAGATGGATGGATGGATGGATGGGCGATAGCTGGGTGCACCCCAGAGAGTCTTGTCTCCCAGGCTCTCATCTCCATGGCTGAGACAACTGAAAAACATCTTCCTCACCCCCGTCCCTGGAGCTGTCATTTTTGTCTCTCCATCAGCATCAGGACACTTCCCACTCAGCTTCGTGAGTGAGAGCCTTTCTCTTTCCAAACCTCCCGCAGAACCAGTCCCCTCCAGTGGTGAGAAAATACGGATGTTGCTTGCTCACCAGCCATGCCAGTCAAGGAAACTTAAAACAAAGAGATTAGTTCTGCTTTTATTTGTTGGTACAATGGAGAGCATGAAATGTTTAAGAGCATCGTAATGCGGAACAGATGGGAACGATCCTGCCTTTCAGGGCCTCTCCATCTCTCCGGTCTTCTACCAACAGCCAAAACCTGGCGGCCCTTTAGGACAACTTATGGGCTGCAAGTCAGCCAAGGGACTGCTTGCCCGGGGGCCTCAGAACTGGCCCAGCCCTGATAACGCCTGCTGGGTTATCCATCAAAGAGGATCGAGTTACAATCTTTTGAACACTGGGCATGCCACAGGGGATCTAGATGCTACATCGGGCATAAGTCCTCATCGGCTTTGTGCAGTTTTCAGCGTTCAGAGAATCTTTGTCCCCTAGTGCTGATTAGGTCATGGAATTTCCACCCACAAAACCCGAAAGCTTGCAAAATCACCAAGGAGTACATTTTGATTGGGTTTTGTGCTGTGCAACCTTGGGCAAGTCTGTAACCTCTCTGAGCCTGTGTCTTCAGCGGCATGAAAAACGAGGAGAGCCAGCTGGAAGTCCCTGTGAAGCTTGAGTGAGACAATGGGTATAAAGGTCTGGTGATGGCACATCGTAGGTACTCAAACTGCTCTCAGGCCAGGTAGGTGAGTGCCCAGGGTTTGAACGATGGCTCTACTGAGAAACATATCATGTGAGCATGGTGTCTGGGTCTGCATCCCACATAGAATTTAAATTTTTTTTTTTTAGTTTATTTATTGAGAGAGAGCAGGGGAGGAATAGAGAGAAAGGGAGTGAGAGAGAATCCCAAGCAGGCTCTGCGCTGTCAGCACAGAGCCTGACATGGGGCTCGATCTCACAAACCATGAGATCACGACCTGAGTCGAAATCAAGAGTTGGATGCTTAACTCACTGAGCCACCCAGGTGCCCCAGAATTCAGAAATTTTGAACCAAAAGGAACTTGGGGGATTATTTAGACTAAAGGATGCAAAGCAATCCTTTGGGTCACATCCAGCCTAAAGACACACACACACACACACACACACACACACGGCACAGGTATTTTTTAATTATTCAAATTAGTTGCCACGTAAAAGACTTTCTCTCAACATTAAAATCTGAAATCTTGTGTGATCTAGAAACTGTCAGACGTATGACCCAGAGCGCCCACACCCACCTGGCAACGACTGACAGGGCCCCCAAACCTTTTTCCATAATGTTTTTGCAAGTGACCAAGTCTCTCATTTGTGTTTCCTACCTGGGTTCTGTGAGCATGGGAATTCGTAAACCCAGCTCGAGAGCAATCCTCTCCCTTTACGAGACAAATAAGGTAAAGGGAAGGAATCCAAATATGCACCCCCCCCCCCACCACCACCACCACGGCCATGGTGGTCACCCAGGGATCTTGGAGCTCTTTGCTTATTCAAGCCTCAGGGTCTTCAACCCAGGGCTTTGGGGCAGTCATCCAGGTGAACCTATCCGGTACCTCTGGACTGAGTGATTTGGTTCAACATTCTCCAGCCCTGCTGTATTCTGCACCTTGAGGCCTTTCTTCTCCTTTCTTTCTTCCGTACCCAAGACATAGTCTTGAGGGTTAGATACAATAGTGCCCTTGACATCTATTGTGAGAACCAAAGGAAATAATGTCGGTGGAAGTGCCTAGCAAACTGTGAATATTGCGTTATCAGGGTATTACGCCTCGAATGCATTACTCATAAAACAAATGGCTCCCTCCCTGGCTCCCCCCCAACTCCTGCATAAACTCGGGTTTTGATACATGTTGCTTGTGGGAGGTGTTCTGGCATCCCAGATTATACACATTCTGTGTTCGGCCCCCTGGGCCTTTGGTCAGGGTCGGCCATGCCTTGCAGCCAAAACATGATTGTAAGAAGATGTTTCTTCAATTAAATGCAATCTCTTTCTTTATAGCCCCCGCATTACTGACCCCCTTCCCTGACCCCAAAAGGCAAGACTTGCTGCGTCTTCAGATGCTGGCTTTGATTCTTCCGGGCCCCACCTCCTCCTGACCTCACCCACCGAAAGGCTCATTACCCCACACAACAGCCTTTTTCTTTTCAAGCTCAGTTAAAAAAAAAAGAAAGAAAGAAAAGAAAGAAAGAGAGAGGGAGAGAGAAATGTCCATTCTCTTTTCCTTGCCCACAGTAATCCTCAAATTATGCCCAATATCCGGCACAGAGAAATGACCCCGAATTTCATTTTCTCGTTCCCGAGGAGACTTCGTCAGGCCAAGAGTCTAGGAGGGAACCCCCAGGGATGCGCCCCTGAGCTCTGGTGGGGCTCTCAGCCACAAAGGCTGGACGGAGGGCCGTGTGCGTCCGTCTGCGATGTGTGTCTGCACAGAGTGCGTATGGGGCGCAGGTGTGTCTGTGCACGTGACGCGTGTTAGACGTGGGCACGTGCGTGTGCACGTGTGTGCAGTGTGTGTTGCAAGCAGGCGCACGCATCTGTGGGGGGTGGGGTGCACCTCTGTGTGCGTGTGCACGTGCACCTGCAGGGCTCCTCACGGGAGGCCCCAGCATGAAGGATTAACCACAGGCACCCTGAGTCCTCCGCTCCGCCTGTGTCCCTCTCTCCGTGTGTCCCTGGTGGTCACGTGGATGACAGTCTCAGGAGGATTGGCACGGCTCTGGGAGCTCTGCAACGCGCTTCACGGCCCACCCCCCGCTTGGCAGCGAGGGGCTCAGAGGCAGAGGGGGCCCTCGAGTTACCTAGAGACACAGAGGGAGCTGGTGGCCACCGCTGGGACTGGAAGCAATTTCTCCTGACACCCAGTCCGATGTTCTTTCTGCCTGGGCCCCCTTCAGGGGGGTCAGGGCCCGCCTGCAGGGAGCTGGTCTTCCAGAAGGACCTGGCTGGGATCCAGGGGTGAAGAGCTTGGATACAAGGGGTGGCTGGGCCGGAAGTTGTGCAGGCGACAGCCCTGAGCAGGGTCTGACAAATGCTTCTCGAAAGGGCCCTGTAGGAAATGGTTTAGGCCTTTATAGGCTAAGAGGCAAAACTGAAGATGTAATGTACGTACTTATATGACCACCTAATATGTGATCATTTTTTTTAAAAAAAATTTTTAAAGTGTATTTATTTTTGAGAGAGACAGAGAGTGAGCAGGGGAGGAGCCAAGAGGCAGGGAGACACAGAATCCAAAGAAGCAGGCTCCAGGCTCTGAGCTCACAGCACAGAGCCCGACGCGGGGCTCGAACTCACGGACCGCGAGATCATGACCTGAGCCGAAGTCGGACGCTCAACCGACTGAGCCACCCAGGCGCCCCTAATACGTGATCACTTAAACATGGAACCATTTAAAAAATGTTTAAATCCTGTTGGTCATCTTGGGCTACACAAAAACAGGTGGCAGCTGGATATGACCTGCAGGCCAGCCCAGTCCTAGAGGATGGAAACATCAAAACAGATAGGTCTCAAGTGATGGAACCAGAAACTGGAGAGACGCAAGAGAGCCAAGGCCAGGGAATGAGAGAACAGAGCAGGTAGATATCAAAGAAAGAGAGATGGAGGGGGAGAAGGGGCAAACCAATGGTCACAAATCGGCTTTGGCGGGGCAGGGGCATGTCGGAGTCCCAGATGTTGTCAGAGAAGCGTCTCCCAGCAGCACCAGGAGGGGTGGATGGAGAGAAGTCCACGGCGAGGGCAGTGCTCAAGTGGTCAGGAGTCATGGCGGCCAAGAGGACCTCACCATCTGCCTGTGCAGCCTTTCCATGGGCGGGAACCCCACACAGCCTGATCCCAGTGGCGTGTCCAGTTCTGGCTGAGTGTCCAGGCCTGAAGTCTTTGCCGGTTCTCTCATTTGGTCACCTGGTGATTCACACTCCAGGTCACCCACACCTGCTGCACAGTCCCCAACCCCTCCGCCTGCCCCATGGCCTCACCCTGAGGCTCCATGACCCTTGTCTTAGAGGTAAAGACTCTGAGCCTGAGTTTCCACCTGGCCTTGGATGATATGACAGAACCAGCCAGAAGTTCAGTGCTATGGGATCAAAGTCCTCCTGAAGGCCGGTGATGAAAGGCAAGGGGAAGGGAAGTCCCCCCAGGGGCCAGCTTTGAGCTGTCCATTGGTAATCCATTTTGCCCGATAACAGAAGTGACTGGGAGTACAGATCTACGTGGACTGGTGGGCAGCGACCAGCTCCAGGAAGGAGGCTCCATGAAGGCAGGAGCCTGGGTTTGCTCTCCTTCACCATTTTGTTCATGCCTGACATACAGTAGGAGCTCAGAAATATTCTTTACTTAAACATTCTTGACTTAAGGATGGTCAAGGGCTTGAAAAGTTCAAGGTTAGAGACGGATGACAAGGAAGTTTGAAGGAGAGGTTTGTGGGTAGTCCTCTTGGAGTAGATCTCGGGTGCCAGGCTACGTGGGGCTGTCTGCTCACCAAAAGCCCATCTATACAAAGGAGGCTCCTGAGAGTCAACTGGGCAATCACACGGCCTCTTTCCAGCCACTCCGGTGCCTGTTCATGGACAACGTGGGCGTGGTGGCGGGGACTGGGTCGTTAACCGTGTGCTTTTCGTTCACAGACTTCAGGCTATCAAGTTAAGACTGCGAATGAACCCGAGGGAAACTCACGGAGCACGGAAATGGATATACTGACTAGTAAGACGTGTCGCTAAGCGTGCACCTGTTTGTACGAGCGGGAGGCGCATTGCACAGCGTGGGAGCTGAGCGTTTCTGCTGCTGTTTTCATTTGGAGGTTTAGATGGGGAAACAGGGGTGCGCGTGAATATTAAGCATCCAAAGGCGTGGATTGTGGGGTGCTCGGTTCATCACCCAGTAAACCCCTTGCAAGACGCCCTCCTGTGATGCAGAGAGGGTAAAAAGCTAAAACGACATTTCTAGACTCCTTTGCTGCCGGGCCCTGGATGTGACCTTATTCAGGCTTTGCCCGCTCAGGTTCTCCTGCCGCGATACGCGGTATGGAAGGGAGGCCCATGAGACGGCCTGACGCGGGGCACCTGGGTGGCTGCTGTGAGTGACCGGGGGAGACAACAAGAGTCTTCAGGCAACCGCGGCGGCTTCCTGGCTTGGCAGCTTCTTAACGTGGTGGCTGCCTCTTGTCTCCGCCAGGGAAGAGGCCAGAGTGGTCCTCAGGCTGGGCTTATTTCTGGAATCTCAGACTAGAGGTCGACTCCTTCAACCCTGCCAGCAATTTTGTGAGCCACCCAACACCCTGTAATTAATCTTTCTCTCCTTAAACGGGCTAGAGTGGCTTCCGTTGTCTGCAACTGACCCCTGGCTGATTCCAGAAGCCCCCTGCTCAACGAGGATCCCCGGGACACTTGCGAAGCGCGTAGGGGACGCCGCAGACCCCTGGTAGCAGTTGCAAGGCCGTACTTTGGGGTCGGCCAACGTAGCCTACAAACCCCAGGTTCAGAGGGCTGAAACAAGACGCGTCTTCCGAACGTGCTGAGCGCGGCCGAGGAGGCGGCTGGGAGGGGACCAGAACACCGGCTCAGTGTTCGCTACGTGCCAAGCGCTGGGCATACTGGCTGCTTTCGCTCCCGACCATATCCCTTTGTGGTATCATTCAAGAAGACTGGAGAACTTTCCCAAGGTTGCTACCTTGGAGACGCGGTGACTGGGAGGCAAACGTGGATGGGGCTGACTCCAAGCCTGTTCCCAGGACAGATCCAAGCCCGTTTTTAAGGGAGCAATTTAGAGGCAAGAGAGAACTCTCACCTTTTCCCCAGGGCCATAAAAGTCTCTACTTAAAATAAATAAATAAATAAATAAATAAATAAAACGTTTCCTTGGGATAATTTTAGAGAAGGTGCCAAGATAGCACCAAGATCCCGTCACCGGGTCTCCTCTGATGCAAACTGCTCACGGAACCGTGGGACTCTCGTCAAAACCACGACACGAACACCGGCGTGACATTATTCAGGAAACCACAGACTTCATTTGTGTTCCATTGAGTTTTCCACTAATGTCCCTTTACCGTTCCAGGATGTGATCCAGGACGCCCAATCGCAAGGAGCTTGCTTTTTTCTTTTCTTTTTTTAACTTCTCTTTTTGTCATGCCATCACCTTATTCCAAAGCAAAAGGGCCTCAATTATTTGCACATGGTCAAGGACGGGAAACCCACACTCGCGATGGAGAGAGACTGTCGCGGGACAATTTGGAGCAATTTCCCTTGCTGTCTGTTGGTAGCAGAGGCCTCCTGTTAGAAATTAGCAGAAGGCCACGTCGAAGACCGAGGAGGAGCTGGAAGCAGGGACCGACCAGGACGCACGCCAAAGCGCGACGGCAATCCAGGATCCCCACGACGGAAACCCGGAGCGGGCCGGGGGCGCTCCCCTTGAAGCGTAATCGAGGGAAGCAGGGTGGCGAAAGGTCACCGCAGGAGCGGTTGGGAGCCAGAGCCGGCCAGACGGTGACAGGAAAGGCCAAGGCCAAGTAGCTGAATAGCGTCTCACCAAGGGGTTTCCACGAAAGATGATGAATCTCTCCAATTAAACATGTCACGGCCGGGCTGGGAAGCCTCAGATGAAAACAGAGGTAAGATAATTACTTCCATGGCTAGGGCTGGTGGGGGGGTGGGGGGTGGAGGGGGGAGTGGAAAATCACATAGTCATAAAAATGACTTAATCACCCAGTCAGGAGTATGAGAGCTCCGTAAAGATTTAGAAACTGTAGTTTTCCCACCGAAGCGATGTTTTAATGCCGAAGTTCCCAACCCCGGGTCGCTAGAAACAGCACACAGTCACTCTACGTGACGCCCGGCCTACCTTCACGTTACGCAGATTAAAGCTTTTTAAAATTAGCTACGTAGGGCCGACCCCATGACCTCCATACACCTCAAGGGTAGAGTGTCCCAGCGGACGAGGTTCTGTCTTTTGTTTTGTTTTGGGAGACGGTTAATCAGGAGTCGAGGAGCCCCCTGACCCCAGGTCACAAGAGTCACGAGGGCTTCGGGGACTACCCTTAAGACGTTAGCCAGTAGGTCCCAAGATAGCTGGCGGACTCACGTCTTTCTTCTTTTTCTTGTAATATTTATTTATTTGGGGGACAGCATGAGCAGGGGAGGGGCAGAGAGAGAGGGAGACAGAGAATCCCAAGCAGGCTGTGCGCTGACAGCGGCGAGCCCGATGCGGGGCTCGAACTCACCAACCGTGAGAGCAGGACCTGAGTTGAAGTCGGACGCTCAACCGCCTGAGCCACCCAGGTGCCCCCGGACTCACTTCTGGAAGTGAATTCCTTATAACGAACAAGCACTACTCTTGTTACGGGCTGATGGCGGAGAGTTGTTCTGCCCTTTGACACCGAGAAGCGACCAGCTGGGGCACCGAGGACTCCGCGGTCTCACCTGCCGTTAAGGCTGACCTGTGGAAGCCGAGGACCCCCTCCTAACAGAACGGACTCTCCCATCCGAGGCTCAGCCACGGGAATGGTGTTGGACTCCAAGGGCACGTGCCAGGGAACCGGCTCCTGCATCCAGAAGGTTCCAAGTCCTTCGCACTCACAATTCTGGATACCACTTAGTTTTACCCAGAGTCTAAAACCCGGTCTCTCCCTTTTACCAGTCACTTAAGGGTGAGGGATTAAAGACACGTTTTTCTCACCTGAGAGGTCCTTGTCTCTCTCTTCTTAATAAGCGATGAGGGTGTCTTCAGAGAACAGAGTAGGAAAAGGATTGCGTGCGTTATTAAAATAACAGATTTGTAAAATTTGGGAATGGGCGGATAAATAATGCAAGAGTCCAAGCCTTTCTATTTTAAAACCTCATGGCAAGTGTTCGAAACTGAAGTACATACACTTTGGGAGCGGAAGATTCTGGACACACATTTCCCCTGGCAAGCCAGGGCCATTGCCAGGAGACTTGATTGACAGGCGGTGGGTCTGGGGTTCGCGGCTGGTTTCTTAGACCTCTCCTCGAACATGGGATGGTATCCCCCCTTCTCTTGTACCTCTGCCCTCTCTGGGTACAGCTTCCAAAACCCTGTGGCTTTGGAAAGCAGATTCTCAGACCTAAGAACGGTTTGTTAAACAAACCATCAAAGTGGGGCTTTGATCCAAGGGCCTTCTGTTATCTGCCTGGTGCCTGCCTCTGTTTGGGGCCGTCTGTCTACTCAGAGCGCATTTGGAATTTTCAAACTCCACTCGGTCTACCCTCCAGATTGCAGCCCACAAGGTCTGGGGAGATGCCGGCAATGACTTTGAAGATGCTTCCCAGGTGATCCTGACGTTTCCGAGGAGCTGAGAACCGCTATCACCCTGAGTTCAACCTCTGCATAAACCAGGCGTTGCTGCTGCCTGGAGGCCAGAATTTAAAAATCAGTCAGCCTTAGCCACATACCCTCTTTCTCCTCGTAACCTCTTCAGACAAAACCCCTTGACTCCAGAAAAAAAAGATTTTCCGAACCACACGATGCTTCATAGACCAAAATAGAGATTTTTTTATTTCCAGACATAAAGCAGATACAGTTTTAAACGCAAAAAAAGCAACAACAAAAACATCCAGCCGTCTTTGAGAACACGGCTACTTCCAACTCCAGCCACAGAAAGGGGCTGTAAACTTCAAGGTGACTTTGAAACCATAGCACTGAGAAGCTAGAAGAACCCATGAATCCCTCCCTCCCTCCCTCCCTCCTGAGCGGGGAAGGCTCTGGGCTGGTCGTGGACTTGATATGAACCGAGATAAAACACACATGTTCCAGGACACTCATTTGGCTCTGTTACTGCTTGCCTTCCCAGAAAGCTTAATTTATTGCAAACGCATGTTTGACAATCACGACTAGTATGACGGGAGTGGATATGGTCCCTGTGAATACTGTTTACATAACAGAACATTTTAAACACTGAAGTTTGCTTTCGACGCCAAAACCCACTTATGTGGCATCTACACACACACACACACACACACACACACACATACCTATTCCACTGGACCGTCGCCTGCGTCAACCAGACCAGACCAGCGGTGTAAACAGCCAGTCACTCTTTGGACTCGGCTGAGGGTAGAGAGAGGGCAGGAATGTGGCTGACGCCTCCAGGTGGGGTTCCGCAGAAGCCTGGACCCCTCTGGTTCCCGAGCCCTCCCTTGGGAGAGAGGACAAGGCAAACTAACAAACCCATCAGGCTCACATGCTTTGGCACAAGAGGATTGGTCTCTTGGACTTGAAATGGGCTTGCAAAGTTTTCATTCCTCCAAAGCTGACCCTGGAAACTTGCCTTTTTCCTGCCTCTGGCACCTTAGGTACCCAACAAATTCTACGAACACCAGTGGCTTCTAAAACACAAAGACACAGACAGACATGCAGAGCAAAGAGAGATGTGAAGGAATCTAGGACCCGTTGAGCTAAGTCCTTCTTCACGAGCTGGTTGTATGCTGTCTCGAGAAAAAAAGAGAGAGCATCATTTCCAGACCAGCTTATGGAAATTTCCAGATGGCAGAGAATCCCGGGGGTCGACTGACATTCCCTTTTGTGTGGAGAATGACAGGGGGACAAACAGCTACTTCAGTGAGAAGCATAAAATGCTGTTCTCAGGGGAAATGTCCTGGGTCCAGCATGGTCATCCTGAGGATGCCAGACCCTGTTGGTGTGTCTATTTTCCAGAAGCCCAGGGCTGAGAGCCAGGCTGCCCCCTCTGCTTCTGGGCCTTGTGTGCGTATACAGTGCGCGCACACACACACGCACACACACACACACACACACACACACACAACTTCCTCTGTCCATTTCTTCCTTGCCAATGAAACTTCTAGAACATGCATGGCCTCTGCCCCTAGAGAGAAAATGCCTCTTTTTTTTCTCCAGGAGAAGAAATCAAAGCAGCTTTACAGGCAATGACACCCGCCCACTCTGTCCCCCACCCGCCCTGTGAGAGGTGGCCTGTTGCCGTTCTTTGTCCCCAACCTCTGGCACCCATGCTGCTGTTCCCAGTTCCTGATGCCGGTGGGAGGTTCAGGATTCCATGGAGGGGGCGGGCATGGGGGAAAGCCCTGCAGCCCTGCTCTGGAGCGTCACCCTCAACGAGCCAACCGGCCGCCACGGCAGCGGCAGCCCGGGGCCACCGAGAGAAGAAAGGTAGCTGAGGCTGAAGTTCCATGGAGAGGCCTGGACCCCCTCACTCCTGAGTTCAAGTCCCAAAGGGGCCACTCTCTGGTTGCTTGTAGGCAAGCTGCTAACCACCCCCCCCCCGCCCCCGCCCCGGGCTCTGCTTTCAACAGGATCATAACCCTCACACAGGCATTTAGAAGGAGTCAGGGCTGGGGCATCTGCGTGGCTCAGTCTGTTGAGCGTCCGACTTCGGCTCAGGTCATGTTCTCACAGGTGACGAGTTCGAGTCCCACGTGGGGCTCTGTGCCGACAGCTCGGAGCCTGGAGCTGCTTCGGATTCTGTGTCTCCCTCTGTCTCTGCCCCTCCCCCTGCTCATGCTCTGTCTCTGTCTCAAAAATAAATAAACATTAGAAAAAGAATTTTTTTTTTTTTAAATAAAAAAGAAGCCAGCGACATCTTGTAGGCTCTGAATTGAGGTTTCTTCCCTCCCCTTGCATCAGAACAGGAAGAGGGGCTGGAGGCCTACAGCCTGATTGCTGACCTTGGAAGTAAGCATCCTGGAAAGGAAGCCCGGATCCTTTGGGGAAACAGATCCCTCTGTATGATCACTGTCCCGTCTGGACAAGGTGGTTGGGTACCAACCAGTGAGCGCTGGTATGTTACCATGACAACCAACGGAGGTTGGGGGGGGGGGGGATGCTGAATTGGCTGACTGTTCTCTAAAGCTCTGGGTGCTCTGTTGGAAGATCTGTTTTTAGACAGCAAGGTTTGATTTTTTAATTCCCTTTTAAAAACAAATTCCTCCTCCTTCTCGCTTTGGAGACAGACAGAAGGCATTCATCTTGCAATTGAAACCGAGGGAGCAAGGACGGCTGGTGTGAGTCCTTTGAATCTTCCCTCTGCTGGAGGCACCCGTTTGCTCTGTCAGCCCCATGATGGGAGCCACCTGTGGCTGCATCCCTGCACTTTTCTGATCTTCCAGAAAGTGGGGGGCCGCCCAGGAAAAGCCCAGAGGGCCCCTCTTTCCAGGATTTGCACCCAGGAGTAAACTCACGTTCCGGAAGAAATTAAAGCAAATATGAATTTTCTAGGCTAATTCCAAACACAAAGGTGTTAAAAAGCGTAGCCCTGGGGCCGGGACAGGGGAGGGGCTGTCTCTGCTCGCTGTGGCCAGGCAGGGGCACCTGACTTATGTGCCTGTCCCAGGTCTTACAAAAAGGTGGGCCTGGCAGCGCCCTCGGTGTGGAAGGAACGCCTTGGGGAAGGGAAGGGCTTCATGGACCCAGGGAGCCCTGCCACCTGGTGGCGCAGGTGGCGGGCGGTGGCGGGCGCGTGGCGGCGCGTCATGCTCTCACTCTACTGACCGATGTCCTCCAAGCTCTGCTGATGGAGCTGGAGACCAAGACAGAGAGGGTCCACATATCACAGGCACAGGCACCTAAGGGCCACCTGAATCCACTCCATCCTCTTTCTTGCTAAGAGACGCCCGTTTTGTCGGGGGGGTGGGGGGGGTGGGGCATGTCTCCGGATTCCTCGCGGATGGAGAGGAACCACGTGACACAGTCTGGCCAATGAGGGGGCAGCAGCAGTCTGTGGGTGGGGCTTCTGGGAAAGGGGAGGAAAACGAGGGCCACGACGGCCGGTTCGGGAGCCCGTTCGCCGTCTTCCTGCCTGGAATGCAGACGCGACGTCGGAGGTAGCGCAAGCACCTAGGGCCATGAGGTAACCTCGAGGTAAGGGAGAGAGCTGCAGAAACCTTGGCAGCTGCCAAGGCTGCCTGGCTCTAGATTTCTCAGGCTCAGGGAAAAGCAAAGTCCCTGGTTGTTTACGTCAGAGCAGGAGGGATTCTGCTACGTGGGGCTGAATCTCGAGATTTCCCTTCACACAGGAGCCCTTCACCATCTTCTGAGAGTATCTAACATCTCAGGCAGCACGGGGGATTCCAGGGCCAACTTCCCCTTTTGTGGTTGCAAGGACGGTGGCAGGGAAGTCGCCCAAGGTCACCCGGCTATTAACAGCAGAACTCCCTCTGCACCCTGTCCAGCCCTGCGCACTCTGTCACCTGATGCGGGGAGCCCTCTCCCCACCTGTACAACTAACTCACCCCCTGCATCACTGGGTGAACAGGAGCTGTCGGGACCTCAGCCTCCTCATCTGTAAAATGGGCACAGGTTGGAATAAGAGAGTCTATAAAAGCCCTCCCACCTCTGACAGCCTAAAAAAAAAAACAAAAAACAGGCAATTTCACATTTTCTCCTCCATTTTGTTTCCCCTAAAAGTTCTATGCGGTAATTCCTCCCCATGATCTGCTCTCTGGGGTTACCTTGTATCCCCCATGTATGAAACTAAGGAGAGAGATTTTTGATTGGAAACGTCCTAATTTTATTTTGCTTTTAATATTTTTTTACGTTTATTTCATTTTTGAGAGACGGAGAGAGAGAGGAGAGAATCCCAAGGGGGCTCTGAGCTGTCAGCACAGAGCCCCATGCGGGGCTCGATCTCCCGAATCGTGAGATCATGACCTGAGCCGAGACCAAGAGTCGGACGCTTAACGGGCTGAGCCACCCAGGCGCCCTGAGAACGTCCTAATTTTAAAATTTAAAAAAGGGGGGGGGGGGTGGAGGCCAGAGTTGAGAGTTTGCTGAGGGGGGCTGGTATCAGGGACAAGGAGGTCAAACAGGCATTTTTCACATGACAAATAGGATTGATTGGCAGCAGCTGCCTGGGTGGTTTCCAGAAGGACTGTGAGGTCTGTGCAGGATAGACAGGGGGAGGGGAACGGCTCGGTGATCAACTCTCAATGTCTGCCATGGATGCAGTAAGAGAAGTCCACGTAGGTAGTGCTGGGCCTGTGCTGAGCTCACAGCTCACGGCCTCGCCACCTCTCCGTGGTGCTGACCGGGCCTGGCGACCATCAGACTGGGTAACAGGAGCGGAGTCGGGGGAGGCCCGCTGGAGTGGCTGAGGTCCCACGAGAGAAAGAATTAGGGCACCGTCCTGGCTGGGCCAGGGATACGAGAGGCTCACTGGAGGTCACCGTGCCACTGCCAGCGAGAGCCGCTCCAGTAACAGGTTTCAAAGGAAGCTGTGGGCACCTCAGGACGCGCGGGACCCCTCCCTTGCCCCCTTCTGCCCCGCCCCCTTCTGCCCCAGGCGCAGCCTCCCTCAGGGGGCTGCTCAGTTCCCCTGCTCCAGGGACTAACAGTGGGTGGGAGGTGGGGAGGGCATGATTATCCTAATTCTTGGTCAAATTGATGCCTGGTGTACGTTACCAAGCCGGAAAAGCTCCAGCGGGGAAGAGTGGGCTTCTCAGCTTGGTATCTCCAACCGCAGACTTTTACCGTGACCCATGACTGCAGACGAGTAACTGTGCCAGTAACAGAAGTAACAATAAACACGCAGTGTTTGAGCACTTGCACGTCCCTGGCCTTAGCCCTGGGCCTCGCCGGAAACTTCTAGAAGCCCTCTCCAAGATAAAGCACCGCCCAAGGGACCACGCCTCCGTCCTGAGCCCAGCCCATCCGTTTCTCCTCCCGGCTCCTTCTGTCGTGCCTGCGTCCTCTCCTCATCCTGCCACCCTGATCCTGACCTGCCCTTCCGTTCAGGTTGGCTCACAGCGGCACGGTGACCTCCAAGGGACGGCAAGGCACACGAGGACCACGTCCTCGGCTATCCCACTGCGTGCCCTACCAGCTTCAGTGACGGTGGGTCTGCCCCCCCGCTCCGGGAGGGCAGATGGGCAAGGTCAAGAGCAAGGACTTCACTTGGTTGGGCATCTTCTAAGGCACAAACCCTCCCCTGGGCTGTGAGCTCCTGGAGGGCGGGCCTGGGGCTTTATTGACCTGAATTCTCCAGCACGAGCCTGGCACAGACGAGGGACTTGAGAACACCTGCTGCGTTGAGTTAAAGAGCAAAGAAGCACAGGGCATTTCTGCCCAGTTGGCCAGACAGAAAGCGACAGACACGGGCTCCCGAACGGCCATCGGGAGTGCCGTGCTAACGGCCCTCCGTCCGTCTCTCCAAGGCCACAGCTGGCAGGCTCCCGGCCCCTCCTCGGCCCTGTCGCAAGAAACTGCACCCAACCCTCACCCTGTCCTCCTCCTGCTTCTCTTTCCTCCCTCCCTGAGAGTCCAGCCCAAGGCACTTCTCAAGCTGCACCCCTCCCTTCTCCCAGCCTTTTCTGGCAGGGCTCTCCTGTCCTTCCAGAAAGAACAGTGCATTTGGGGAAAACAGCAGAGAGTTGGCCATTTTTGTCTTCTAAAGACTCAGAAAACGTACCTAAAGGAAGATACAGCTGTTCTCTCCCCTCCCTCGTTCCTAGAGGCCACAGGACGCCCAACAAGAGGAAGGATACACTCTGAGAATAAAGAGCCGGCACTTAGATGAAATAAAATCCTACGAAGCGCAAAAACCTCCAGGCATCTGCCCTTATTAGTACCATTATTTTCATTCTGTCTTTGGGGAGTGAAAACTTGGCCACGGGTCCTTGTCCTCGGATAAAAGTCGAGACCTATAAAGGTACAGCCTGACGCCCCTCCCTCCCTCCCTCCCTCGCTCCCTCTGTAATTGTGGCAGAAGGCACAGAACGTGAAATTTACTATCTTTGCCATTTTTAAGTGTAAAGTTTGGTGACGTCAGGTCTTCTGTCCCCTCCTGCCTTTGCCCCTCATTTGTCTTCTGCTCCTTCACCTGTTCCGTCCGCCCTCTCTAACCAGGGCAGCTTCACGGGCACATCCCCAAAGCTTCCGCAGGGCGGCTCAGCCTCCCCGGCTCAGGCCCTGGCTCAGGCTCCGGGAGAAGATTCGATTACCTCCCAACCGCACCCTCGGGCAGCCTGAGCCAATCCCCCCCACTCTCCCCCCCCCCACCCCCCCCCAGCAGGGACAGACATCCTCGGACCCCTGGTCCCTGCTGCGGCCTGAAGCAAAGAAATCAGAGGTTGTAAGAGACAACTGAGTCCCATCCAGCAGGATTCATCTCCTCTGTATCTGGGAGGGGGGTTGGGGGGGTCACCAAACACGCTTGCCTCTGGGGTTTTCCATGCAATTCGACAACCACAGCTGAGGCCCCCACCCTGTGCTGGGCACTGGGTTCACACGCGCGGCCGCCATGCCTGGACCTCGCAGGTGGACAGAGAGGGGCTCAGCCCCCAGATGGGCAGGAAGCCCTGCTTCCCTCTGCAGCAGGCAGTAACCTCTGTGAAGGTGTCCGGAGGGGACCCTTGTGACTGTGCCCCTGGGGTGACTGTTCCCAGAACCCAGGGCGAGAGCAGCAGGGAGGCCGATGTGGGAGCTGGCCCGTCCTGCCGAGCAGGGGGCACTTGAGCTCCATCTGCAAAGGCCGAGCCCTGGCAGAGCCAGCCTGAACCGCCCCCACCCCCCCTCCTCTCCCGCCAGTGTGGGCTTGGCACAGGGCAGACCTGGGTTCGAATCCCACCTCTGCGCGGGCAAGCGTCTCTGTCTTTAGGTCTCAGCCTGCCCATCTGGAGAATGGAGGTAAAGTTCATGCCTCACCCTAAGAGCTGTTGTGGGGGTTAAATCAAGTATGGCTTCTCCGGTGCCCACGCGGGGGCAGGGCACCCGCAAGCACCAAATGGAAGGCACTCTTGGTTTCGATGCCATTGTCCCCTCTGCTCCTCCCTGAGTCTCTGGGCCTCCTCTGTCATCAGCACCTGCACATCCCACCCCTCGTCTGGCTTCTTTAGAAACACCCTCGGGGCCTGTATGGGCCGGTCTGCAAGGAGGTCAGACTAAGAGGAAGGGCAGGGGCGGGAGGCAGCCGAGGAGGGCGACCAGCACCGCGATCATACTGCGTTCTCCTCTCTCCCCTCCTACTCCCCCCTCCCCCTCCTCCACCCTCCTCTTCCTCCTTCTTCTCCTCTGCCCTCCCCCTCTTCCTTTTCTCCTCCCTTCTCCCCTCCTCCCTTCTCCCTCTGCTCTCCCCTCCCATACCCCCCTCCTTCCTTCTCTCCCTCTTCTTCTGTCTCTTTCACACACACACACACACACACACACACACACACACTAGCTGGTGGGCCAGGCGGTGATCTTCGCACGTGTCTCCACGACTCTCACTCTGGGGCTGGAGGAAGAACAAACACACGCGGGTCCCACTGGGCACCCTTCTCACACGGCACTTTAAAGCTCTTTGTAGTTGTTGTGCAGGAAGCTAAAAAGTCCTACAAATCCTAACCGTCTGCATCCACTGTAAGCAGGAGAGATTACACGTGAAAAGCACCAGTACGTGGGCTATTTCACAACTGTATTTATATGAAAGTAATAAAAATACCCATTCTCTTTTTTAAAAAAGTGATGCAAACAAGCAGGCTCTAGGGCCTCGTTATCAAAATTTAAAAAATACGTACAGACGTTCCCACCCCCCGGCCTGCGTATTGCATGCAGTTTTTCTGCCCGGGGACGCGGGCTACACGCAGCACGGTTACCGACGCGACAGGTCACCCTACGGTGAGCCGGGGCTTCGGGGCGCCCGCCTCTCGCTGTGTGGTCTTGGGCAAGTTCCTCCCCTCTCGGGGCCTCAGCCTCCTCCCCCGCCAAGTGGGAGAGTCGGAGATGCTCGAAGGCCCGGCCACAGTCTGACCTTCCAGCGCCGGACCCGCACGGCCCGGGGAGCACCTGGGCTCGGCCACGGCAGCCCTGATTTTCCAGGGCAGTGGTCGCCTGCGGGGACCCGTCTAGTGGCTCCGCCTCCTAGTATCTGGAGAAAAGTGTGCTTTCTGAGTGCGAACTTCTCCGCAGCTGCGTTTTCCTGCCCTGGGAATGTCCAGCTTGGCCCAGTCCGGGGGTGGGGGGCCTGGGGGGCCTGGGTTCTGCAGAGGGAGGGGCCGTGTTTGCCGGAGCGCTGGGGGGCGGGGCTTGGTGCCGGCAGTCAGGACCCTCCTGGGTCCTCCGTTTCCCTCTCTGCAGGGCGTTTCTGAGGCTGGACACTTCATGATTCCAAAGGCCTGCAGGATCCCCTCTCGGCCTACTACTTGTAGGTGAAGGGACAAAATCAGTTTGTAAAGAGGGGCCACTAGGCGTTTTCCAAAAGGAAACTTAGTGTTTTTGTTGATTTAGGGAAACTGCGATCCAGTTATAATGCGCTCAGGAGGAAAGGACACGTTTCTGGCCTCAGGGCCCCGCATCCGGTCTGCGGGGGGGCCCTCTCCTGGGGGTGCCCACAGGCAGCCTCGTTCGGGTCCCCTTGTGAGGACACGTGTGGGACACTCTCAGCCCAGAAGACCCACCTCCCTCCGAAGTCGGTTCTCCAGGGAGGAAGAGGCAGAGACCCCTAGACAGGCTGAGCTCCAACGCCCATCTCTCATCTCTGTCTTGGACCCTCGATCCCTGGTCCCTGGAGGGCCACGTGCTCCCCCCCTCTGACCCTTCAGCTGGAGTCGTAGACAGTGGAAAACAGCCCAAGAGGGACGGAAGGACACACTTCCCTGGCACAGCGTGCTCCCCATTCTGAATGAAGACCTTGGCAAGGAAGTTTCCCTCCTTCCCTTCTCCTTTCCCAGAACACAGGGAGCATGCTCTAACCAGACCTGCAGATCAGGGTCACGGCCACGGCCTTCTGCATTGCTCTGGGCCATCAGAGACCAAGAGGTGGAGGGGCGGGGGGGAGCACCCCCCCCCCCCCCCCGCCGCTGCACAGGGTGCCCAAAATTCTGTGAGCTGGTATAGTCCTGGGTCCTGCTTGTCATCTTTCTTTTCCTTCAGGGATAGCACGCTATCACTCGTCACTTTTCGCTGCCGTCACCGGCCCTGCCTTCAAGCATCACCCTTACGCTTCTGACCCACAGCATCTAACCCGCTGTCATTTTGTTCTCAGTGTCTAGAGCGAGAGCGACTGAGCTGAGTGAGGGCTGGTGTTGCTCCTCTGTGTTGACAGCTCAGGGACCTCTCCACTAGCATCTGGGGTTGGGACGTGGCTTCCCGCTAAGCGGTTGCCAGAAAAGCGACACGTTCCAGTTCTCGCTCCCCAGGGCGGGGGGGGGGGGGGGGGGGGGGGCTGCCGCAGACCCAGGCAAAAATCCCACAGGACCCGCAAGCTGCTAGGAACCTTCCCACCCACAAATAGACGCCATACGTGAAACTATACGGACTGAGCGTGTCTACACACAGAGGATATAAACATTCTATGCATCACTCCCTAGTCGCACATAGGGCACCTTTAGGATAAACAGGCTAAGACGACACCATATAAAAAGTGGTTTTGTTTGGGGGGCATCAATGCAGTATTTACACCGAGGCAGCTGTGCCGGTCGCAGCTTGCCTCTGCTTCCAGTTTCCTGGGCCCCCTCGGAAGGAGCCCCGGGGCGGATGGAGGGCCGGAGGAGAGAGTCACCTGCGTGGCCCGGCGGGTTAGGTGGGCGGGGGGCCATCGTAGCGCAGCATGAACTTGAAGGAGCGGGCGAAGTTGTTGGCCAGCGTGCAGCTGCGGTTCTCTTCCCCGACCGGAAGCAGGAACAGCAGCAGCAGGAACAGCAGGAACAGCAGCTGCAGGGGGAGAGCCACACGGCACACCTTCCGGAAGAGGGGCCCGAGTCCTCGCCACCGCGGAGCCTGCGGAACCAAAGCAGGACGTGTGAGTGCGCTCGGGGCGGGGGGGAGGGGGGCTCTGAGCGGGAGGGGAGGGCAAGCCGGCCGTACCGGTCTCAGTCTTCCCGACTGTCAAGTGGGGCTAAGGTCGGTTTCGCCAGAAACCAAGGTGTCTGGTTTGCTCAAACCATTCAAGGCAGGAAGGGTAGGGAAAAAACACAGAGCTCCGGGCTTTGCCTGTTCTTACATAAATCCTCGCCGGGCGTGTGAGAGCCCCGGCCGTAAATCTTGAGAAGGTCACTCAAGTCCTCCAAAGCTCAAACTTCTCATCTCTAAGCGGGGGGGGGGGGGGGGGGGAAACGGTACCTACCTGACAGGGTCTTTCTGAGGATTACGGGAGATACAGCAGGTGACCAAGGCTGCGGCCACGATTAGTACGATCACTCACACGATCCCTACCTAAGTCAGGGTCATCACCACCGTGCTCTTCACCATCGCTCCCTCCTCCTCCTCCTTCTCCTCCACCCTCTTCACCATCCAAGCCACCAGTATCACCCGAGGGCCAGACTCCCAGGTCCAAATGCCTAGAGTCCACGAAAGTGGCCAAAGGCCATTTCCAAAATTCCAGAGGGACCGGTGAGGTTGTGGCTTCATGGGATGTCCTCACCGCCAAGGAGGGCAGGAGAGGAGAAAGTCGGGAAAGGAGAGCCCCCCCCCCCCCCCCCCACCGCCCGGCGAAAACACAACGTGGTGCAGGGTAGGGGCCTGACTGGGAGGAGCCAGGCTGACTAGGTCCCAGTGCAGACTCTGTCACACAGCATCTACGTGCCCTGGGGAGGGTCGATAACCTCTCCGAGCCTGTCTCCTTCTCTGATAAATGGGGATAGAACACCTGCCCCCATCTGTGGTGAGGACTCTGCTGGGTGCACGGATTTCAGCAGGGACTCAGGAGCGGGGGGCAGTAAGTCACCCGAACAGCTGAGTGAGCGTGAGTTCCCACGGCCACTGGGCCGGGCCACACCTGGCTGGTGCATGCTCCTGCCCACCTGCTTGGTTCATGCGGGGCTGCCTCAGCCTGCGTGGACTCTGACTTGACTCCTTGACATTTCACGCTGACGCCGCCTGATTCCAAATCTCTGACCCGTCCGGGAGAAAGAAAGAGCGACAAGAAGAAGCTACAGGTTCACTCTAGCCTGGCTTTGTACCAAATTGAAAACCTGTAATCAATGGTCTCCCAAACGGGGAATCTGTTTACAGGGTCCTTGTGTTTGCGCCTACATTCTCAGAGCTAACCCTTGGCTTACTGAAGCTAGGAGCGGTGTCTTGGCCACGATCCTCTGGGGAAAACATCTCTGAAGGTCCAAAGCGTGTTTGCATTTACAAGTGTTGACGAGGGGGTGGTCTGTTTCAAAAGACTCCTGCTGCCTGCCCAGTGGCTGTTCATTTAGAGCTCACATCTTCACTTGGAGGGACCTGAATTCTAAAACGCTCTTTGAATTAAAAGACACGTTTTAATATGACCCTCAAATGCTTAGAAAACACACACACACACACAGAGGCATGAACTACCTTTCAAGAAGCCCACGAAGAAGTTGACAATCTCAGCTCTTCCCAGATCTGGGAGCTGCTCTGTGCCTCAGTTTGCCCACAGAAAGGACTACGTGTGTTCCACCCAGTTAAAACTATCCGAAGAGAGAAGGGGCTTCCTCGGGAAGCGATAAACTCCTAATCCCTAAGGGTATGGAGGCCAAGGGTAGACAGCACATGTAGTGGGGCAGAAACAGGACACGTAATATTGGCTAACTAAATGCTTGGGGGTCCTTCGGGATCTCACACGAATCTGAGGCTCTAGAGTTTTGAGTTCAGGCAAGATGAGTTTATCACAGTAAATGGGACCTGATTTTCTAGCATCTTCTACCATTGATGGAAAGAAAGGTGATGTGAGGAAAAGAAAAGGTTTGGAGTCCTGCTTCTACCTTGGTTCTATGGCGTCCTAGCTGTGTGACCTAGGATAGGGCATTCAGCCTCTCTGAGCCTCGGTTCCTTCATCTGTCGGGGAAAAGAGGGAATGAAACCTGCCTACCGAGGTCATAAGGATAAATGAGGCAATGCACGCTACGCTCAATAAATGCCCACTCCCTTCCTCCTCTAGCCGATGGATACAGGGGCAGACAGGTACGTCATTGAGCCCTACAAGCTCCTCCCTCCACCAGATGCCAGGGATCAGACACCAGCAATCTCCACAGGCCCTTCGGAAAGAAAAGCACTGCCCTCCTTCAATGCCAGCTCTTGGCCCCTCCAAGGCCCTCACATCCTCCCGCCACTGGACCTTTGCACAGGCCATCCCTCTGTCTGAAATACTAATTTCTCTCCTTTCTCCAGTGCACCTGGTTAACTCCTGCCAATCACTCTAATTTCAGCTTGTGAGTGGCTTCCTCGGGGGGGACCTTCCCTGCCATAGACCAAAACAGCCCCGTTAACACATTTTCGCAGCCCCAGTACCTTCCTCCGGATTACTGATTAAAGTCTATGTTCCCCTTGACTCCTCAGAGGCGTGGTCCACATTAACTTTGCTCATTGCTATATTTCCAGTGGTGTCCGACAGGTACGTGCTGAGTGAAGGAAAGGATCCTTCCCTGCCTGTGCCTCTGACCGTCTGCTCCCCGCCTTGGCGCCCATGGTGTAACCACACAGATGCTCGCTGACCACTCTCTGTGGCTGTTCTCGCTGTCTGGCTGTTCCACCAAACGCCC
The DNA here is from genome assembly GCF_023721935.1 of Panthera uncia. NCBI lineage: Eukaryota > Metazoa > Chordata > Mammalia > Carnivora > Felidae > Panthera > Panthera uncia. Next base: position 8,848,879 of record NW_026057582.1, on the reverse strand, counting down.
TGACCACAACGCCCAGGCCCAGATGTCGGTTCTCCTCCCTGCCCACGGCCTCCCTGCGCTCTGGCACAGCTCCGGGACGTGGGCTCCCTGCGTCCATTTCACCAAGGATCTTTCAGGAGCATCGTCCGGTGCCCGGGCTCTGCCCACCATCCTGCATGGTGTTCTCACAAGAAACAACTCAGCAACAACACCGACAACGACAGTCACCCTGGGCCCGAGTTGTCGGTCAGCCTGGGCCTGTCGGATCTGGTCCCACCCTGACCTGGGGCCCCGTGTGTAGAAGTCACGCTGTGTCACCTCTGGGGCTTTCAGGGGCTTTCCTGGGAGCTGGCTGGGGCTCGTGTGCTGGGCCAGCACCCAGAGTGATGGGCAGGGGCCAGCTTTTCTCTGGCAATTCAAGATGGGCCAGTCCCCAGGCCGCCAGGAAGCCCTCACTAGCCATTTGTGTAGTCCCTGAAGGTCCCTCTTAGGACCCTCTTGGACTGCAGTGCCCCGTGCTGGCTGGCTTCCTCCCTGGGTTCCCCTCAGGAGGGGGCTGTGTGTGGGGCCCACTGCATTTCCCTGGCTGCACCAGTGAGTCTTAGGGAGACCAGGGTTTCCCGGGCCAGGGACTGCTCACAATGCCTGTGATAATTTCTTCACTAATGGCTCAGTCCTGGAGCCCAAGATTTACTCCCGTGAGAATTCAGAGGCTCTGGATAGTTGCCCCATGGGGACAAGATGTCAGTGGCTGGGGTGGGGCTGGGTTCGTTGTATCTCCTCCCTGGGGTGGCTCTGCACGTGATAGGCCATAGAACTGTATTTTTCCAGCACCTTGAGTTGGTTTTGGAGAGGGATGGGAGATGAGGCCGTCTGAGCTGGCCTTTTGGAGGTGGTTTAGGTAATTGGTGGGAAGTTCCTCTGGATGGAATGACTGGAGATTTTGTTATTACTCAAGCAAGGACAGAGCCTCATTTGGGAACAGATGTATGGCCATCTGGCTCATTTCTCTTCCCTTTCCCTCCCTTCCTACCCTCACGATTTCTCATCTAAGATCCATCATGACCAGGCTCTGAGCTTAGGACCAGAACCAAGGTCGGTGAGGGTCTAGGATGACCCGGAGGCGTCCGGCTTGGGAAAGTGGGTGGTCATGATGCTGTCCACTGATACGGGGACTGGGGTTTGTTTGGGTGCAGGGAATACAGTGAGGTCAGCTTTGGACATGCTGCGTCCGAGGGTCTAGAGGACTCCTGGGTAGACGTCCAGCAGGTGGTTGGGACTTTGGGGCTGAAGGCAGAAGGGAGACCTGGCCTGGAGAGATGGAGCTGAGGGGCCCAGAGTCAGGGAACAAAGCCACGGTAGCAGAAGGAACCATCCAGATGAGTCATGGGGAGAAAGAGGCTGCAGAAAACCCCATGATACATACAACCACTGAAGAAAGAGGCACTGTACTTCAGTGTTTCTAAGCAGCGCCCGCAGATTACTTCTTAATTACAAAAAAAATGACGGCGCTGTCCAGGGGAGAAGCCCAGGAGCCACCCCCTTAATCACGTGCTCAGAGTTAGCATCAGGGATGCTGGGGCCCTACCGACACCGGGGGTCTCCCGGGAAGATGCGCTAAGAGCCCAACATCACCCGTGACGTTCCTGCCAGAAATGCACAACCTGACTCCAATCACAAGCACGTATCAGGGAAACGTACTTTGAGGGACATTCCATCACATCTCTGACCTGTGCCCAAGGTCAAGAAAAACTGAGGGATACCTCTAGCCTAGAGGAAAGAAAAGGCATGCAGCAACTGAATGCAACGGGTTGATCCTGGATTGGATCCCTCGCTGGGAAGAGAAGCCTATAAGAAAGACCCGAAGTGGAATATTAAGACGATGGCATATTACCCCGTGACCAAAGGAATGGAGTTCCCGAGCAACAAAGAAACCCGTGCAGGAATCTCAGATGCATGTTACTGCGTGAAAGAAGCCAATCTGAGAAGGCTACGGACTGATTCCAACCGTATGACATTCTGGAAAAGACGAAACCATAATGACAGTAAAAAGATCGGCGGTTGCCAGGGGATGGGTGGGTGGAGCACAGAGGAGTTTTGCGGGCAGTGAAGCTGTTCTGTGTGACACACCCCGGTGGATACGTGCTATTACACATTTGTCCGAATCCATAGAATGCATGATGCAAAAAGTGAACCCCAGAAAACCCTCAACTATGGGCTTTAGTTAATCGTGATGAGCCAGTGGAGATTCGTCGACCGTAACCAATCTATCAGACTGATGCAAGATGTGAGTAGTAAGGGAAACGGAAGAGGGGTGGAGGAGAGGGGCTACCTGGGAACCCTCTGTAGGATCTGCTGAGTTCTTCTGGTAAACCTAAAACTGTTCCAAAACCAAAATGCCCATTAATTTTTTAGAAGGCCATTGAGGCACCTTTGCAAATCTCGACTAGGGACTCTGTGTTAAGTAATCGGATGTCATCAACACTGAGTTTTATCCACACTGATTCTGATCACGGAAAAAATAAAACAAGGAGAGAGGCCCCCATGATGGAGTGTGAGGACGGCCAGAGCGGCTGTGGGCGGGGAGTGCGGTCACCCATCCAGGCTGCCCAGAGGCCAGCTGCGTGGAGGGCAGAAACACAGCCGCTGGGCTTACTGAACGGGCAGCTACCGTTACCTCACGGGGGTGAGCTTCAGAGGTGTGGGGGGCGGGGAATCAGAAGGCAGGCGGGCTGGGTGACGGGAGGATAAAGACAGAGTAAATACAGGTGACAGTTGTCTGGATTTCTGAAGTCAAAGACAAGTTTCAAACACCCAATGTCTGAAGAGTTAACGCTGATTCTTTCACACATCAGCGATGGCCAGTGGCTTCTAGGCTTGGCAGATGGACAGACACACAGGGCCCTGGGACAACACAGCACGTGGGTCGAGGCCTGTCCCGGGCTCTCTCCTGTGGGAGCTCAAAGACTGCACTGCCCCAGCAAGGCCCAGCCCTTTGACGAAGGAAGGGCCAAATTTAGCCCCCAAAGTTGCACAGTGAATCACAAGGGGAACAGTGTCAAGTCACATCTCCTCTGTTCCAGTCCCAACTGGGCCCGTCGTCACATACGGAGAAGGGGCCAAGAGGCCGTGCTTCTCCCACTAAAAAGGAGAAGGTGGTCGTGAGGGGCAAAGACCGGGCACATGAGTGTTCGAGAGCAGCGCCTGGCACCCAGGAGAGATTTTTTAAAAAATCATAGTCATCGTGAGAGAGAGTTCCCATCTAACCTGGAAAACTCAGTAAGGCTTCCTTAGATGTGGTATCTGAGTATTTCGTGTGATCGAAGATGCTCACTGTGAGACGGGTCATGATTTCACACGCCGCTAAGAAAGGAAACTACCATGACGGAGCGTCCGACTGGAGCCCCCCACAAAGCTGGGAAGCCGGGGGGCCGCGCCTTCAACATCAGGGAGATCGAGAGCAAGTCCCACCTCACGGAAAGGGGAAGCGAGGAAATACGACGCGTTAGCTTGGCACTGGGTGGAGGGAGGGGGGTAAGACCCTTCCCCGAGAATGTGAGCCCCTAGAGCTCCCAGGGGCTGGGTGTCGGAATCCACGCGGTCGCTGTGGGCCGAAGGAAAACACAACAAAATACCGCCCTGCCAGCAAAGATTTTCCATTTCGAGAAATCTCAGGTGGATAGTGTCCTGGGTGGTGGAGGGAAGCAAACCCAAATCCTCACGGGAAGAACTCGATCGTAATAAGTCACCCGGATTCCAGAAATGTGAAAATGTGAAAAGTCACGACGAGCCTTAGAACCTACGAAATGCGATCCAGTAAATAAAACGCTCGCCATCTGGGTCCCCATCCCGAGAGGCCACAGCGTGCATGGGAGGGCAGTGTTTGCTCTCCACTCCTGCAAAACGGCACGCCGGCTGTGGCCCGGTTTACCCAGGCCAAAGAGACACATTTGCAAATCTGTGCTTGGACGCAAAGCTTATCCCAAGTAGACTTGAGAGTGGCTTGGACGCCACTGCCCTGGGCGGATGCGGGAATACGGTCCCCTCACGGCCCACGTGCAACTTAAAAAGCAATTACAGGGGCGCCGGGGTGGCTCGGTTGGGCATCTGACGGCGGCTCGGGTCGTGATCTCGCCGTTCCCAAGTTCGAGCCCCACATCGGGCTCTATGCCAACAGCTCAGAGCCCGGAGCCTGCTTCGGATTCTGTGTCTCCCTCTCTCTCTCTGCCCTTCCCCGCACTCGCACTCTGTTTCTCTCTCTCAAAAGTAAATAAACACTTACAAAAATTAAAAAAGATAACAAAAGCAGTTACATTTCATGTGCTGAATGCTGCAGGCAAACGTATCCGGGGGCACTGAGCTGGCGAGGGCGTAGGCAGGCTGCAAATTTAATAAATCTTAATTACCGTGTTTATACAAACAAACAGGCTGAAGCCATTGACGTAGTTGGAGCTTCCAGTGACTTTGTGCAGAGAGAAAAAAAAAAAAAGTGCAGAGAACCAACTGTTCATAAATAATTAGCTTTGGGGCAGTTTTTTTTTTCTTTTGGACTAAAAATAACATATGAAATGTTTTTTTAAGGTGGCCAGATTACAGCCTCTGAAGACAGCACTGTCACCCTGTCAGCGTGTGTGTGTATATGCGTCTGTGCGCACACACACAGGCCGCAGAAACAACACAAGAAGCACACCCAAGGGAGGGGTCTCCCCCCCCCAGGGGTGTCATTGTTCCCTTTGTTCTCCGAGGGATAGAAGCAGGGGCGGCGTCTGCAAAGTCTTCAGGGTCCTCATTTACCTGGCAATCGAGAACCTACTATGCGCAGAGTTACAAGGACTCTGTCTACCATCAGCTTGGCGGACCCTCGTTGTGTTCCTTGGAGAGCGTGGCTAAGTGGCTCGTCGACAGTCACGCACGCTAATGGTGGATCCGAGATTCAAATCCGGTGCGTCAAGCTGTGGTTCTCGAAGTGGGGTCCCAGGCCAGTAGCGTCAGCGTCACTTGGGAACTTGCTAGGAATGCAGATTCTTGGGCCGTCTCCGCCCTAGTGGACCAAAAACTCAGGGTGGGACCCAGAAATCGGTGCCTAAGCTGTCGTATAGATGAGCCCGAGATGGCCTCCGCACACGGCCTTGCAGGGTGCTTCTTTCCTCGTGGGCGGGCTTCACGAAAGCCAGGTGGCCAGCCGCAAACTCAAATTGTTACACATCCGATTATTTTATGTTACTATTATTTTTTTTTTAACTTTTTAAAGTTTACCTATTTTGAGAGAGAGAAGCATGAACGGGGTAGGGGCAGAGAGAGAGGGGAGAGAGAGACAGAGAGAGAGAGAGAATCCCAAGCAGGGCTCCAACTCACGAACTGCAAGATCATGACCTGAGCCAAAATCAAGAGTTGGACGCTTAAACGGGGCGCCTGGGTGGCGCAGTCGGTTAAGCGTCCGACTTCAGCCAGGTCACGATCTCGCGGTCCGTGAGTTCGAGCCCCGCGTCGGGCTCTGGGCTGATGGCTCGGAGCCTGGAGCCTGTTTCCGATTCTGTGTCTCCCTCTCTCTCTGCCCCTCCCCCGTTCATGCTCTGTCTCTCTCTGTCCCAAAAATAAATAAAAAACGTTGAAAAAAAAAATTTAAAAAAATAAATTAAAAAAAAAAAAAAAAAGAGTTGGACGCTTAACCGACAGAGCCACCCAGGCACCCCTACGCACCCGATTATTTTACACTGAGCCCGGATAAGCGTGTTTTTTAGCCATTTAGAGCTTGCCCGTTTCGCATACCCCACAAAGCCGTGCCCGGTATCTGCCAGCCGCAGATAAGACACAACCTGTAGCTATGAGGACCCCAGTCCACCTTTGCCCTTTAGAGCCCCGGACTCAGAGACGTGCCGTTCCTCCCAGCCAGGACGGGTTTGCAGTCTACCAGGGCAGGACTTGGCTCTTGTGATCACTGATGGATCCCAAGTGCCCACATCAGTCCTTGGCCCGGTCAGCTCTCAGTAAATACTTGTGGAACGAATGACGGACAGCAAATGAGCTGTGGCTGAGCCCCGAATGACAGGGCATTCCACACTAAGCCAATCGCGGACTGCCAGGAAACAGCCTGCTTGGGAGGCCTGGCCTCCCCCAGCCAAGTGTCCCCCGGCTCAGAAACATTTAGTGAGCACTCACTGTGTGCAAGGGATCAGGGGACCCAGACATGACTCCTCCGGGTTCCCCCTGGGACCTCCAGATGGGGGCTCCCCAGTGCAGGGCTTAAAAGTATGGAAGCCCCCGGAAGCCACCGGGCTGGACTGTGTGAGCCACCCTGTCCTTCCTGATGCTCTTGCACATTTCTCGAGGGGGCCCTCTGTCATTCTAAATGAGGGGGGGATTCAGGGCTACAGTCTCCCTGAGGGACCTCTACAAATGACAGTTCACCTGATCTTCAGAATTCATTCACGACGAAAGTCGGCACTGATAATTCCATTTTACAGATGGGGAAAGTCAAGCCCCAGGAGGCAAAGCCACTTGCCCAAAGCCACCAAGCTAGTTGACGCTGGGCCCCAAGCACAGCGTTGGTCTCGTGACCGCCCGGCCCAGTCCACAGGACACCCGCTCTCCTACGGACGTGAGACACAAAAACCCGCTGGAGACCAAGAAGAAATCCCAGCGTGCAAAGCGCCTGGAAACCGATCCCATGGCATTAGGGACCTCGAGGAACCCAGGGCTCTTTGGAGCAGAGCCTGCTGAAGGCTCACTCTGTTCTGGGCCAGGGCTTGAAACGAGAGCTCCCTTGCAAAAGGAGACATCCATTCACATCGGGTTTTCCCTGAAGCAGGGACACCCGCCAGGCCCCAGGGATGCCTTCTCCAAGGCATCCCTGGAAAGTCCAGATGACGGCCTTGGGGCCACAGCCCAGAGACCACCCGGAAGCCACATGCCTGTGCTGAAGGACTCATTCCGACCTTGCATTGCTCAGTTTCCCCACGCTTCCGTGAAGGCGGTGATGCCTCTTGGGTGTTGATGGTACCGTTAAATGAGATGCCCTCACCATGATTCAGCAGGATTTTCTGGCACACGGTGGATGGACGACACAGAGCGTCTCAAGTAATAACGATTAGTACTCACGACTAGTGCTGCTCCCACGGTTACCACTTCGGCCTGCAAACGCCACAGGAGTGGCTCTGAGCGCTTCTCAGCGGGCAGAAGTGGAAACACCTTCCTCGTAAAGCACGCGAGGCACAACCCCCCTTTCCCCCGTTACTCCCCCACTGGCCCCCGTGTGCCCAACCACCACTCAGGCGGCCACACGATCCAGCTGGCCTGGAGTGATCCAGGTCTCCTGGGACAGTCCTGGTTGACACCTGTTGTCACAACGTAATTGTTAATAGCGTCCTTGTTCACTCCCCACCACATCCTGGCGTGCGATGAAAAATTCCAGGGCCCCTCCTCTGTCATGCGTTTGTCACAGCTGAATACGTTCCACACACTCCTGAGGCCTCCCGAGGACCCCGGGGCCCGGCACAGCACAACACAGCCCGCAGCTCATTCCCCATAAACGTTCCTCAGACCTCGCGGAACCTTCCAGAAAGCCCGGGAGTCTGGCTGCAGCGCCACAGGCCTACCCACCTCCAGACGCCCTGCCCTCTAGCGTGTGGAGCCGATGGTGGACACCGTACCTTTTGGAATCCAGTCGGCTCCCCTGGAGAACTCTGTGTCTGTTATTTTCGGGAAGGAGAGGAAAAGGGGGGTGGGGGGGGGGAGAAGTTAAGTGAGTGATACTCAAATCCCAGCAGAGCCTGTAATGGAATATTCATTTTGTCAGGGGAGTGTTTCTTTAAAACTTCTGGTCATCTGGACAGGCTGAACCAGCAGGTGATTCGATTTAATGAGCTTTTTAACGCACTTCAGGCCCAGGTGGGATTCCGTCTGGGAAGCCTGGGCCGGCGGCCACCTGGCTGGGACTGCGGTGACACCTAGTGGCCACAGCGGCCGTGGCGGGGACGGCAAAGCTAGAGCGCTGAAGCTTGGCGTCTGGGGCCTGAGGGCCCCCTCAGAGGCCGTCTCGACTGCCCCCCTCCTCGGGCTAACCCGGGTGCCTCAGTTTCCCCATCGCTTCTCGGGGGAATGACAACAGTGCCCCCTCTGTAGGGTTGCTATGGGGACACGGCATTTAATAAAGGCTGTTATTACTAGTTAGCTTTATCATCATGTTGTGTGAGGACGCACGGGGACGCAAAGGGGGAAGGTGATGGTCCACAATCGCAGAGCAAATGGGTGGAGGAGTAGGGCTGGATCCCAGGGCCCCGGGCCCCAGTCCAGCGTGCCCCTCCATGGTGCCTCCCACGGCAGGGCGTGTTTGAATGCTGGCTTACTAGCGCCATGGCCGTGGGAGTTCGGCTCTCAGTCTCCGCTCTCCCTTTGGAGGCTGGTGTAAGGACCTGAATGGGGTCATAAAGACTTCAGCTGAGCCGCTCCTCGAACGTGAACCGTGATGGTCACTGCTGTCATTACCGGAGCGCCAGCCTCACGGGGCGGCAGGGTGGCCAGGTGACATGTTGGAAATGAAGCACCTACGACCCGCGAGCCTCCGTCACTCACTCCCGAGTTTAGCGTGTGGGGCAGAGAGGATGTGGCCCAGCTACGTCTCCCCAGACGAGCTCGGGCTCAGCCATAGCCCTCCCCCCCGGGGCCTGGGACCTGCACGCCCTCGGCACCTACCAGCAGGTGGCTGGAGTCCTTGAGCTTGGACTTGTACAGCATCCACCGGTAACGCAGGTCCTCGAGCTCGTCCGAGGACCCCCTCGCTGGCCCGACACGAAGGAGGTTCTCGAAGAGACGCTGACCTTCTGGCACCCGAGCCTGCAGCTCCTGTGGGGATAGGCAGTGTCACGTGCACCTTCCAAATGGCCCAGACGGCCCCACCTGCCTGGTAAGGAGGAGCCAATCGAATTTGTCTCGAGGGGCAGCTGAAGGAACCTGTAAAGTGAGAAGCCCATTGTGCAAATTCAAGCCAAGGCCAGGCAGTCGCTCTGTGGAATGCTACAGAAGGAACTCCTGCCTGAGAGGGGCAGGTACGCTGCTGACCTCCGTGGTCACTTCCGTCTCTGACATTCTAGAACCAAGTCCTCGGAGGGTTTGACAGAAGAGTCACCATCAGGATAAGAGCCACCACGGTTGAACGTGCTTTTCTGTTGGCATTCTTAAGCCTGGCAGAGTGCTACTAGGAGCGGGCAGATTTTTCTATCAAAATATAGTACTGTGTCACCCCAGGGTGGCACTTGTTATCCTCAGGACTCCTGAGAGGTAGTGATGTGGGGGTAGGAGCAGGGCTGCAAATCTGAGCGTGTGGGTTTAAATTCTGGCCAAGGATCCTGCCTCCACCCCATCCTGCTAGCGGTGTGATATGGGCAGGTTGCACAGCTTCTCAGAACCGACTAGAACGTGAACTCTTTAAGAGCAAGGAGGCCTAAACGGGAGCAGCCGCAAGTAATCTCTGATACGGCTGGAGTTGGATGGTGGTGGTGAGAAATGAGCATCACAGCCAAATGAGAGACAAGAGGGACGCAAGGACTTCCTCATCGTAGGTAATTGGACCAAACTTCTCACCGAGGGCAAAGTATTAGAAACACTTAAGCGTCATCAAAGAGTCAACAAGAGAGCAAGACCCATCAGGCTAAACCCTGGGAAAGGGTGAAACCCAAAGAAGTAAGGCCGGTGTTCGGACCGGCTTTTGTCTGCAGGACATTTGTCGATCTGGAAGAAACAGTTGTGAAACAGATCACACTTTGGGAAACCTCATGGGGCTATGGAGATAAAGGTCAAGGTCTGGGCTCTGCAGGGATAGAGACTTTGATAATCTGCTTCCCCTTTGGCTGAGATTCCTAAAGGTGAATCAGAAGTAAACTCACACTTGGGGCACCCAGGTGGCTCAGTCGGTTGAGCGTCCGACTTCAGCTCAGGTCATGATCTCACGGTTTGTGAGTTCGAGCCCCGCGTCGGGCTCTGTGCTGGCAGCTCAGAGCCTGGAGTCTGCTTCAGATTCTGTGTCCCCCTCTCTCTCTGTCCCTCCCCCACTTGTGCTCTGTCTCTCTCCCTCTCTCTCTCTCTCTCTCTCTCTCTCTCTGCCTCTCAAAAATAAAAAAAAAAAAAAAAAAAAAAAAAAGAAAAAAGAAAAGAAGTAAATTCACACCTTGAGTGGACTAAAGTCCAGCCCAGGTCACCAGTGGTCCAGGGAGCCTCAAACTTTGAACTTGGACTCACTGGTTTCAGAACAATAAAGTCCTCCTTGCCTGGCAGTCACAAACAAAATTCTCTCTGGAGAAGAGGTGATCCTGAATCTCAAATTAACCCTACATCTATTTCGTCAAATGCAATGCCCAGCACACAATCAAAGCAGCCTCATATATACAAGACACTGATAACAAGAACAAGCAGAAACAACATGTAAAAGAAATGTGCCTAAAATGACTTGAGAATTATTAGATGCACTATATAAAACAGCTACCGTGCTGGAAGAATTAAAAACCAGACTCAGCAGGGATCTGGAAGCTACAAAAAGTGACAGAGTAGCATTTCAAAAGAACCAGGTAGAAATTCTAGAACTGGCAAATACAATATCAAAAGCGAAAGGCTTAACAGACGTGTGTAATAGTGAATGAGACACAGTGAAAGAGAGAATTAGTAAACTGGAAGGTAGTATAGAAAAACTCTCCAGAATGCAACAGGAAGAGAGGGGATGAACAAAACACAAGAGAAGGTAGGAGACATAGAGCCCACAGAGAGAAGGAATAACATGTGTCTAAGCAGCATCACAGCAGGAGAGGAGAAAGGGGATAAGGCAAAGGCAATATGTTAGTATCAGAGAATTCTCTAGAATTTTCCGGAAAGACTCTAGACTACAGATTCCAGTATCCAGATGAATCCCAAGTAAGAAAAATAAAAAGACATCCAAACCCTAACATATCCTAATAAAACTGCAGAGAAATAAGGAAAAAGAGAGGTAAGCTGGGGCCCGGATGAGAAAGGCTTTGTGTGATACGTTTGGGAGGCTGGACTCTATACCGAAAGGTTTACATCAGGGGAAGGATAAAGTCACATTCATGATGCTAAAGGTCACTCTAGCTGCAGAATGAGCCAGGACCTGGATGGGGGCCCATCAGGAAGAAAGAAGGCCAGCTGGGAGGCTGTTGCCATAACCAAGGTCAAAAGTATCTAGATTAACATAGTGATAGTAAGGGGAGACAGAAACAAAAAATTCCCAGGACGTGGAATCCAAGAGGGCTTGGTGACTATTTAGATATGGGTGTGAAGGAGAAAGATCTGTGGTAGAAGGACTGCAGAAATGGCCATGACGCCCCCATCCTGCCTCCCCGCCATATTCATGACCTTTGCAATATGACTTTGAGTCCTTCCTACCAAGAGGTGGAGCCTGTTTTCCCTCCCCGTGAACATGGGTTGGCCCTGTGACCTTTTTTGTCCAACGGAATCCAGGGCAAGTAATACGCCAGTTCCTACTCGAGGCCTCAGAAGCCTTGAGCGCTCCCACTTGTCCTCTGAGACGACGCCTCTGCCACAAGAAGCCTGGGCTGTCCCACAAGAGGATGAGGGCTGTGCGGTCCGTCTCATGCTCATCTCCCACAGCCTGCCATCCCCCCAAAGTAGAGCCACCCAGCTGACCTATAACTGATAGCAAATAAGGGAGCCCAGCCAAGACCAGAAGCTCTGCCCAGATGAGCTCGGCCTAAATTGCCAACCTTCAGAACCATGAGTCAGATAACCGTTTGCTGTTTGGAAGCTCAAACCGATGGAAGGGTTTGTTACACAGCCACGGCTCGCTGATGGATAGGAGTCGTGATGAGGAGCGATATTGTCCAAGCTGGGGAACACAGAAGGAGGCTGAAGGAATGAATGGTTCTCCGAAAGTCCTTCGAAAATACGTGAACCAAAAAAGTTCAGAGACTATTATTTACACACGGATGAAAATGGCTCACAAGCCACGTGTGTGCTTCCTTTTGAAGAACCCCCTGGTGGCGAACACATCCGCGGGTGCAAAAGGAGGGCCGTTTTGTGGCAACAAACCTGTAGCTTCGTTTCCCTGGCCCTCAGATCCCTGGCTGCGGCCATTCTCATCGCGATGATGCTAACCAGCTTGGCGTTTTCCACCTCCAACCACTGCTCAAAGTCCCTCAGGAGCTGGGAGTAACCTTCCCGGCTGCCTTCTTCCCGGAGCAGATTTGCCTGCAGGAATACACAGCATGACCGACGCATCAGAGGGGGAGTCAGCCTACTGGCCACGCATCCTGTGGCTTCCCTCTGGGGCAGAAGGTAGGGCTGAGGATGCCCAAAGGTGACGAGAGGGGCCTGGAGCCTGGAGAGGGAGGAATGTCTCTGTAGCCAACGCGGCCACGTTAGAAATTTAATTCTAATTCAGGTCCAGGGTCCTGCGCTGCCTCGGCCAGTGCTCAGTGCCCTCCTGGACCACCCCCCCCCCCCCCCAGCCGCGACAACGGATCACCGTGGTCACCTGCTGGTCTCCTAGCGGCAGCCACCACCGTTCCTCACCAGGAAGGCTATCACGGTGGTTCCCCTTCCTCCACACCTGTCCCCCTCCGGGCTCTGTGGCCAGAGCGACCTGTCTAAAATGCAAGTCCATTCAGCGAGGCCCTTGCCAGTGCCTACTGCGCTTTCTGTAAACCCTGACTTAATTGCCTGCGGTTCCCACTTCCTCACTCCTCAAAATGTGCCCCGAAGCCCAGCGGCATGGGCGTCACCCGGGAGCTTCCAGAAATGCGGAATCCTGGGCCCCGCCCCAGACCCGCTGAGCGGAAGGTGCCTTCTCCCACGATCGGGGTGCACGTTACCGCGTGCAAAGCTCTGCGCTGGGTCGGAAGTTCCCGCGGGTTGGAAGCGATTCTGTTTCACTCCCGGCTGCACCCCGGCTCCAAGTGCGGGCCCCAGGGCACAGTAACGCTCAGTGATTTGGGAAGGGGCGACACAAGGATACATGGGAGAATGGGAGTGGAGGTGTCGTTTTCGAAGGACAAGGGAGGATGGGTCTTTTCAACGCGGTTCCTTTTTTTAAAAGCCGTCGGGAGAAGGGGTGAGCGACACAAGATGGTTGGGTTAGTTCTTTTGAACAAAATGCGGCTTATGGCACACAAAAAAGGTACCCCTCTCGCGCGATTTCAGTTTGCAGTGTGGGGCCAGCAGGAAGCCGTCAGCCCTGCGAGGGGCGAGGTTTCCGAGGGGTGGGGACCTGTCTGCCCAAGCGACACTTCTGACCTTCCCCCTGGCCCGGGGCTGGGGCCTCTGAGTCCCTCTGTCCAGCGGCACACCCAGGAGAGGACACGGCCGAGTCCTGAGTTGAGCACGCGGCCGCAGGCAGGGAGGGGGCTTGGGGGAAGGCCACCCACCGTCCCTCCCTCCGGGTCTGCCGTCTCCCTGGAAGGCCCCCCTGGGCAGACTCACCCGGCGGTGCCGCCCGGAAAGAGGCTCCGCGGGATCGATGAGAAACCCAGTCTTTGGGATGTTGTTGGTGAAAATCGTTTTCTTCCCCGAGTCCACTTCCGTCCTCTGCAGCTGCTGGTTTCTGATGAGGCTGAGAAGACACCCAGCCCAGTCAGCGTGGCGCTGTGATGGGGACTCACCGGGTCACAGAAGCAACAGACTGGGGGCACCACGGGGTAGGAGCCGACTTCTGGGCCTCGCAAGTCAGTGACCATCCTTCGGGTTCGTCGGAACGTTCCCAAGGCTCCAGTTCCCTACTCGAGACCCGCGTCACCCTGCCGTTAAAGTGCACACGCCCATCGGCGCGGGGGAGGCCCAAGCCAGGAGGGGCTGCAGGCTGACCCCCCCCCCAAGCCGGGACACCTCCCTGGTCCCCCGGCTCCCGCTAGAATCGCCCCTGGGCCAGACTGGAGATACACGGGGGCACCTGACGCCATGCTTCTACGGGCCCGCTGAGCTCTCCCCCTGGCGAAACGGGGGTGTCGCCTGAGACCAGGCTCGGAGCGGGGGACCCTCACCTCAGCAGGCTTTCCTCCAGCAGCTTCAGAGCCTGCCACGACCCCACCAGTTCCTCCAGCTCCTCCTGGACCAGAGCAGCCCCTTCCGGAGAAGACTTCTTCATCACCAGCCGGCCATAGGCTTCGACCAGGGGCAGCTGGGCCTCCTTCTCCGGGAATTCAGCCAGCAGCCTCTGAAGGACACACGCACACACGCACACACGCACACACACTCAGTGAGCTCTTGGGACAGGGGTCTCTGTTCCCCAGTGTGGGCTCTTTGGCCTCCCAAGCCTGCTTTTGGGGACGTAAGTGAAGGCACGGGCATCCCCGTGGGGAAAGCCATCCCACCTCGACTTCGACCTCCCGGGACTGGGCGTCCCACGGGCCCGCCTCCTCCTGATGTGACTCCAGCTTCTGGGTGACCACGGCGATCCACTGTCGCAGCTCCAGCAGCTCGTGGCTGAAGGTGCAGTGTTCCCTCACACTCTGCTGACACCTGTCCATGAGGTCCTGCAACACAGCCCAGGGGGCCCAGGGCGCTCTGAGTGCAGGCAAAGGTGGGACCCCGGGCCACCCCATCCTGCAGGGCCCCCAGACCTTCCCTGGGGCAAGACGGCCCCCAGGGCTTCCCAGCCAGCGGGAACATGAGACGCTGGTCCTCCCTTGTACACAGGACAGGGATTTACTCTGGCAGGACCAACTCTGGTTTAAAGTGTCTCTAAGCCTCCTATTCAAAAAAATTTTTTTAACGTTTATTTATTTTTGAGGCAGAGAGAGACAGAGCATGAACGGGGGAGGGTCAGAGAGAGAGGGAGACACAGAATCCGAAGCAGGCCCCAGGCTCCCAGCCGTCAGCACAGAGCCCGACGCGGGGCTTGAACTCACGAACCACAAGATCGTGACCTGAGCTGAAGCTGGACGCTTCACCGACTGAGCCACCCAGGTGCCCCTAAAGTGCCTCTAAGCCTTCCTAACTTTTATGTGGATGTTACCACGTCTGGACGAGGGTGTGGACGATCAGAGCTCCTGTCCACCACTGGCGTGGGTGTAAATCATATACCACTTGGGGAAACCAGAGGTCAGTATCTACTAAGACTGCACACAGGCATCCCTACGACCCAACCCTGTCGCCCCTGGGCAGACACCTAACAGATACAAACGTATCGTCACCAAAAGGCCCGCACGCGGTGTCGCTTGTAACAGGAAGAGACAGGAAAGCACCCAAGTGCCCGTCAGCAGAAGTATGGATGAATATGTTGAGGTATATTCACACGCTGGGATATTTTACAGCAGGAACGAGCGGTCTATGCAACAGTCATTATAATACAGCATTGCGGGTGAATTTACAGCCGGCGTGTGGATAGCTAGGAGCCAGATACACACAGAAAACCATTCTGTGCGATTCAATTAAAATAACGTATAAAGTCAGGCAAACCCAACCCAGGGTGTTCCAAGTCAAACATCAGGGTTGCCTTCAGGCACCAGGAGTGGCGGGCAGTGGCTGTGGGGGGGCCCCAAGGGGCTTGGGGGAGCCAGTATCCTTCTGTGTCACGATCTGGGTGCTGAGAACGTGGATGTGTCCAGTTTTTAAAAATGCATCGAGGGGCGCCTGGGTGGCGCAGTCGGTTAAGCGTCCGACTTCAGCCAGGTCACGATCTCACGGTCCGTGAGTTCGAGCCCCGCGTCAGGCTCTGGGCTGATGGCTCGGAGCCTGGAGCCTGTTTCCGATTCTGTGTCTCCCTCTCTCTCTGCCCCTCCCCCGTTCATGCTATGTCTCTCTCTGTCCCAAAAATAAATTAAAAAACGTTGAAAAAAAAAATTAAAAAATAAATAAATAAATAAATAAAAAATAAAAATGCATCGAACCGCACAGGTAGATGTTCTCTTTTCTACATACGATGATGCTTCGATAGAGAGTTTTTGAAAATGGTCCTGCTTTTTTTCCCCTCTCCTCTGGGTCAGCCCTTCCCAACTCTCAGGCTGGGGCCTTGTTCTTCTCCGTCCTCAGGAAAGGAAGGGGCCTGTGCTCCTGGTCACCCGACCTGGGGCCCTCTGAGCCCCTCTCTCCCCACCCACTGCAGGCCAGTCAGACCCCAGGGTCTTGCTGTGACCCCTGGCTTGGGCCACCACAGGCCCTGCCCTCCTTCATTCCAGACACCGGCTGACGCCCGCCCCTGGACACCAGGCCCCCTAGAACTGGGGAGACAGAGAGGGTGCGTCCCGAGTCTCTGCCACAAACCAGTGTTGAGAGCCTGAACAGTTACCTAAAAGTCCACTTCTCCGCACTGTCGCTACCATAGCCCCTGTCCCCATTCACCAATGTCAAACCCAATGCTTTCAATGGCCTCCGATTGCTTAGTGGGGTCTGTCTCCCCCGGGGGGAGACGGAAAATGGCCTGGGCTGTGGGGAAAGGACTTATTAGAACTTACTAGGTTTAAAAACCCTGAGTGGGGCACCTGGGTGGCTCAGGAAATCTTGTGGGCGGTGGGGCAGTTCTGCGTTGTGGGAGCCGGATGAGGGCACCTGTCCCTCTCCCTGTATCTGCAGGGGTCACCCCTGCTCTATCATGGTCACAGCGACCAAAACCCCCTATGAGCTTCCAGGAGACGTGGCTCCATCGAGGGAGGCCCGTTGGTCTAAGCGATGCGTGAGGTCTAGATGAACTGATTTAACTCCACCTAATAAATTAGCAGCTAGTGGTCTCAAGGTGGAGGTGGGGGAGTAGAGAACTAGGAAATCACCATCCCTGCCCTTTGGGGGCCCACAGAGCCCAGAGAAACAGCAAACACCAACTTTAATGCCTCTATCCAATGATGAGCCAGATTGATCGTGATAATAGTTAATAAGGAGCATTACCTGAGTATGATTAGCGGTTGCAGAACGCAAACATTCCAGTTCAATCGCGCTCTTTAATTGTTGCCTAAACACTTCTTCAAGGAAGCATCGTCCCCCTTTCATTACTGTGTCGCTCAAGGCTTTTAATTTCTTTTTTATTTTTTAAAGTGTATTCCTTTTGAGAGAGGGGGAGAGAGAGAGCCCGAGCAGGGGAGGGGCAGAGAGAGGGAGACGGAGAATGCCGAGCAGACTCCGTGCTATCAATGTGTAGCCCAGTTCGGGGCTCGAACTCACGAACCGTGAGATCATGACCTGAGCGGAAACCAAGGGTCGGACGCTCAACCAACGGAGCCACCCAGGTGCCCCCAGCCTAGGTTTTCTTGAGGTGTGGCTGCCCGAGAGGCGGCTCCACAATCCCCAGGGCACTTGTTACAAATGCAGAGCCCGGGACCCCATCTGAATCACTTAAATTTGTCCTCAGTCCAGTTTTGAAGAAGCCTGCGCCAGCCCCCCCCCCCCCCCAACCCCCGCCCCATTCCATTCCCAGGGCTCAAAGGGCCCGGGTGGCCACTAGAGGGCGCCGCAGAGGAGGCTCCCAGCCGCCGTGGTGCAACTTTCAACCCGCTCTTAACATGGCTTACACACCCCCACGCCCACTGCACCCGGGGCTGTTAGCCTGTTCTGTTCCTTGGCCTCCGGGCACACCTGGAATTGTATATGAGCTTGTTGTTTTGCGGACTCACTGTCCATCTCCCCACTGGAATATAACCCCGGGGAGCAGGGCTTTGGCTGTCGGCCTGGTGCCAGCCTTCATCCTCAGGGCCCAGGACCCCCCACCCCCCACCCCCGCCATAGGGGCCATGCTCACTACTCGTCTGCTGAATGAGTGAGTGAGGGAGGGAAGGAAGGGAAAAAGAAAACAGAAAGGTTCGGAGGAATGCAGGAAGAAAAGGCAGAGAGTGTAGGATCCCAGGCGCCTGGTTTTACCTCCAGAGACCTCTGCAGGGCCTGGTAGTCGGCAGAAATCTGCTCCATTTTGTGCTGGTGGGCGGGGTTCCCCTGGACGAGAGGCCTCACGGCCTCCATCTGTGCCCCAAGGTCCAGCCCCTCTTCCTGCAGCCCCTGCAGCAAAAAGGAGCAAGTGTGGCCGTGCTGTTTATCTCCTGTCATGGGAGCTGATGGGGGGAGGGGGGCTCTGAGTGGGGGAGCTTGGGGAGGTCCCGGCAAGATGGGGCTCCCCCACCCCAGTGGCGGCACCATATGGCCATCTGATGGGCCTACTCTCAGAGCTGGTGAGACTTTTTAAAAGGAGACAGAAATATTCTGGGACACCCTGAAAACAAACGGTTACGGCCTGGAAGGCATCTCTGGGGGGGGGAGGAGGGTCAAACTCCCGCCTGGATTCTTACCTGATGACCCCCTCTCCTTGTGAAGAATCACGCCCCAACTTCAGTTTTAAAGCCCCCGGACACACCATTTTTAACGTCTTCCCAAGAACCCTCTCAAGGTACGAATGAAGCCAAAAGTGCTTGACTTTTAAAAGGGTAATTGTATCACGCGCATTTAAAATCCTGCAGCCTCCTTATCAAGCCAATCATTATTGACCAATCTGCCTACGGGCAGTCTGCCTGTGTTTTAAAACATTTATTCTCGCTTCCAAAATCAGATCATTTAACTGAAGGCCTCTGTACTCATCAGGAACACTTTTAGAGCAGAGCAATTTTAAAACCGAATACCAACATGACATTTTGCAGCGACAGAGTAAACAGAAGTGCAGCTGATCTTTTCCTGAGGCTCAAGAATTCGCGGTCTGCAGGGTACTAAAGGTCCCGCAGAGGCCAGAAGCCACCAGATCAATCTAGCAGAGATCTGGACAAAAGGTCAGACCTCAGGCGAGGGGCTCGGCGGCTGCTGTTTTGCCAGTTACTGCCGCAAGAGGGGAGCTGCCTAGAGACACAGCTGAGCACCTGAACGGGGCCACCCCGGGCCCCACAGGGCCCTTACCTGCAACCTGGAGAGCTGGGTCTGTTTCCTAGGAAGGTCCTGCTGAAGCCCGTTCTCAGCTCGGACCCTGCCTTGGAGGTCCGACAGCTTCTTCTGTAGGGGCTCGAAAGCAGCCCCAAAATCTTGGTGCTGAGCCAGCAGGCTCTGCAGAGACACACAACGGACAGCACGCAGATTAAGAAATCCCCTCACGGGCACCCTGTACGACCGGCCACTCACCACCAAACTCCGGCCTTCTCCCGGCCGGCTCCTATCCACTCCGGCATCACCCCCCTCCAGGAAGCCTTCCCGGAGCCCTTGCTGGGGTTGGACGCCCCTCCTTGGAATCACCGTGGCGTCCTCACCGTGACAGTTGCTCTGCTCCCTAGCACAGAACTGCATCCCATAATACGTACACACCAGATCCCGCCGGAGGCCTGCTTTTGCCAATAAAGTTTTATTGGGATACGGCCACGCCCATTCACTTCTAGCCGCTCTCATGCCTCGGTAGACCCGAGGGGCCGCAGCCGAGACTGTCTGCCACACAAACCCTAGGGGATTTGCTAAACGTTC
Organism: Panthera uncia; assembly: GCF_023721935.1. Taxonomy (NCBI): domain Eukaryota; kingdom Metazoa; phylum Chordata; class Mammalia; order Carnivora; family Felidae; genus Panthera; species Panthera uncia. Next base: position 8,829,529 of record NW_026057582.1, on the reverse strand, counting down.
GCTACTTGGGGGAGATGAGATCCCGGATGTGAATGGAGCTCTCGGCCAGGGCCCGGTCCCTCCCAGTGCCCGAGAGTTATGTCGTCGTCATCATCTGATGCTCGGCAAACATTTGTTACGTAAAAGAACACACCGTCCTCGACATGCCACGTTACCCCTTCGATTTAGTGCAGTCATTCAGAAATGTGCTCCTAATAACATTAGCTTCCGGCTCTAGGTGGTTGAAAGTTCACAGGCAATTTTCTCTGCATTTTCTCATTAGACAGCAGCCCCCCCCCCCCCCCCCCCCCCACCCTGGCTTCCTCAGGAAGACAGTTCCAGTGTCGAGGGAGCAGTGTCAAGGGAGATTCAGGGGCAGGGGTGGGCACAGCAGGTGCCCAGGATGCCAGTTAGAAGGATCGCACGTTAACTGGCGAGGGAAGGCCACCCGGTGACAAGTGGTGGGGCTGAGGGAGGAGTCTGGGCCTCCTGCCTCCCTCCCCAGAAGGCTGTCCCCCAGGACGGCGGCCGCGACACCCACCTGCAGCTTGCTTTTCCTCTGCAGGAGGCCGTTGTGCACCAAGTCTCTGTCCCGCACGGAGCTCGCCACCTGCTCCAGGAGGGTCGTGGCTTCGTCCTGGCCGAAGACGCTCCTCAGCAGGTCTTTCTTCAGCTGTAGCATCATCAGCTGCTCCTTCAAGCGCGAGCTTTCTGCCAGGGCCGCCTACAGGGGACAAGGCCTCCGTGACCCCCAGGGCACGGCAGGGCAGGGCAGGGCGGGACCGGGCTGGGAAGCGGTACCGAGAGCACATCGGTCCTGCCTCAACTTCCCCGGGACGCTGCACCTTCGTGCCTGGAACTGAGAAAGCGGCGGACGCCAGGAGGAACGGGCTGGCGGGGACGCGTCAGGGAGGCCCTGACTTTCAGGGTCAACTTGATTCCTCTCTCACCCCCCACTTCTATCCTATCACCAAAGCCCAGGCAAGACTGTACCTCCTGTCCAGCCATCCCCCCTGCCGGTGTCCACAGCGGACTCAGCCTCGCTCACCTGGACCACAGCAGCCCTTGACTGCCTGCCCCCCCGCAGCTGTCCCCCCAGAATCGACCGCCCAGACTGCGGCCGCACCTGCCCCCCCCCCCCCCCCCCCCCCCAGAACCGACCACCCACCCTGTGCCGCCCCCCCCCAAGCTGTCCCCCCAGAATCTACCGCCCACACTGCAGCTGCACCTGAACCGAACCAGTTGGATCCTTTACTCGATAATCCCCCATCACCTACAGCAGTGGGCCTACCCCTTGGGTGCTGTTTGGGACACAGGGGTCTATGGGAGCACATGAGAATTCAGGAAAGCTCCCTAGAGGAGGTGACATCTGAGTGGAATCGTGATGCGCAGGTGATGGAGGTGCCAGGTGAAGGAGGGACCTAAGGGAGACTCACGTGATGAGCAGCTGTCTCCCTGGGCCTTTGCATGGCCCCGGCCCGCCTCCTCCAGGAAGCCGGCCCCGACCACACCCCCAGCCTACACTCACTCTTCCTGCCCCAAAGCCCTGTGCCAATCTCCGGCTTCTGCTGACTAACGAGCCGTTTGGGGTCAGCACGCCTTGCTGATCTGAGGGCCCAGGGTCCCGGAGGCCAAGGGAATTGTGTTCGGCTGGCCAGAGTCCTTCCGCTTTATCCCTGGTGATGTTACTGAGACACCGAGCTGGGCACAGGGCTGGGAAGGGACAAAGACCCCAACCCAGGTCGGTACCTGCGATCCAAGGCCGAAAGTGATCATCTCCCTTCAAGTGTCGACAGAGCCCTCTGGGTGTTGGAGGCAGAGCTGAACGCCCCTAGTTGGGGAAATCCGAGAAGCCTCCCCAGAGCAGGCGGTGTTGCCAGAGCCCCGGAAGAGCAGAGGGGGCCCCTGGAGCAAGGGCAGCCTAGACACGGCCGGCACAGCCGAACTGGCGTCCCCCGCGATGGGGGCAGGTGGTGTGAGAGGACAAGCCCCTTGCTAGGGAGGGTGCCCTTCACTCCCTTGCCAGAAAGCCTGGACACAATAGTGCAGCAGTTAAGAGTTCAGGCTGAGAAGTTGCGATCCGGAGGCCTTGGGTCGTTCTGAGCCTCAGTTTCCTCATCTGCAGAACAGGCAGAGCCACGCCCAACTCCCGGGGTCGGCGTGAGGGCTGAAAGGGGGCGGTGCCCATGCAGCCTGTAGCCTGGCGCACAGCCCGCAGGGAACACACAGTAACAGACGGCCTGTCTCTCTGGTACCATCTAACCAGCCGCTGCGGGCTGAATTGCGTCCCCCCAAAAGATGTGAAGTCACAGCATCTCCGCCCCGACTGCCCCAGAATGTGACTGTATGTGGAGACGGGGTCCTTACGGAGACGGTCAAGTTGGAATGAGGTCATGAGGGTGGGCCCCAATCCAGTTAGGACCGGTGTGCTTCTTCAAAAGGGAAATCTGCACCCCGACCCACAGGCACCAAGGCAAGACGACGCGAGGACACGTGCGGAGAAGCTGTCCAGGTGATGGCAAAGGCCGAGATCGCCGGGCCAGGTCTACAGGCCAGCGAACAACGACACCTGTCAGTCGACACCAGGAGCTAGAAGAGGCAGGGCAGGATGGTCCCCAGAGCCTTCAGAGACGGGGCGGCCCTCCTCACTCGGCGCTTGTCGTCTCCAGAACTGTGTGAGAGTGAGTCGCCATCGCGCTAAGCCATCTGGTTTTGGAACTTTGTCACAGTCGTCCTTGGAAATGAGCATCTCAGCCATGCCCAGCTTTGGGGCCTGACGCCTTAGTCCTAGAGGAACTTTGCAGGTCTGATAGGCTACGCTGAGGCTAGCTAGGCGCAGGAACTGAGCCAAGAAAAACAGGGCTGGCGGCTCAAGCCTGGCCCGTGAAGTCCATCCGGCCTGGGAAGGGCTCGTGAGCGCAACGCGAGACGTGATCCCAGCCAGCACGGAGCACGGAGAAGCCATAGTCCTGCCCACCTGTTCCAACCCACTGATCCGCGAAACTCCTGCCCCGGGGAGTCCTGAGTCACACTCTAGAAAGACGGAACCTCTCCCTCCCGCCTGGCACAGGTCCTGGTTAGCTTTCTGCCCCCCGTGGGAAGGACGGGATGGAAATGCAATCTGATCTAGCGGGAAAAGCACTTGCCGTGGAGTCAACCAGACCTGGGTCAAAGCCAGCTCTGCCACTTGGTCGCTGTGTGACCTTGAACCAGTGCCTTTCCCTCTCTGGGACATGGTTTCCTCAACAGTCAAATGATAAAAATAAAACTGCCACATTGCAAATGGCAACCCTGTTCCCAGGACCCAGGGTGACAGCAGGAATAAGAAACATAAGATGAGAGTCTAGAGCCTGCCATTCTGGCCTCAGCCCCGCCTCTGGAGTGGCCCGACCTTGAACAAACACCCTAACTTCTCTCTGGCTCTGGTCCCTCATCAGCAAAATGAGGAGGAAAATAATAGAAATGGAGACCAAAATCTGTGTACATAGATATCCACCATATACAAATTATGACCAGGAATACTGGAAACCACCTAAATATCACACGAACGGAACAAAAAATATTGCGAAATACCGTGCAGCCATTTAAAGCGATGACTTTTCGGCAACATTTTATCTTTTTTCTTAAAACTTTTCTAGCTGAAGTATAATAGACACGTAACGTTATATCAGGTTCAGATGCGCGACACGATTCGATATTTGTACACACTGCGGAATGATCGCCATAATACATCAAGTGCCGACCGTCACCACACAAAGTTATAATTTCTTTTTCCTTCTGACAATGAGAACTTTTAAGATTCACTCTTCTGGCAACTTTTACGGGGGGCTACCATATCAGCTGTAGTCGCCATGCTGTACATCACACCCCCGTGACTTATTTATTCTATAACTGCAAGTCTGTATCTTTTGAGCCCCGTTAACCCATTTTCTCTACCCCCGACACCCCTCCCCACTGGCGGCCTCCATTCTGTTCTCTATTAATAATCTACGGGTTTGGTTTTCGCTTTTTAGATTCCACATAGAGGTGGGATCATGTGGTATTTGTCTTTCTCTGTTCAACTAATTTCACTTACCATGATGCCCTCAAGGTCCAACCATGTTATTGTAAATGGCAAGATTTCGTTCTCTTTTATGGCTGAGTGGCATTTCTTTATGTATATCTACATAGATACAGATATAAATATAGATATGGATACAGGTACAGATATAGACATAGACATAGATATATAGAAACAGATATAGACACAGACATAATCACACATTCTTTCATCCGTTCACCCCTCAGTGGACACTTAGGTTGTTTCCATACCTTGGCTTTGTAACTAACGATGCAATGGACATGGGGCTCTTTACGTATAGCTTTTCAAATTAGTGTTTTTGTTTTCTTTGGACAAACACCCAGGAGTAGAATCACTGAATCACATGGCAGTTCTCTTTTTAATTTTTCGAGGAACCTCCACACTGTTTTTCCACAGTGGCTGCCCCAGTTTACATCCCCAGCAACAGTACACCAGGGTTCCCTTTTCTCCACGTCCTCACCAACGCTCGTTGTTTCTTGCCATTTGCTTTCAGCCGTTCTAACAGGTGTGGGGTGATAGCCCATCGTGGTTTTGGTTTGCACCTCCCTGCTGATGAGTGACGTTAACATCTTTTCACGTGCCTGTTGGCCACCTGTATGTTTTCTTTGGAAAACTGTCCCGAGTTTCTGCTGAAAAACCTGCCTGTAGTCTTATGAGCGTTCCCCTGCATGGAACACATTGTTTTCTCACACTACTTTTAAGATTCTATCTTTGTTTTTAACTTTTGACATTTCAATTATAATGCATCTTGGTATGGGTCACTTTTTGTTCGTCTTGTTTGAACACGCATCTCTGTGCTGTCTGGACCTGGATGTCTGTCTCTTGCCCCAGTTTAGGAAAGCTTTCAGCCTTTATTTCTTCAGATAAGTTTTCTGCCCCCTTTCCCCTCTCTTCTCCTTCTGGGACATCTACAATGCAAATGTTATTCGGTTTGATGTGGTCTCATAGGTCCCTTAAGCTATTTGCATTTTTTCAAATTCTTTTTTCTTCTTGCTGCTCTGAGTGAGTTCCACTGCCCTGTCTTCCAGATCACCGACCCCTTCTTTGGATTCGAGTCTGCTGCTGAACCCGCCAGTGTATTTTTCAGTGCAGTCACTGCATTCTTCAGTTCTGTGACTTCTGTTTAGTACTTTCTTATTGTTTACGTGGGGTTTTTGGGGAAGTTCTTACTGTGTTCATCCCTTCTTCTCCCAAGATCAGTGAGCATCGTTAGGACCATTACTTTCAACTCTTTATCGGGTAAATTACTTATTTCCATTTCATTAGGGGTTTTTTTTCCCCCCTTGAGGTTTTATTTTTAAGTCCCAGGGGTCAGGTGCCTGATGTGGGGCACAAACCCCTCACTCCTCGAGGAGAAGCTCCAAATTTGTGAGCTCCTTCCTCACGGCGGGTCACTGCGCGGGGGGGGGGGGTGAGATTTTTTGGCCAGACAGCATCTCTGCCTCTCTGACGCATCTCAGTGAAGCCCTTTTACCATTGGATGGAAGCAACTATTCTGCTACAGTTCAGGTCTTTTTCAGAGGGCATTATTCCATATGTAGCGACAGATTCAGTGTATCCATGGGAGGACATAAAGTTCAGGATCTTTCTACGCTGCCATCTTGGACTGTCCTCCTGAACCATTTTATTTTATTTATTTTTATTAAGTTTATTTATTTATTTTGAGAGAGAGAGAGAGAGAGAGAGAGAGCGAGCACAAGCAGGGGAGGGGCAGAGAGAAGGAGAGGAAGAATCCCAAGCAGGCTCCATGTTGTCAGCCCAGAACCCGATGCGGGGCTCGAGCTCACAAACTGGGAGAGCAGGACCTGAGCGGAGATCAAGAGTCCGACGCTTAACCAACTGCGCCACCCAGGCAACCCCCCTGCCCGGGGACCATTTTAAATGAAGCTTGTAAGAGCCAACTGAAAATATCAGAATACACAGCTATATAACGTGATTCCAAATACGCAAAAAATGGCAAAGAATTAGTGAAAGCTTTTGTCTATTGGTGACAATATTGCATGGCAACGGCTAGATGGGTTTTCATCAGGTATGAAGGGTATATTTGGGATTGTCAGACCTAAAGTAGATTTCTGCGACACGTGTAAGATTCACTTTGGGGAGCCCTGAGAAGTCCCTCAAAAAGATGGGCAGTCATCTTTCAGAGCATGGGACAAGGAGGCCCATAGGAACCCCAGAAGGAAAGGCTAAGCCCTGCAAATGAAGAAATATGGACAGAGAAAACAAACCCTTGTTCCAGCGTGAGCCCCACGTGGAAAATCCCCAGAGCAGACACTCCAAACTCCAGGCACCCGTGTGTGGCTGAGCAGCGTGTTCAAGGGTGAGGAGAGGCCAGTCCTGGTTAAAGGGCCTCCCCAGAACTACCAGGTCAGATAGAAAGCGTGATGTCGTGTACCTCAGCATGTTAACAGGGCTCCCAAGGCTTGGGGGACCGTGGGCACTTTTTGTTGCCTTCTTCACAAACCTTTACGTTCTCCACGGAGGCATGGCTTTTATAAGCAGAATGAAAGTTAATGTAAAATAAGGCTTACATGTGATACGCTTTTGTGTCTCCTCCCACTCTGTGTGTCTTAGAATGCCTAGACCCCAAAGTTGATGGACTTCAGAGCTCCAGGAAACCCTAAGGCAGCGTCCACGGGCCAGTCAGAGCCGCCATATTGACTGGCGTTTGCCACAGACACCGCCCTCCGCTCACCCAACACTCATTCCTCCTTCTTGATCACCGAACGGCCAGCGCTTCTGTTTGGGTGACAAAGCGCCCAGTTACAGGTGCTGAAATAAATTTCTAGGCTCGGGATGGGGCTGCTCCTCCCCTAGATGCCAAGGCAACAAAGCGAAACTTAGATTAAGTTTCCAGTCCCTGTAAATGCTCCACTTGGCCAGAAACGCAGGATATCCAGTCCACGATGCCCAAACACCAAGCCAACCCTGGGCCTTCTCACCCCAAACAAGGCTGACCATCAGCCAATCAGATATTTTCTATTTGTCTTTTCCTTCTTTATTCTTTATCCTATTAAACCTTCCCGCCTTCTGCCCCATTTTGCAGCTCTCCAAAAGGAGGCTGTCCACCTCATGAAGTGTTAAATAAAGTTTGTTTGTATCATCTAAATTGTCTTCTTTGATCACTTTAACACAGGGTTATGTCTACGATTGGTATAAACCAATCCCGGCAACCCCATCACCTTCAGCCAGTGATTGGGTCAGGGTGGTCATGTGACCTGGCCTGGCCAATGAGATGTAAGGAGAGTCTGCTGGGGCTTCTGGGAAAGAGGGTTTGCCTCCCTGTTGGAAATGGTGAACGGAGAAAGCCCTTTTTGCCCCCTTGCCGTTCGACAAGATGCTGTCCGTGTGAAGATGCAGGCTTGCTGTGGTGACAGCCATCTTGGGGCCATGAGGGGACATGTGGCTGAGAGCTAGAAAGAGCCTGGGTCCTGGAAGATGCTTGTTGAGCCATCAGGCCAGCTCTGGGACCACCTGGGAGTCTCTGGGTTTCAAGCTACCGTTGCTCAGAATTTCTGCCACATGCGTCCCAATTGATACGCACGCAGCAAAGGGAATGACCTAACATGCTCTCTCTCAGAACGTCTCTTGCTTCTACCCGGGGACCGTCGGCAGGAGGGTCCCGAAGGACGGGCTGTGGGAGGGTCAGTACCAAGTCCTAGGGGGACACCAGGGACCAGCCTTTGCCTTCTACCCAGGAACTGAGGACGACGGTAACATTTCCTGTGCAAACTTAAGACTTGCCAGGCAGGGTGCAGTGACCTTTACCCAGATACCTGGAGGATCCAGGGACACGCCTTTCCCTGGAAGAACGGCTCCGGCGTCACGCCTGGCTGCTGGCCTCCTCCCCGCCCCCCTGCACCGGTCAGCCCTCCTGGCAGGCTCACAGTTACCTCGACCTGGGGCAGGAAGGTGTGAATGGAGGGCAGGTCCGGCAGGCTGGCGGTGATGTCCAGGAGGCTCTGGGCCAGGGCCGTCCACAGCTGCAGGTCCTGTAGAGGCCTCTGGAAACGCTGCCACAGCTCCGCCCCCGTGGCATTGCGCAGCCTGGCGCTCTTGCCCTTCATGCTGAGGAGCCACGGAGAGGCCGAGAGAGGAGAGAGCGGGGTCAGCCCAGAACTGAGGCCTCTCCCGAGACCCCCAGGGAGCCCAGCGCGCACCGTCCCCACGGTGGGCTCTCCCCCACCCGCGAGCTGCCGGGAGTGGCTCCGGGGCCTCGGAGGTCTCTCCCTCTGGATCAAAGCCCACCGGGCACCAGCCAATGCCCAGACAGACTTGCGGCCCAGCTTCTTGGCCAGAGAACCTCAGGCCTTGAAGAGGAATCACGGAGCCCCTAGCCCGGAACCGCCTACCCCCAGGCACCTGTGCAGAAGCTAAAGCAAACTCCCTTCCTGAGTAAGAGACCCATCGTCCCAGACCCAAATCATTTGTTAGAAATAATCTTTCAGATACGATGTCCAGCACCCGGTCATAGATGGCCAGCACGGAAAACCTCAACAAGAGGAGCTGGAGGGAAGGGAACACCCTTGGCCACCCTGTGCACGGGATATTTGGGTCCCTGCCACCACCTGAGTGCCCCCCAGGGGATCCGGGCCCCTGCTCTGATGTACAGACATATCGCAAGGGAGAAGGCCCCTGAGTTGGTTCTGAAGGAACCCCTGGGTCAGGCAGAGGGACAAGAGGTGCTCCGGAGGCGGGGACAGTGAGCCCCCCGGCAGTGGGACAACCACGCAGCCACGGTAGCTACAGACTGCAACTCTACACGTGGGGTGGAGACCTGACCCACTGTTCTGGGCTCGGCCAGGAAACTGGAGCCCCCTGCTCTGCCTGAGCCCAGAGCCCAAGGGGGAGGTAGAGGCCGGTCTGAAGATGCTGTCACAGCACCACGTGCAGGCCGGGTGGGGGGGGTGGGTGACCATTGCAAAGTCCTCCCTTTGGGCCGTTACTTGTGGACCCCTCCCCAGGGCTAAGCTGCCCAGAGACTTAACGGAAACCAGTGAATGAGCCACTCAGCATGGAGCCCAGCCAAGTCCAGCCCTCCTTCTGGGAACCAAATGCCAGTCGTGGAGGGGCGCAAGAGTTACCAGGTCACGAGAGGAAGCAAGCGCACCTCCCAGAAATGGCTTTAGATGAGGGAGGCTGGAAGGCCCCGTGAGCGTCAGGTTCGAGGCATGCCCGAGTCCCGCCGCCCCCAGCCTGCCCGGGTACCTCTGGTACTCCTGGAGAGCAGCGACCACGCTGTCGGAGAGCGGCTGCAGGTCATGGGGGTAGACGATGAGCTCCTTCAGCTGGGCCTGCAGCCGGGTCACCCGGGGCTCCTCCGCGGCCAGGGCCGCCCGCGTCGCCTGCAGCACAGGGAGGAAACCAGAGGGGCGCGGGAGGTTCGGTGACGGGGCCTGGGCATGGCCGGTGGGAGGGGACTAGCCTGGGAGAAAACTGTCACCAAGGGCAGGGACTGGGGTCCCTGGGAGCTCGGCGCCCGCTCTCCTGCTTCCGGCTTCCTGCCTCGAACTCAGCATTTGCTCTCGCTGAGCCGGCTTTTCTCTACGATCACTGACCTCCCAGTGGTGCCGTGAGTGCCTCCACCTAATAATACAAGTAACTCATGTCTCGGGAACATCAACTCCGTGCTGAGTGCTGTGGCCGTCCCATTCATCGAAGCAGGGCGAAGAGCCTAGGAAGGCATCCGCCACGTCCCCATTTTCTACACAAGGAAACGCCACCTGAGAGTTCTCCGATGGTTACAGAGCAAGTAAACGGCGGACCCGACAGGGAGCTGGGCCCTCTGGCTCTTCACGTGACTCTTCAGCACCAGAGGGAACAGTGATCTAAAGATGCTTTGTGCTGAGCACTCCCAAACCACGGGACTGACACCAGACACGGCCCCTTCCTGCTGCCCTGGGAAGTGCGGAGTTTGACCCTGGCCTGGACTCTTGCCAGGTGCCACGCTCACTAGGAGGCGAGATGGGGCAGCAGAAAGTGCTCTGGCTTTGGCATGACACGGGCTGAGCCGGAAACCCCCCTCGACCCCTTCTGAGCCATGCGACCTCGGGCTGTTCCCTCATTGGTAAGATGGGGCCACACCCCCACCTCGCCGAGCCCCTCCCCAGCTCCCCCACGTGCAACCTCGTGCCTTGGTCCAGACCCCCCATTCACAGGGACCAGAGGCAGCTCCAGCCACGCTCGGTGATGGAGGGACCACAGGTGGAACTGCCACCAGTTTGGAGCTGGAGAGCAAGCTCCGACAGAGGGATCGTAAGCAGCGGTCAGTGGCAGGCTGGAACACTCTAGAGGCAACAGAATGTGGAATCTGCCCGGACGGTCTTATTCAGTCTCAGAAATATCCTTGTCCACATTCAATTATTAGGCCAATGCGATGAAATCTGTACAGGGTTTCATAGAAGATGAGGACGCGATCGGTGCGTGTGAACCGGCTCCTTCCAAACCATTCACAAAGAAACTCCACACCAGAGCGCCCGGGAAGGCTGGCCAGCCTACAGACAGGCAGGCCCTCGGCCCAGGCAGGGCAGGGGTCCGCGGTGAGGACCAGGATCACGGGCTGCCTCAAGAGAAAGGCCCGTGCGGACCACAGAGAGGTCACGCGTCAATGTGGGACTGTGAGGGTCACGGGAATATCCAGGGACCAGGGAGGGACCATCTGGGGACCGCAGCGGGAAGGCTCCTGGCCCACTGTGCTGGCCTGGCTAAGGACTGCCCCTCTCTGGACACAGCTGCCTCCTTATGGAATCAGAGGGGCCCCTTCCAGTCCAGCCGTGCCATTTCTGCACCTATGATGGAGGCGTCTTTAGTTTCTGGATCGCTGGGATGCCAGAGGGGGGGCGCTCTGTGAGGCCACTCTGATGGACTCTGCTTTGGCCACAGAACCGCTCTGACCTCGACCTCAGCTGCCGAAAGTCTCCCTGAAGTGCACGAACGGTCCCGGCCTGGTCCGCGTAAGGATGTCACAAATCACCCCCGGCCCCCAGTTCTCCGTGTGGAAGGGTCTTGGGACTGTCGGCAGAGAGATCAGGAGGTGGTCACAGCCAGACTGAGCCCCGATGTCCTCGTTCCTGGTCCTTGACTCTCTTTATGCTAATTTCCTAAAACCGGGAGTCTGAGCTGGCAGTTAGAGGCATGTCATGTTGAGTCAGACTCTCCGGGGCTAAGTTCAGACCCCCGCCTCCACCTGTAGGGTGTATCACCACAGGCAAGTCTTAAACTCCTTAGTGCCTCAGTTTCCCCATATGTTAAAGGGGATCGTGGCAGTGCCCGCCCCCCCTCCCGCCGCATAGGGTTATACAGCACTCGGCACATCGCAGGCTGGGTAAGTACAACCCCACTATGTCGGTTTTAAAGACGAACGCATCTCTCACAGATGCTTTCTTTACAAGTCGCGCTTTCAACCGCGGTCCTGACACCACCCGCTTCTTCGAACTTTGCCTGTTTCTCAAAAGAGGGAAGAGTCCAAATTTCCTTTTTGGTGCAAGAGAGAAAGGCTGTGCTCTACCTTTCCCCTGCTCTGCTGGGCCACGGGGGCTCCCAGCCAAAGCAGGTCGGGCTGCCTGGCGGCCACGGACCCGGCCTCATCCCAGGGCACCCAGCCCCTCCGAGGGCTGGGCTGGAGCAGGCGAGGTGTCTGTTCCTTGCTATAAACCACATCATAAGTGCAAACGGCCACTGTGCGAATGCTCATTTAAGAACCAAAGTCTTCAGTGATAAATCCCAAGCTTCTCTTTCACCGATTTCGGTGAGTCATGGCTTGATCATAATTGAGGGGCCACTGGCATCGGGGCGGGCAGAGAGCCTCCGCAGGGATGGGGTCGGCTCTGCTTCAGGAAAGGCTTCCTGAAACCCAGCTGGGCACAGACAAGTAGCCGTCGCGGTGGAACGGCGGCAGGGCCTTCCGGGCCTTGGCTCCCGAGTTTGCACTTTGTGACCCTTGTCCCTTATCTTGTGGTAAAAGCCGGTACTTTCCGAGAATCGACTTTGGCAGGTGCTGTGCTAAGCACTTTTTGAGTTTTCGCCGGTTCGTCCCTGTCCGTGTATAAATGAGGTTAAAGTACTTCTCCCAAGGCCGCCCAGTTAGCAAGAAGAGAGAGCAGGATCTGGACCCAGGCAGTCTGACCCCAACGTCCCCCTGCCCTTGGCCGCTGCGCACGCCAGCTCTTCCTGAGCCGAGGCGGACCGTCCTAAACAGGAAGTAGTTCTCTTTGCGCTAAGTTGATCACCGCAGTGGAACCTCGTCTACTACGAGGCTCAGTGAGCCCTAAAGGGTAACTGCTTTCTTTCTACCCACGCAAAAAATATGTTTGCATTTGGGCAAGCATCAGAAGGAAGAGAGAAAAACAGAACAACAACGCAGAGCGGAGGTGGGATCCGGGTAGCTTTTCTCTGAAAACAGTTTCCCTGATGGCACTGACGTGGAGCTAACCCGCTGAGCTAGTAAGTGAAGATCGGCGTGAGGGAGGATGTTGACGCTTGTTGGAAAAAAAACCTCTCTGTCCGTAAGTCAGACCTCCCGGGTGTGCACATGCGTGGGAGGAAGGCGACCGTGCTGTGGTCGGATGTTGTGTCTGGGTTGGAACCCGCCCCGCCCTCCCAGGATGGGCACCGTTGGCTTGGTCTCCCTAGAACCCCATCGTCTCTACGCGAAGAACCTTCCCTCTGACCTAACGCTCCCTGCTCTGGGCTCAAGCAGTCCACCCCGCATCCCACCACGGGGCAAGGGAATGGCAGACCGAAAGGCAAGCCACCTCTGGTCTTATTTACCCACAGACTCCTCGCGTGGTCCTGGGGATGTTGAGGGTAAGGGAAACCTCTCCAGACCTCGGTTTCCTCATCTGGAAGATGGGTACAAACACCCAACTTGTGTGCTACACCCAGGGAACTTAGATCACCAAAGATCTAGAAGGCCCAGAGTAAACGTGGTTAAAGGTTAGCATGACTCTCTCCCCGTGCAGAGGAGATCCGAGGTACACATGTCACCTGGACAGTCCCTGTCTTAGCCAAACCCCACTTACCGAGTAGAGTCTCCAGCGGGCCACCAGCTCGTCCTCGGTCCCCGCCTTCGCCGCGGGCTCCAGACCCTCCTCGGCCAGCCTCTGAAGGTCCTTCCTGAACTCTCCCAGCTCGGCCTCTAGCTGCCGCCTCTGCTGCTCACAGGCTCCCATGGACTTGAGCAGGCCCTGCAGCCGCTCCTCCTCCTCCTCCCAGAGGGCTCGCAGCTTGTCCAGAACTTTCTGCATCTCCTCCAGCTCCTCGGTGATCTTCTCCGCGCCCAGAGGAGAGGTGTTCTGGATGACGCCCACAGCCTGCTCCTCCAGCCTCCTCAAAGACTCCTTACCCCGGGGAAAATCGCCAGCGATGTCCTGAAGGGGGTGGGGGGTGGGGTGGACAGATGGGGAAACATACAAGGGGAAAAAGACATCACGTGCTACATTTTCCAGAGCCCCTGGAATGTCATGCTAAACATGAACTCCTAGATGAGAGCCAGACGCGCCTTTCCAAGGGGTGGACTGTCTGCCTTAATTGCACTGACTTGCCACAGGAGGATGTAATTCCCTTCCTGTGACTTTTACGGCCACTTGATTAAGTCAAGGAGAAAATCTGGGTTGGGTGTTTCTGCCTTTAACCCTCTGTGACGTTTGTTGATCTTCCCTTGTAACAAAGACAGAGGCAGCCTCGGGCTGGGAGCCTTCAGCTGGAGGAAGTATGGAGCCAAATAGAACCTAACGACCCGTTGGGTTTCGTTATATTTATTTGTAGGGTTATCTACGAATGCCGAGTGAGCAGCGGTTTTCCATTCACGACAATGACAGAACTTTTCCTTTCATACAAATATTCATTAGTCTTCCATTTAAAAAATTTATATAGGCACCTGCAAGTCTATTTTATTTGCAAGTGCCTTCAAAATATTTTCCTTTTTTGTCGCAGCGCAATTGCATGGAGTAAGATACATAGATCTTAAGCACTACTATTCAAAGAGTTTTGAGAAATATGCACACCCACGTAGTGCACATTGTTACCAAAATATAGAGCGTTTCTAACATCCCAAAAGATTCTAGAACTCCATGTATCTGAAAGCATTGGCTATATTATCTTTTGAAACTGGCTTCTTTCCACGTCATGTTTTTTGGATTCTTCCATGCTGTCGTAGGTCTTAGCACTTCATTCTTCTTTGTTGTGAGTAGTATTCCTTTATATATAGATACAGACGTGGACATGTGATTTATATCTAATCTATATCTATATCTATATCTATATCTATATCTATATCTATATCATCGATATCTATCTCCCGTGCCACAGTATGTGAATCCAACACTCTGCTGATTAAAATCTGAGGTGTTTTCAGTTTGGGACTATTACAAATAAAGTTCCGACGAACATTCTCACACCACTCACATAAGATTTTGGGGGGCGGGATGTCGTTATTCACTGGTTTTTAAACAAGAGTCAACTTACATACAAATATTAAATAAATGGTACAGGTGCCGTAGATCTGTGGCAAAATTTATAAAGTCGTCCCCGAATTACTGCACACACTCTAACAGTCCCTTTATGGAGGAAGTCAGAAGCTCATTCAAGGTCACAGCCATTCAAGAAGGCCGGAGTGGACCAAGCCTGTCTCCACTGCAGGCCTGATGCCTACACCAGGGCTCCTTACCCGCGGCACGACCGACACCTGCGGTCGGACAGGTCTGCTGGGGGGGCTGTCCTGCCCGTCACAAGGTGCATAATAGCATCGGATCTGGCCTCTACCCGCTACATGCCAAAAGCATTTCCGCCCTCCGTCGTAACGACCAAAAAATGTCTCCAGACGTTGCCAAGTGTCCCCCATTTGAGACCCACTGGTCTAGACCACGCTGCTGTGACCTTGGGTTTCCAAGTGCCCCGCTGGCTCGGAGATTTCTGTAAAGCAGCCGAGGCCCCACACCTACTGCGCTAGATTCCACACGTCTCCTCGTGTGCGCTCTGCGTGCCGTGGCTCTTGTATCCCCCGGGGCCCCCAGCACATCCCAGTAAATAAACAACACAGAAGCCCAGTAGCTGAGCATTTCCTCAGGGGACCCCTCTGGTAGAGACGCGGTCAAGTTTACCTGCAGCGCGCAGAGACGGCCCTCGGTGGTCAGTTTGCAGTTCCGCCCCAGGCAGCTGCTCACCTTCTCCACCACCGCCTTCAGCCACAGCTGGAACTCGTCCACGCCTGCCTGGAAATGCTCGTGTTCCCGGGTCACCTGCTCCAGCAGGTCCACTCTGTCCTGTGGGAGGGGAGGACGGTCACCACCTATGCAGGTCCCCAGCCCAGGCTGCCCTTGGCCTTCAAGGCCTACGTGTGTGTGTGTGTGTGTGTGTGTGCATATGCGTGTGTTTAGGGGGTGTGAGATACAGTCGACCGTCTGCCCTTTTGCCAAAGATAAAGACATCCCAGTGGCTCTTCTCCACCTTATTAGCCGTAACCCGAGAGACTCTTGGTCAGAGCATGTCCACACTGGGCCCGCCAACTCCACAGCTGGCTTTCTTTCCTGCCGTGTCCGGGGAATGGGACTCAAGACACGGGTATTTAGGGGCACCTGGGTGGCTCAGTTGGTTAAGCGTCCAGCTCTTGATATCGGTTCACGTCATGACCTCACGGTTTGTGAGATCGAGCCCCGAATCGGGCTCTGCACTGACAGCATAGGATTCTCTCTCTCTCTCTCTCTGCCCCACCCCTTGCTTGCATACACACACTCTCTCTCTCTCTCTCTCTCAAAATAAATAAACATTAAAAAAATGACAGGAACAGGGGCACCTGGGGGCTCGGTCGGTTAAGCATCCAACTTTGGCTCAGGTCATATATCATGGTTTGTGAGTTCGAGCTCCATGCTGACAGCTCAGAGCCTAGAGCCTGCTTCAGATTCTGTCTGTCTGTCTGTGTCTCTCTCTCCCTGCCCCTCCCCCGCTCACATTCTGTCCCTCTCAACGATAAACAAACATGACAGGAACATTTAACAACTCCTGCTGCACAACGCTATCATTGGAGCACTCACCAAGGTGCCGGGAGCACCCAAGGAACTTTCCGTACATTGTCATCTCACTGCGCTCTCCTGACCACCCAATCAGGTGGCACCATTATTATCCCCGTTTGACACATGGGGAAACGGAGGCACAGAGCGGCGCCTCAGAAAGCACTTGCCCAAGCTCACCTGGGTAGGGAAGGACCAAATTCAAACCCAGAAGGCCAGACTGGGCCAACGGCATCCGTGCCCCACGCCGGCGGTGTGTGCAGTGCATGCAAATACACAGGAGGCCGTACCCCCTTCCTCACGGGTCCGGCGTTGCTGGCGGCATGGGCTGGAGTCACCTCGGTTTTCAGACAACCCTACTCTAGTCCTCGCCACAGAGGGGCAAGATGGCGTCCCGAGCGGGGCTGTCATCTGAGAAATAAATGCCCCTTCTATCAGACCTGTGTGCCCAGGAACCGTTTCTCAAACACGCCCCTGATCGCAACACCATTTCTCTCAAGCCCTCCATGGCTCCCCGCTGCCCGCAGGCCCGGATCCAAGTGCTGCAGCATTCTGGTCAAGGGCAGGACCCCGCGATGTGGCTGTGGCCTTGCAGTCAACACCCTGGGTTTGGAGGGTTTGCCCGTGACTTGAACCCTGGCCTGCTACGTGCCCGTGTCTCTCTGTGCGTGTGGTTAATAACAACCCCACCTCACTATGGCGCAGTGGAGTCAAATGAGGCAGAACTCACGTGACCCCAGAACCGCACTGGGCAGCTCGTAAGCACCTGTGAGCCATTGATTGCTGTCACCTGGGCTCTTGTCGCACCCAACCGAGCAGGAGTGGGTGCAGTTCTGCCCGGCCACGCTGACCTCCGGGCCCCACAGCCTCTCTGACTTGGCCCGCTGCCCCAGGCTGACTTAGCAGCCTTCCCTTTGTCCTGTGGTTCCCTTCTGGCATTGTCCATGCCTCCCCATCCGCTGGGAGAGTCAAGAGCTCCCTACACACCAGGCGGCCCCTTGCTGACTTCCCCCCCAGGCTCTGTGAATGAGTGCTTCCCAAATGGCAGGAAGATTCAACACTGAGTGTGGCCGCTGGAGGGAAGTTTTCAAGGAGGGTCAAGAAGAGGGAAAGGGAGGACCTCCATTTACCAAGCACCTGCCAACGTGCCGGGAGCGTGACAAGCTATCTTACACTTAATCGTCACCACGATGCCAAGCCCTCCCGCTACACAGATGTCCAAGCCGAGGCTGGGAGGTCACGTAGCTCTTGAAGGGCCTTCTGGACAAGAGTTAAATGGCAGGTGCCCAACTCCGAAACCACTGCTCTAATCCAGGGGTTGGCTGGCGGTGGAGAGTAGACGTTTTCGACTTTAGCCACCACGTGGCTTCTGTTGCAGCCGGTGATGCGTTCCTTCCGTTGTGCCACAGGCTGCCACAGACAACCACGTAGAACAGGCCTGTGTTCCGGTGAAACTGAAATATGGGGGCTGAAATGTGAATTTCATAGCATTTTTCCATGTCGTGGAAGATTCTGCGTTTTCTTTCCTGCCATTTAAGCGGGCAGAAACCATTTCTGGCTCCCAGGCCACGCAAAATCAGGAGATGGGCTCGATTTGGCCCACGGGCCCTCAGTAGCTGGCCTCCGCTCTCAGCCGGGGAGCAGGCTGTGTCCAGGAGTTCGCCGGCCCTCTGCTACAAAACCTGGTCAAAAGTGCTCCAAAGGGAAGCGCGGACAGACACGCGGGTTCAGAAAACTTCCCCGATCTTCGTACATGCCTCCCCTGCCCTTTGAGAAAGTCCTCACCAAACCTGAAAACACGGGTTAATTCATTTAAATTTGCAACAGCCATGGCAGGGAGGAGAAGACACCCCCGCTTTGGAGATGGGGAAACCGAGGCACGGGGCCGAGTCCTTCAGCGCGGAGCTGGGAACCTCCCACTCAGGGGAGCGTGGCCCGGAGAGCAGCGACAGCAGTGCCCCGCGGGGCCCGAATTCCAAACGCGGACCAAGAGACAGAGGCCACCGCCACCTCCTTCGCGACTCCTGCACCGGCCCCCCCTTCCCGCGGGGCTGTCTGCGTCCGTCCAAACCCTCCCAGAGCCTCCGCCGTCCCCGGGAAAGCCTCATTTATGAAACGAAGTGGGTCAGGAATAACAAGCAGAGAATAAGCGCCGGGGCCCCTGGTCGACGCTGCCGGTGATAGATGTCGTCGCGCAGCAAAGGCTCCCCCGGATCGCGCTGGCCGGCGGCCCCGTGTGTGAGCGATGAGGTGCCAGCACTCGGGAAGCCCAGAGTAAATAAAAGCCTCCGTGATCGTGAGCAGGCCCTCGGAGAGCAGCGTGGCCCGGCAGGGCAGGCGTCCAGACGAGCGAGCCCCGTGCCAGGCGTAGCGATCACAGCGCACAATTCAGCCGCTGCCGGCCGGCCACGTCGCAGAATGACAGGGGTGACGGATGGCGGCGGGTGGGGGGAGGGGGGGGCCCTCCACCTGCCCTCATCAGACCAAACAACGAAACCATCTGCGGCGGGCAGGGTTGTCGGGAACGTCCAAACCCCACCAATTAACAAGGGCGGCGAGGACTGATGTCTCCGCAAGCCTGCGCCCCGGCCGGTTTGATTCATGGCCCAGGTGCCAGACGCACCCGCCTCCTTTGAGAGGCGCCCAGGGGAGGCAGGGAGGGGGAGGAGGCGGCTGCTGTGTGCCTGGCCCTTCAGAAAGCGTACCTGGTGCATTAAAAACACTCATAGTACACCAACAGGACCCCACTGGCGGCCAGCCTGCTCTATTCTTGACTCTCAGTGTCTGGGGTTGACACAGCCCTATGGCCCCCCCACTCCCGGGCTTGGCCCGCTGATCTAGTCCTCGGATCTCCCTGCCGCGGGTGGTCGCAGAGGCCACGGGTCCGGAGGTGGCCCCCACGGCGCTCCTGGGCTCCCGTGCCCCTCCACACCAGAGGCTTTGCTAGTTAACATATCGGAAGCCAAAAGTGGATTCTCAGAGGTGAACACAATGGCCCGTTGACTAGCTTGAGAAATGTTGAAACGGGCTCTCTCGTTGGTGAAAGTCAAGGTATTAATACACACAAGGTCTGCAACGGACTGAGCTGTGTCCCCTAAATCCATAGGGTCAAGTCCTAACCCCTAATGTGATGGTATTTGGAGGTGGGGCCTTTGAGAGGTGACCGGGATCACGAGAGGTCATGAGGGTGGGGTCCCCATGAGGGGGTCAGTGCCCTTATAGGAAGAGACAGAAGAGAGCCTACTGTCCCCTGTCCCCCTCTTTCCGCCATGAGAGCAAGAAGGCAGCCATCTAGGGGTGCCTGGGGGGCTCAGTCGGTTAGGGGTCCGACTTCAGCTCAGGTCGTGGTCTCACAGTTTGTGAGTTCGAGCCCCGCGTCGGGCTCTGTGCTGACAGCTCGGAGCCCGGAGCCTGCTTCGGATTCTGTCACCAGGAATCAACTCTGCCAGTACCTTGTAGACTTCCCAGCCTACAAAACTGTGAGAAATAAATTTCTGTTGTTTAAGCCCCCCAGTCTATGGTGTTTGGTTACGGCAGCCTAAGCGGACTAAGGCAACACCACAGAGAGCCACCCTGAGATAGGCCTGGATGCCTGGGGATTCTTACATGGCCCCAGTCCTGTCCCTGGGCTGGGGGATTTCAGCTGCCTGCTTCGGGATGGCCATCTTATCTGCCTTGAGAGAGCCTTTCGCGCAAGGTGAGGCCTTCATCAAATGTCCGAGGCAGGTGACTAGGAGGCATCTGGGCCACGGAGAATCTTCGGGGGCCCCAGAGGACATGCAGAGTTCCCTACCCTGCTTAGGATGGAGTTCGAGCATTCTCTTGTGGTCTAGGGCTGGCAGGAGGGGCTGTGACCAGGGGCTTGGGGTCTGGGGCTCTACCCCACTTTACTAATGAGGACCGTGGGGTTGGCAGTTAAATCTCGTTAAGGACAACGCCAAAGTTAGATTTTCTCAGTAGCTCCTCAGTCTTCTGAAGGTCAAGTTCCCTTCTAGAATCTGAAGGAAGCTGTGGCTCTTCTCCCCAGCAAAATGCACTCACGGTGTCCTTACACTCTGGATCCCCCGCTCTCCTGCCCTGCAAGCTGGTCGCTGCCTCCTAGAAACCTCTGGAAGCAATGTGCTCCCGCCTCCAGGGTCTCCACACTGCCCACTCACTGCTGCCTTCCACTTTCTCAGCCAGACCCACAGCAGCTCGGGCCGTCCGCGCTCCTCCCTGATGGGCACAGGGGACAGGACCTGAGGCACCACTGAGGGAAGACCCCACCTTGCGAGTCGCCTAGAACTTCTGGGTCTCTCTCGCAGGACAATGGCATCTGCCACTTACATGGGGTTTTTTTTAGGTCCGCAAAATGGGCCCAGTTCGAAACCTTCGCTCTCCACCACACAAGAAGGCTGGGGGGACCAAATGAGGTCAAAGACACAAAGAGACTTGGAAAGGACAGCAGTCGTCAACAAGAATTGTGATGTCTATGATTTTTTGGACGCAGCGAGGGGAGGGTCCCCTAGCAGCGACTGTGAGAATCTTTGAGGTGATCGTTTGCACACGTGGGCCAGGACTGGTGCTCACCCGGTGCCCCTGGCATGCCCCCTCCACACACACGTGTACACATGTATACACACACACACACACACACACACACACACACACGGGCCAAACTACTTTCCATTTCCCGTCCTCCGCACGTTGCGCGGAAGGCTCTCTGCTGATTGACAGGTGCACCTGTTTCCTGTGAAGTCGCAATGAGGCCACGGGGGCAGACACCTTCTCTGCCCGGCCCCAGGGGCCGACCTGGAGAAAGAATCGCTGTTAAGCCTGCCCTTGCCACTCGGGACTTGGTGAGGGCCAGCTGGCTGCGTATGTGAGAGCCAAAGTCCACACCCGCCTTGCCTGTCCATTCTGGCCCCTGCACAGCTGCCCCAGAACCTTCCGCCGCTTCCC